>NC_059111.1:108020349-108340519 GCF_020740685.1 Jaculus jaculus | reverse complement strand
TTCAATTCTCAGTGACCTTGAAGCCCAGACATGTGAAGCTTTCAGCAGTAGAGTTTTATAATATATTTCTGGGAGGGGGGTGGACCAAGAGCCTTGACAAAAGCCTGTAATGTTTTGGGGGCATCAGGGATCTTCCTGGCCAAAAGCTCACTGGAAGGTATCCCATCTGAAATTTTTCTAGTAACAGTCTATGGTTTCTGGGTGTGTCATTATCTAAAAAAGTAGGTTATCATATGGTTTATTCACAATATCCTGAATTTTGGTTAATCTCCCCACCCTTCTTTTACTCTGTTTCTTCCCCTGACCTCGCTTAGACCATTCCAGTAATCTGTTTGTCTACTTACATATATATACAGTACCATCCCCTTAAGTCCTCCACCTCCTTCCTATCCTCCCTCTCTTATAGCCCTTTGATGTCTTACTAGTTTTTTTGTTGTTAGTTTTTTTTTCAAGGTAGGGTCTCACTCTAGTTCAGGCTGACATAGGACTCATGTAGTCTCAGAGTGGCCTTGAATTCTGGGTGATACTGCCTCTGCCTCTCAAGTATTGGAATTAAAGGCATGCGTCTTCATGCCTGGCTCTGTTTAGTATTTTAAGTTCGTTCGTTCTTTTTTTTTTTTTTCCGAGGTAGAGTTTTACTC
Source organism: Jaculus jaculus (assembly GCF_020740685.1). Lineage (NCBI taxonomy): Eukaryota > Metazoa > Chordata > Mammalia > Rodentia > Dipodidae > Jaculus > Jaculus jaculus. Next base: position 108,339,878 of record NC_059111.1, on the reverse strand, counting down.
TAGCTCAGGCTGACCTGGAATTCACTATGTAGTCTCAGGGTAGCCTTGAACTCATGGCGATCCTCCTACCTCTGCCTCCCAAGTGCTGGGATTAAAGGCATACACCACCACGCCCAGCCTAGTTTTTTGAGTTCTTTGTATATCCTGGATATTAATCTGTCATATGTATAGATGGCAAAGATTTTCTCCCATTCTTTTTTTTTTTTAATATTTTTATTTATTTATTTGAGAGTGACAGACAGAGAGAAAGAGGCAGATAGAGAATGGGCGCGCCAGGGTCTCCAGCCACTGCAAACAAACTCCAGACGCGTGCGCCCCCTTGTGCATCTGGCTAATTTGGGTCCTGGGGACTCAAGCCTCGAACTGGGGTCCTTAGGCTTCACAGGCAAACGCTTAACCGCTAAGCCATCTCTCCAGCCCAGATTTTCTCCCATTCTGTAGATTGCCTCTTTGCTCTATTCAGTGTCCTTTGCTGTAAAAAAATTTTTTTTTGGTTAGCCCAGTATGGTGGTGCACACCTTTAATCCCAGCACTTGGGAGATAGGAGGATCACTGTGAACTTGTGATTTTATGAGGTCCCATTGGTTGATTAGCGGCTTTATTTCCTGAGCAACTGAGGTTATGTTCAGAAAGTTATTGCCTATGCCAATATGTTGAATATGTTTTTCTTCTGGTAGTTTCAGTTTCGAGTCTGATATTAAGGTCTTTGATCCATTTGGACTTAGTTCTTGTGCATGGAGACAGATGATCTTTTTTCATCTTTCTACATAAAGATACCAAGTTTTCCCAGCATCATTTGTTGAAGAGACTGTCTTTTCTCCAATGAGTATTTTTGGCACTTTTGTTGAAGATTAGGTGGCTCTAGCTGTCTGGAGTTACATCTGGGTCCTCTATTCTGTTCCACTGATCTACACATCTGTTTTTGTGCTAGTACCCATGCTGTTTTTGTTACTGTGGCTCTGAAATATAGTTTATAGGTATGGTGGTACCACCAGCCTTAGTTTTGTTGCTCAAAATTGTTTTGGATACTTGAGGTTGTTTTATGCTTCCAAATGAATTTTAGGACTGATTTTTTTTTTATTTCCATGCAGAATGCCATTGGAATTTTGATGGGGATTATATTAAATGGTAGATTGCTTTTGGTAGGATTTTCACAATATTGATTCTTCTGATCTAAGAACACGGGATGTTTTTCCATTTCCTAGTGTTTTCTGCAATTTCTGTGTTGAGTGTTTTAACATTTTCGTTATAGAGCTCTTTCACTTCCTTGGTTAGGTTTATTCCAAGATTCTTTTGAGGCAATTGTGAATGGTCCTCCAGCCACTGCATACAAACTCCAGATGCAACTCACACAGCACCTTAACATATATGCAGAAAAGCATATGCTTGTAGTTATGAGTTATGAGAGAGACAAATCCTGAAGACAAAATAAATTTTTTACTTATAAGCAATGATTTATTTATTTATTTTTATTTTTTGAGGTAGGGTCTCACTCTAACTCAGGCTGACCTGGAGTTCACTATGTAGTCTCAGGATGATCTCAAACTCATGGGGATCCATCTACCTCTGCCTCCCGAGTGTTGGGATTAAAGGTGTGCGCCACCACGCCTGGCTACCTCTTTTTGAGACAGAATTTCCTTTGCCTGGAGTAGACTAACAAGCTCTGGGGATCTGCCTGTCTCCACTTCCCCAGTTCTGAGATTACACAGGTGCAGGTCATTTATATGGGTACTAGGGATTGAACTCAGGTCTTCATCAAGCACTTTACTGACTGAGCTAGCTCCTCAGCCCCTCCATGTATCTGAACAGTTGTGTAATACTTTATTCTATAAGGAGAGTTTCCCTTTGAAGATTATGTGCATTTCAAGATTTTCTTGGTGTTGTCAGTTTGCTTTCTAGAAAGGTGTTACTTTTTTTTTTCTTCCAGTTAGGGGCTCTCTCTAGCCCAGGCTGACCTGGAATTCACTGTAGTGTCAGGGTAGCCTCAAACTCATGGTGAATCCATCTACCTCTGCCTGCCAAGTGCTGGGCTTAAGGCATGCACTACTATACCTACTGTTACTTTTTTAGTTCTCAAATCTACATTATTGAAGTATAATTTATGTACAATACAGTACACATATTTGAAAGGTATAGTTTTTTTTCCTTTCTTTTTTTTTTTTTGTTTTGTTTGGTTTTCTGAGATAGGGTCTGTAACAGACAGCTTCAGGTTCACTGAGATGAACTTTCAGACCAGGCACAGTTATGGAGGAAAGGATTTTTATTGAAGCTTACCGATCCAGGGGAAGTTACGTAAGTGGCTGAAGAAGCTGGCCTGCCTTCACAGGCCCAAGCAGAGAGAAAGAGAGGTATAATAAGCCTAAAGGCCAAAGGCCATAGCACACTTTAGGAACTCCAGCTAGACACACTTTGCATATCTTTAGATTGAAATCTGAAACCCACCACTACACCTTAAGATCACCCAGTTACATTGCCTCCAGCAGGTGGCTACAGATGCAAACTACAAACAAACAACTGAATATATTGGGGACCACCTATTTATTCAGACCACCACAGGGTCTCACTGTAGCTCAGGCTGACCTAGAATTCACTATGTAGTCTCAGAGCAGCCTTGAATTTATTGCGATCCTCCTACCTCTGCCACCTGAGTGCTGATATTAAAGGTGTATTCCACCACAGTCGGTTAAAGGTATAGTTTTGACAAATGTATACACCTGCACCACCACATCATTGAAGCTGTATAACATTGCCACCATTTCCTCATTCTCTGTCCATGGCTGATCATATTTCACTGTTCAGGAATTTCATATGAATAGAATTATACAGTGTATATTCTTTGGTGACTGGCTTTCAGCATGTTTCTGAGGTGTATCTATATTGTAACTTATAGTAGTGGTTTATTTTAAAACTATCCTGGTTTTTAAACCTCATTTATCTGTCAATGGATATATGGGGCTGTTTTTAGTTTTTAGTTACTAATGACACTATTATCATTTGTGTGAATTTTTTTGAACCTACATTTTAGTTTCTCAAGAAATTAGAAAGTTGGATGTCTGTGTCACATGGTATATATTGATTGTCTTTCATAAGAGACTACCAGAATTTTCTCAAGTGGTGTACCTTTTTTGTTGAAGTTGCAGTTCAGTTGTAACTGCACAGGGCCTACAGTTCATCCACATCCTCATTAATCTTGGTATTGCCAGCTTTTAAATGATAACCATCTAGCAAGGGTTAATTGTCTCCTCATGGTTTTTATTTATTTGTTTATCTGAGAGAGTGGGGGGGGGGGGAGAATGGGCGCACCAGGACTCCATTCACTGCAAATGAACTCCAGATGCATGTGCCCCCTCATCAGCCTTAAATACTTGACTTTTGCACAGTATTTTCACTCTGTGAAGTACTGGCTTGTTTTTTGCTCAACATCTAATTTGGCACCACAATAATTTCTAGCTTCTTCAGGTAATGTTTAACTTTTCTGTCTTTGTGTGAAATAGGGAAGCTGAGCATCTTGTCATATGGTTATCTTCAGTATTTTACTCTTTTTTTCAGTATTTTACTTTTGAATTGCTTAAAAGTCATGCATTTTAATGTTAAATACTGTACCTTACTTAAGTGAAAAAAGTACTCTGTCTTTGTGAATATTGTGAAAAATTGTGTTATGTGTACATTGTAAGTTCTTTTGTTTGCTCATCTGTCATTTGTTAGCAAAAGCTACAGTGTTCTTATATCAAATGTATTAAATTGTATAAGTAAACTTGGCAAGCTTGTTTTTTTTTTAATAAATAGTTTTATTCATTTTTATTTATTTATTTGAGAGTGACAGAGAGAGAGAGAGATTGAGAATGGGCTCACCAGGGCTTTCAGCCACTGCAAACAAACTCCAGACGCGTGCACCCCTTGTGCATCTGGCTAACGTGGGTCCTGGAGAATCAAGCCTCGAACCGGGGTCCTTAGGCTTCACAGGCAAGTGCTTAACCACTAAGCCATCTCTCCAGCCCGGCAAGCTTGTTTTAAATTTTCTTTTCTTTTTTCTTTTTTTTTTTTTGAGGTAGGCTCTCATTGTAGCGCAGGCTGACATGGAACTCACTCTAGTCCTAGGCTGGCCTTGAACTCATAGCACTGTCTCCCAAGTGCTGGGATCAAAGGTGTGTACTATCATGTCTGGTTTAAAATCTCCTTCCTTTCTTATTGTTGTTTTAGTTATTTATTTTTATTTTTTTATTGACAACTTCCATAATTGTAAACAATATCCCATGGTAATCCCCCCCACATACTTTCCTCTTTGAAACTCCACTCTCCATATTCCCTCCCCCTGCCAATCAGTCTCTCTCTCTTTTTTTTTTTGGTTTTTCAAGGTAGGGTCTCACTCTGGCTCAGGCTGACCTGGAATTCACTACGTAGTCTCAGGGTGGCCTCGAACTCACGGCGATCCTCCTACCTCTGCCTCCCGAGTGCTGGGATTAAAGGCGTGCGCCACCACGCCCGGCTCAATCAGTCTCTTTTATTTTGATGTCATGATCTTTTCCTCTTATTATGATGGTTTTGTGTAAGTAATGTCAGGCACTGTGAGGTCATGGATATCCAGGCCATTTTGTGTCTGGAGGAGCATGTTGTAAGGAGTCCTACCCTTCTTTTGGCTCTTACATTCTTTACGCCACCTCTTCCACAATGGGCCCTGAGTCTTAGAAGGTGTGATTGAGATATTTCAGTGCTGAGCACACCTCTATCACTTCTTGTCAGCACCATGGAGCCTTTTGAGTCATCCCAAGGTCACTGCCACCTGAAAAGAGTAGGTTCTTTAACCAAAAGTGAGAGTAGCTTTAATGTATGGGTATGAACATTGAGAAGTGCTTACTGGGTAGTTTGGTGAGCATCGTATATACTTTTAGCCAGACACCAGCAGACATTACACCCCGAGGGCTCATGACTACCCTGTTGTAGGTTTTCAGTTTCAGGGATGTATTCCCTCCCGTGGAGCAGGCCTCCAGTCCAATTAGAGGGTGGTTGGTTTCCCCCATAACAGGCGTGCTACTGTTGTACTAGTTGACTCATTTGGCCTGGCTGCCAAAATAAAAGGCTTGCAGTGTCCACTGTTGGGTATCTTCACTGGTGATTTCTCTCTCTCTATTGAACTGCATGCAGCATGGCTTTTAAAATTTCTTAATAGTTAGTATGAGATATACCACCAGAAGTATTTAATGGCCAGAAAAGGCTGGGAAATGCTGTTCAAGAGTAATTAGTGAGGACTTGTAGATGACAGAAATGTTGCTTGAAAAAACATACAAGTGTTGAGTTGTCCCATTCCCTTCCTTAAGTAATTTCACTCTTTGGAGAGTATTTGCCTATCTGAAGTAGACAGTGTAACTTATACTATACAGGACATACCTATTTTATATCTATCATTTCCCTGTATTTGAGGCAGGATCCCATGTTGTCAGGGCTGCCTTTGAACTCCTCCTGCTTCCACCTCCCAAGTGATAGAATTATATGCCTTCACAGAAGATATTTTTGAAGGGCTAGTACCCGCAGCTGTTTGATGATAAAAATAATAGGCTCAGTGCTGGAGAGATGGCTCAGCAGTTAAGGTGCTTGCCTATAAAGCCTATCTGGGTTAGACTCCCCAGTACCCAAGTAAAGTCAGATGCAGAAAGTGGCATGTGCATCTGGAAGTTGTTTGCAGCATCTGAAGGCCTTGCTGGTATGCCCGTGTTGTTTCTCTTCTCTCTCCTCTCTCTCTGTTTGCAAATAAATTTTTAAAAGAATAATAGGCCTGCCGGGCATGGTGGCACACGCCTTTAATCCCAGCACTCGGGAAGCAGAGGCCCTACCTCAAAAAAAAGCTCCATGAGAGGTTCTTACTGTAAGCTGTATGGATCTCATTGAATGAAACGAACAAATAATAGAACAACTTGTTTTGTTGTATATATGCCCAAATGAAAGGTTTTCATTTTGCAAATGAAATTAAGGCGTGGTGAAAGTAACTTATCCTTGTGCCAACAGTCAGTAGGAAGTTTTTAAAAATTTATTTTTATCACATATTTTAATGTATGTGTATGAGAGACAGAGTATGGGCGCTCCAGAGTCTCTTGCTGTTGCAAACGAACTCCAGGTACATGCATCACTTTGCACATGGCTTTATATGGGTCCTAGGGAATTGAACTCAGGCCATCTATGCTATGCAAGCAAACACCTTTATTATTTTTTTTTCCCGAGGTAGGGTCTCACTCTGGCCCAGGCTGACCTGGAATTAACTGTGTAGTCTCAGGTTGGTCTTGAACTCACGGCAATCCTCCTATCTCTGCCTCCTGAGTGCTGGGGTTAAAGGCGTCTGCCACCATGCCCAGCTCAAACAAACACCTTTAACAACGGAGCAATCTCTCCAGCCCCAGTTCGTATACAATATCTAATGCTGATTATAGACATTTATTGTTTTTGTGTCTGACTTTTGGGTAGATGAGTTAAGTGTTTCTGAAGGGGTTCTGTTTCAGTATAAGGGCTCTGTTTGAATCCATAGATGTAAAGAAGTGACCCTGCCAAGTGATTGTGCTACCTTTAAAGAGCTGTCTATATATAGCATACATCAAGTTTGCAGTATTGGTTGGGTGTGGTGGTGCTCCTCTCCCTTTAATCCCAGCAACTGGGAGGCAGAGGTAGGAGGATTACTGTAATTTCAAGGCCAGCCTGAGACTAAGCAGTGAATTCCAGGTCAGCCTGGGCTAGAGAATGACCCTCCTTTAAAAACCAAAAAGGAATATTGGTGATTGGACATCTGGAAATTCTGAGAGGTTTTATTAATGCTCTGTGACTATTGGTTTGAACCACCCAGTCTTTTTGTTTGTTTTTTTGAGGTAGGGTTTCACTCTAGCTCAGGCTGATCTGGAATTCACTATGTAGTCTCAGGGTGACCTCTAACTCATGTTGATCCTCCTACCTCTGTCTCCCAAGCGCTGGGATTAAAGGTGTGTACCCGGAAAGTCTCATTTTTTTTAATTAATTAATTTATTTATTTGAGAGCGACAGACACAGAGAGAAAGAGGGAGAGAGAGAGAATGGGCGCACCAGGGCTTCCAGCCTCTGCAAACGAACTCCAGACGAGTGCGCCCCCTTGTGCATCTGGCTAAGTGGGACCTGGGGACCCGAGCCTCGAACCGGGGTCCTTAGGCTTCACAGGCAAGTGCTTAACCGCTAAGCCATCTCTCCAGCCCCGGAAAGTCCATTTTTTAATACTGTCTTCAGAAGTAATTGGGTGTGAGGGTATAAATAAGATCAGTACACTTGGAAAAAATAGTATTTGGCAAAATTATCCATGAAAAGTTTGAAGATGCCTTATTACAAATACTTTAGGTCCTAGACTAGCCACCAGCTTGTTTCCTCCAGAATGGGAACAGATCATTGTTTTAAACAATAGTCATTCCAAATGGTTAAGCACCCTTGGCATGAGAGATCTGTAGAGAGCAGGTGGTGGGAACAGCAAATTTAGTTTATTTCATGCATACTTAGGCATACACTTACTTGCTAGAATAATTGTAGAGCTTTGTACTTACCTAAATTGAGCTTTCTCTAAAGTTTTGCTTAGTATATGTTAGGTTCATGTAAGTTAAATTAGATGTTGGCTTACATGAAATTTAAAATAGACTTCCTAGCAGAAAGAACATCTGCCATGAGACTTTCTACCTTTTCATTCTGCTTGCTTGTGTTAAATGGAGTGTTGAAATAAGTGTATGATGTCTCATCTTTGAATTACAGTGAGATGTATATTGTAGCATATCTGTTTACATTTTTCTTCTTCAACAGTATCTCAGTAAATAGTACATATCATAAAATTTGAGAATTCAACTTACAAAATAGACATAGTTTAGTTTACAAAGAAAACACAGACCTGAGCTGGAGAGATGGCTCAATGGGTAAAGCATTTCCAGAGTTCAGTGCCTCAGCACTGACAGAAATGCCAGGTGGGGCCAGGTATGGTGGTGCATGCCTTTAATCCCAGCACTCGGGAGGCAGAGGTAGAAGGATTGCAGTGAGTTCAAGGCCACCCTGAGACTACATATTGAATTTCAGGTCAGCCAGAGCTAGAGTGAGACCCTACCCCCAAAAAATCTAAAGGGGGAAAAAAAAAAGAAAGAAAATAAGGAAAGAAAGAAATGCCAGGTGAGTATTGACAGTCTTCCTGTAATCCCAGTGTGGAAAGCAGAGACAGGATTCCCAGGGCATGCTGCCTACAGAGCCTGGCTGAATCTGAGCTCAGGGTACAAGTCAAAGAGCCTGCCTCAGTAAAGATAAAGTACAGAGTGATTGAGGAAAACAGCTAATGTCAACCTCTGGAGGCAAAAAAAATATCCCCCAAAACGTGATTATTAGATGTCTAACAAAACTTTAGGTGCTAGTTTAGTTATTGAATCTGTTTGGTCTATTGTTCTAGCAAATCCTTAAGACTTTTAGCAATTCATTTTCCCAAGGCTTTTTTTTTTTTTTTTTTTTTTTTTTTGAGGTAGGATTTTGCTCTAGCCCAGACTGACCTGGAATTCACTGTGTATGTAGTCTCAGGATGGCCTATATTCCTCCTACCTTTTAATAATTTATCATGCATGTCTAATTTTCCTTTGTTTTCCATATCCTTACTTACAGGATCTTATTTACTATTAAATTAATTTTATTTTTCAGAATATTAAGGTAATAAATTTTTTAACTAAAATATATGTATGTACATATATATATATATATAATTCCCCCCCTCCCCCAAGGAAGGGTCTCACTCTAGCTAAGGCTCATTTGGAATTCAGTATGCTGTCTCAGGGTGGCCTTGAACTCAAGGTGATCCTCCTGCCTCTGCCTCCTGGGTGCTGGGATTAAAGGTGTGCACCACCACGTCTGGCCTGTATCTTTAGCTTTTTAAAAATATTTATTTATTTAATTTTGGTTTTTCAAGGTAGGGTCTAGCTTTCTAGCCCAGGCTGATCTGCAGTTCACTAAGTTGTCTTAGGGTAGCCTTGAACTCATGACAGTTCTCCTACCTCTGCCTCCAGAGTGCTGGGATTAAAGACATATGCCACCACACCCTCATTTCTCCCCCTTCACTGAACCCACTTAGACTTGCTACTCCCATTTCCTACCTTTCATCTCCACCCTCTTCCTAATGCCATTTTATGTTTTACCCCAAAGATGGGTCATCATAAGTTTAGTTTTCTCAGTTCTCATAACTCATTTTTGTGTCATTCAACAGTCCAGGGTGGCAAAAAGGTTGCTTAGTGGTTAAAGGTGCTTGTTTGTAAAGCCTGGATTCTATTCCCAAGCCACCCTCATAAGTGGGATGCAAGCATACAGTGCTTCTTTGCTGTGGCATGAGGCCCTGGTGCACCTATGCATGCGCACAAAGAACCATCTAAGCCACAGGCAAGGTTACACTGAGAACCTTTTCATTTGAGCTAGTTCTAGCTTGGTAATCTTGGTAACTTTCTTTACTTTTAAGTTTTGAGATTCTTGACTATTCTTACCCTTTAAATTTCTTGTTTTGTTTTGCTTTTATGTGATGGTCTTTCTGTATAACCCAGTCTGGCTTTAAATTCCATACTGCTGGGATTCCATGTCTGTGCCACCATGCCCAAGTCTTCTACTTTTTTTCTTATGTCCTCAATCTCTGCCCATTCTGTCTGTCTAGCTTTCTTTTGCTCAGGCCTTTCATCCCTTTCTGTTCTTTCTTTGCCTACTGAAATCAGCTCAGCTTTTAAAGTTAAGTTTAGTTGTCATCAGTCTTCCTATTTATCCTTCTGCACTTCCTAGTATTTTCTTCTCCCAACTCACTTTTGCATCTCTCTGTCTAACCATCTAACCATATCATAATGTAGATTTTTCTTCATTCTTAGTTGGAACATAAGTTCCATAAGAATAAGGTTTATTCCGAATCTTTATAGTCATTCAGCTTTATACCTACTTACTTCCTGTCTCATAATTTTTAGTACATGCTTCAAAAAATGAATGTCTGCCTTTTTAAAGCTCTGAATGAATTGCCATCTGATCTTCTCTGTCTCTAGTTAGTTGAATGTTCTATAGGAATAACCACTGAATTAGTTACACAAAAGTAATTTTGTGTAGCTATGATCAAAATACTTGAGGTAGATCCTTTTAATCATGGCACTAAGAAGCAGAGGTAGAAGGATTGCTGTGAGTTTGAGGCCAGCCTAAGACTACAGAGTGTGTTCTAGGTCAGCCAGGGCTAGAGTGAGACCATGCCTCAAAAAATAAATAAATACCCCACAAAAAAACTTGATGATAAGTTAAAGGAGGAAAAATGGGCCTGGGAAGATGGGTCAGTGGTTAATGGAGCTTGTTTGCAAAGCCTGCCAGCCTCGATTCATTATCCCAGTACCCTTGTAAAACCAGATGCCCAAAATGGTGTATACTTCTGATGTTTGTTTGCAGTGGTGAGAGGCCCTAATAAGTACATCTATACTCTCTCTCCCATTTTTATTTTGAGAGAGAGGCAGATGAGAGAGTAGGGTTGCATCAAGGCCTCCAGGTACTGCAAACAAACTCCAGATGCATGTTCCACCTAGTGCATCTGGCTTATATGGGTCCTGGGGAGTTGAACCTGGGTCCCATGTAAGCCAGATGCACAAAGTGATGCAAGTGTACAAGGTTGGGTCAAAAACCCAAAAGTAAATAAGCTGGGCATGGTGGTGCACACCTTTAATCCCAGGGAGGCAGAGGTAGGAGGATCGCCATTGAGTCCAAGGCCACCCTGAGACTACATAGTGAGTTCCAGGTCAGCCTGGGCTAGAGTGACACCCTACGTTGAAAAAAGAAAAAAACAAAACAAAACAAACAACAACAACAAAAACAACCAAACAGACAAAAAACCCCAAAGGTAAATATATAAATAAAGAGAAAAGACTTGTTTATTTTAGGGGTAGGGTCTCTCTCTAGCCCAGGGTGGCCTCTAACTCACAGTGATCCTCTACCTCTGCCTCCCAAGTGCTGGGATGAAAGGCGAACACCAACATGACCAGCTGTAGGACTTACTTTGGTTCATGGTTTTAGGAGTTTGGGTTTGCCTTGGCTTCATGTGTTTGGACAGACTATCATGTTGCAAGGTATTGTGGAAGAGTTGGTTCTTCATTTCCTTGTGGACAGAAAGTGAGGAGGGAGGGAGATTTCTCCCTCATTTTCCCTAGGTATGTGTGTGTAGGCATACATGTGTGCATGCATATGGAGCCCAGATGTCACCCTTAGATTTCATCTTCAGGAATGCCTTTTTCCTCCTCTGAGACAAAGGCAGCTCTCATTGGTTTGAGCTTGTCAGGTAGGTTAGACTGGATAGCCTGAGAGCTCCAAGGATTATCAAGTCCTCATACTTGAAAAGCAGATACTTTATTGGCTGAGCCACTTCACTAGTCCCTCCTTTTCTATATTTAAGTCACTTTGTAGTTAAAAAACAAAACAAAACAAAACAAAACAGGATGTGGTGGTGCACGCCTTTAATCCCAGCATGGGGAGGCAGAGGTAGGAGGATCTCTATGAGTTGAGGCCACCTTGAGAAGACTACATAGGTGAGTTCCAGGTCAGCCTGGGGTAGTGTGAAACCCTACCGCAAAAAAAAAAAAAAAAGTAACTTCTGAATTCACTTTCCTCTCTAGGTAAAATTAGTACTCTCTTTTGAAGACTATACTGCAGCTTCTAGCCTGGCTATGTGGCTTTTATTCTTACCTTCCCCCTGTTCCTATTCCTGTTCTGCTGGCAGCTTAATTCCACTGCTTTTTATTCAACACTCTATGGCTTCCTATTGCTCTTATGGTAAATTAAAAATCATTGTGATACAAAGCTTTGCACAGTTGGACAGAGAAATGTCTTTCTAGTATTATCTATTGAGGGGAGGATAGAGACTCACACATAGAATATAGCCTGGACTAGAGTGAGACCAGGGGCCTCCTGCCACTGCTAACATACTCCAGGTGCATTGTGCCTGTGGCTTTATGTGGGTACTTGGGAATTGAACCCAGGCTATTGCATGTATCCACTGAGCCATCTCTCCAGCCTCAATCTTTTTAATTGTTTGAAGGTTACAGTGTGATTTTTTTTTTAAAATTCTTTTGATAAGAAAATGTTCTGGTGAAGACCACTTGTTTGAACTTCAGGTAAGGACTCTAGCTCTAGTGTGCATTAGACAGCTGATGAACTGTAGTCTGTTCCCGTGTGTGTGTGTGTGTGTGTGTGTGTGTATAAAAGTGGTTTTTAGAATCTGCATCTAAAGATAAAGCAGAAGGATTTACTTTGCATTTGCTGCATTTCTTTCCTCTTGTTAGCAGAAACCCTGTGTGTCAACGATGGCACAAGAGGCAAAAATGCTGTCATTGTATTTGAAGTGTGAAGCACGGATAAAATGTGGGGGTCTAGTATTTAATTTGTGCTCTTACTATATATCCTATATGTTTTCTGTTCTTAGTGCTATATGTAAAATTTACTTTTCAGTTTTACCTTTTGCAGTTAATTGGTCCTTTGATGTCTGAGAGGGTTGGTTACAGAAGCCTTCTTCAATACCAGAATTTATGGATGTTCAAGCCCCTTGTATAAGATGATAAAATATTTACATGTAACCTGTGCACATCCTCTGTATACTTCAGATTTTCTCTAGATTACTTAAAATACCTATGTGTTCTATAAACCATTATACTATTTTTTGTGTAGTACACTTTATGGAAAATGACAAGAAAAATATGTACATTTTCACTACAGAGGCCTTTGAAGGTCTACATAGATAGTATTTGAGGTGAACAACACTCAGACAAGTATTGAAGAAGAGGCTGGCATCTGTGAATGGTTGGGGCCTACGCAGAAGACCGGTGCCTCATTGCATTTGTACTGAAGGAGCATAGCGCTTGGTGTGTGACAAATTCAAGGCCTGTGTTTTTGTATTTTCTGATTTTTTTTTTTTTTGATTTCAAGGTAGGGTCTCGTGCTAGCTAGCCCAGGCTGACCTGGAATTCACTCTGTAGTCTCAGGGTAGCCTCGAACTCATGGCGATCCTCCTACCTCTGCCTCCCAAGTGCTGGGATTAAAGGTATGCCCAGCTTTTGGAGTACTTTTTTTTGTTGTTGTTACTTTTATTTATTTATTTGAGAGCAACAGACAGAGAGAGAAAGAGAGAGGGAAAGAGAATGGGCGCGCCAGGGCCTCCAGCCACTGCGAAAGAATTCCAGACGGGTGCACCCCCTTGTGCATCTGGCTAACGTGGGTCCTGGGGAGTCGAGTCTCGAACCGGGGTCCTTAGGCTTCACAGGCAAGCGCTTAACCACTAAGCCATCTCTCCAGCCCTCTGAGTACTTTTGATCCAAAGTTGTTTGAAGCCAACAGTGTGGAAGCTGTGGGTATGAACTATATATTCAGTTGGTACCTTGCTTATATATAACAGCTTAAAAAATCTTTTTCTTAAATTTTATTAATAGTGTATAATATAGTATTATTAATATTTATTGTATAAAATGTGGTTTCATTATATTTTATGCCCTTTGCTCATATTCTTTCCCCATTACTGTGTCTTGTCCTCCTATTCTGTCTTCCACTTCCCAAATAGTCCAATAGTTCTTATGCATAAATCTTTTAAAATTTTATATTTATTAACAAGAGCCACTGCAAATAAATCCAGACACATGCACCAGTATGTGCATCTGGCTTACATGGTTTCTAGGGAATTGATCCTGGGTCCTAAGGTTTTGTAGGCAAGTGCCCTAACTGCTAAGCCATCTCTCCAGCCCCATAATTACCTTATATCTGGGAGACCTAAGACCATCAGAATGACAAAAACAGTTTTTTTTTTTCTTTTTTGAAATTATTTTTTTATTAACAACTTCCATGATTGTAAACAATATCCCACTTTCCCCTTTGAAACTCCGTTCTCCATCATATCCCCTCCTCCTTTCAATCAGTCTCTTTTATTTTGATGTCATGATCTTTACCTCCTATTATGATGGTCTTGTGTAGGTAGTGTCAGGCACTGTGAGGTCATGGATATCCAGGCCATTTTGTATCTGGGGGAGCACATTGTAAGGAGTCCTACCCTTCCTTTGGCTCTTACATTCTTTCTGCTACGTCTTCTGTAATGGACCCTGAGCCTTGGAGGGTGTGATAGAGACATTGCAGTACTGAGCATTCTTGTCACTTCTTTCTAGCACCATGTTGCCTTCTAAGTCATGCCAAGGTCACTGCCATCTGAAAAGAGAAGGTTCTCTACCAAAAGAGAAAGTAGCATTGATACATAAGTATGAACATTAAGAGAAGTGCTTACTGGGCAGTTTGATGAGCAGATATTACACCCCTAAGGCTCATGACTACCCCTGTTTTAGGTTATCAGTATCAGGGATGTATTCCCTCCCATGGAGTGGGCCTCCAAGTCAAATTACAGGGCAGTTGGTTTCCACCATAAAAGATGTGCCACTATTGCACCTGTTGGATCATTTTGCCTGGCTGGCAAAATATGAGGCTTGCAGTGTCCACTGTTGGGTATATTCACTGGTGATTTCTCTTTCTGCTATTGAACTGCATGCAGCATGGCTTTCTGTCAGCTGGTCTACATGCAAGAAGTTATCAGCTCAATTCCAGCAGGATTTCTCAGTGGCCTTGCAGCCCAAGTATGTGGAGTCAGCAACAGGGTCTTACTATCTATTCCTGGTGGGAAACCAAGGGCCTTGGCAGTGGCCTGTAATGTTTTGGGGGCATCAGGGGTCTCCCTGAGCAGCAGCTCACTGGAAGGTATCCCATCCCTGGCACTGAAAATTTTCCAGTAACAATCTATGGCTTCTGAGTTTTCCATTGCGAATATAAGTAATAATGTGTAGTGTGTGTAGTTGTATCCCCTCCCATTTGCACGTGTGCAGAAGCCAGAAAACAGGAAATCACCTCTACTTTTCTATCTTCTGCATTGTTTTCTGGAGATGGCATCTCACTGAACCTGGAGTTGCTGGTTTTGGTCAGACTAGCTGACCAGTGAGCCACAGCAATTCTCTGGTCTCTGTATTGCCCCTCTCCCTCCACCACCAGGGACCAAGGTTACGGGAATGTGTAATGCTGGAGATTGAATTCAGGTTGTCTTAAACCCTCATGTTTGCATGGCAAACATTCCTACCCATTGAACCATCTTCTCAGCCCCCTATACCAGCTATTTTTGTTTTATTTTATTTATTTTTTCTGCTAAGGTCCCTTTATTCTTTTTTTTTAAATACATTTTTATTTATTTATTTATTTATTTATTTATTTATTTATTTATTTATTTATTTATTTATTTGAGAGCCACAGACACAGAGAGAAAGACAGATAGAGGGGGAGAGAGGAATGGGCGCGCCAGGGCTTCCAGCCTCTGCAAATGAACTCCAGACGTGTGCGCCCCCTTGTGCATCTGGCTAACGTGGGACCTGGGGAACCGAGCCTCGAACCAGGGTCCTTAGGCTTCACAGGCAAGCGCTTAACCGCTAGGCCATCTCTCCAGCCCTTTTGTTTTATTTTTTATTTTATTTAATTATTTGCAAGCAGAGAGAGATAGAAGGGAGAAAGATTGAAAGAAAGTAAGAGTGAGAGTGTATGGGTGTGCCAGTGCCTTCCAGCCACTGGGAACAAACTCCAGATTCATGTGCTACTATGCATCTGGCTTTATGTCAGTACTCAAAACGTTAGGCTTTGCAGGCAGGCACCTTAAATACCGAGCCATCTTTCTAGCCAGGTATTTTATAATAATAAAACCTTAATGTTTAACTTTTCCCCTTCTACAAATGTGAGCTCATGAAGTTAAAACAAGATTCTGGTATAGTATACTTAATTCCAATAATGAAATCATGTTTCTGTAAGACTGCTATTATTTAGAAGTGTAAAATGTAAGTTTAAATGTCTTTTAAAAGTTCTGTTAAGCTGGGTATGGTGGCGCACACCTTTAATCTCAGCACTCAGGAGGCAGAGGTGGGAGGATCACCGTGAGTTCAAGGCTACCCTGAGACTACATAGTTAGTTACAGGTCAGCCTGGATCACAGTGAGACCCTACCTCAACCCACCCCCCCCAAAAAAAAGTTCTATTAAATAAAAATTTTTTTTGTAAAATTTAACCTATTGAAGAAATAGATATTTCTGTAAATATCAATAATAAAAATACATTATTTCTTTGACCGTTTGTTGAGTAAAAGATAGGTAACTATATTTAAACTGGTTGGGTTAGAGATTTTAACATGAAACCATTGCTTTTAGAATAATCATGGGCCAGACTGGGAAGAAATCTGAGAAAGGACCAGTTTGTTGGCGGAAGCGTGTAAAATCAGAATACATGCGACTGAGACAGCTCAAGAGGTTCAGACGAGCTGATGAAGTAAAGGTATAACTTATTTATTTTAAAATATTTTTAAATTTATTTGCAAGCAAAATGCGTGCTCATGAGAGAGAGACAGAGAGGCAGACAGAGCGAGAATGGGCACCTCTGGCCTCCAGCTGCTGCAAACGAACTCCAGATACATGTGCTACTTCGTGCATCTGGCTTTACTTTTATTCTGGAGAATCCAACGTGGGTCATTAGGCCTTGCAGGCAAGCACTTTAACTGGTGAGCCGTCTTTCCAGCCTTAAAGGTATAATTTTATCTCCAGTAAAACTGTATATACGGTTAAGGCTCCCTTTCCTAAGTCTTACTTCGAAGTAATACATTTTCAGTTTAGGTCATACGTACAGTTTGATTAGTGAGGACTTGGAAGAGAACATCCTGTTTTCTGAATTCAAATTACATCATGAACATTCATGGGAATAGATTTACATTTAAGTGTTATCAGTACACCTTTATATTGCATGTGTAGACTTAGGGCCTAAATACAGAGGAACGTGTTTCATGATGTTTCTAAGGTCATTTAATTTTTAAAGACAAATTTAGCACAGAGAGGATGGAAATAATTTCCTGCTCATTCTCAACTGCATTAAAATAATATGTATGGTGTATTTGTATTCAAATGTGGGAACCAATAGTCCAATGTAAAATCTATGCATTTGAGGAAATGTATGTGGTACTTTTGAAAAATCGCTGTGTTTTAATGTTGTTTCAAAGATGCTATGCATTTTAACATGAACAATTTCTCTTGTTCAGAGTATGTTTAGTTCCAATCGTCAGAAAATTATGGAAAGAACTGAAATCTTAAACCAAGAATGGAAGCAGCGAAGGATACAGCCTGTGCACATCATGACTTCTGTGAGCTCATTGCGCGGGACTAGGGAGGTTGGTTAACAAGTGTTGTAGTAATTATCAACACATTTGGTTTTTGCTTTGTGGAATGTTTGTTGGTTATTAGGAATAAGTCACTGACCTCAGGATATCTCCATTTTATTGCTGCTGCTTTTACTGTGCAACTGTCAGTGGCTGCTTCATATCACACTCTGGTAATTCCTTTAACAGTGTTCTAAGTGCTTAGGATATTTTATGGCTGTTTCTAGGCGCTCTTAGGTTTTATAGGACTGTTGTCTTTAAAAGAAGCTTTTAAATCAAATAATCTTTAGTATGCTCATCAGATTGGTATTGTTTAGATCAAGGCTTTTTGACTCAGTTGCCCCCCCCCCTTAATATGCATTAGCCATGTGGCAAGAGAGGTTTCTTTTCGTATTATTCACGTACGGAGAAAGCCTTTTATTATATAATTTGTTAAAGGCTAAGGCTTTCTAGAAGATGTTTTAAATTCAGCATTGGGATTTTGTTTTCCTATAGCATCTTAAGAATGCGGTAGATCTTACTGTTAAGAACTTTCTATTTTCAAAGGGTCTTGGTTTAGGCATTTCTGCTTAAGTGCTCTTGTTGTTTAGAAAGACAGGGTGTAGGGTAGTTAAATAGGGACTGAAGCAAAAAGAACTGATTTGGAATTAAGTGTATATAGTGGATTATTTATCTGCATGTACAAACATGGAAAACATTGAAGTAATGCCATTTTTTAAAAAAAAAAAAACTGTTTCAATAGTAGCCATTTTTAAATACAGTATTGTATTTATAAATAAGCAGTAATTTGTTGTTTTGTGAGGCTTGTCAAGGTGGTATGCCATACAGGGTTCAAAAACTTACCTGGTAGATCCTAAAGTGACTTTGAGGCTGTTATAGTGGTCTTGATGGTGATTTTATGACTTGGAATGGTTCCTAGTCATTTACACACTTTAACCAGTTGACAATTCTTTACATTAATTTTTTTTTTTTTTAAGAGAGAGAAAGCAGCTGAAAGAGAGTGGGGAGAGAGGATGGGTGTTTGCCACTGCAAATGAACTCCAGATGCATGTTCCACCTTGTGCATCCAGCTTATGTGGGTTCTGGGGAATCAAACCTGGGTCCTTTGGCTTTGCAGCCAAGCACCTTAGCCACTAAGCCATACCTTCAGCCCATTTAACAACTCTTTAAAGCTTGACTTATTATTTACAAAATATGCATTTCATTGTTGCTACCTTCCCTAGTATCTCATAAGTGAAAATGTAGGTGTTGGGTAAGTGGCTTTTTATTACCATGCAAAGGATGAAAGGGACTCTGTTCTATGTCTGTAAGAACATATTGAGAATAGATAAGGATAGGGCTTTCAAGTTAGATTTATAATAAAAGTTAACATGAGTAATGACTTCCAGCACTATGCTAGATTCTTCATATACAACTTCATTTAATCTTCATGGTTGTATTACAATTTTTCTCCCTCCAGTTGAGGAAACTGGGCTTACAGGATTGAAGTCACTTTGCTTGCTGTGGTGATATACTGGGGACCCTAAAAGACAACATTTTATACATGAAGTATAGTACGTTGTTTGTGTGCAGTGTGAATTGCTCCCAATATAATTTTTGACTTTAAATTTAAGAGTATAGTATATGTAAATTGATATCTGTCAGTTGAATCATTTTAATTTTGCCAAGTGGAGATTAGTATTAAATGTGAAGATGCTCAGTCTTTTGGTGTATGTACTAGTTTATGTGAGATACTGTGAAAAGATACCAAGCATTATAATAAAAGCTTTTATTAACTTAGTACTTCCATAGTGTCCCATGAAGTTTGAAGAAAAACAAAACAACAAAAATATTTCCACTAAATATTGAGGAAAAAGGAAGAAAATAATCCCCAGTTTTTAAGCATTCTGTTTTATATTGCACAAGGCTCTGTCCTGACTAAGCTCACTAGGCTTTTGAGCCACTGTTCCTAGCCAGTTCTCCTTAAAATGATTCATCTTTTATTTCTCAGTCCACTTGGAAACAATATCACTGACTGTAGAAGCAGAAGGCTTGAAGTTTGTGATATGTTTCTTACTTAGTGTTATCACAATAAATCATGAAGTTACAGAACTAAAATAAACTTCCCGATTTTTTCAGATGAGAATTATGATTATTTTTTCTTTGGTTTATGTATTCTCACCTGTGAATGAATTTCTTTTATATGGCTTAAAGTTTGGAGTGTGAAGTAGGTCAAACATGAAGAGAAAATAAAAGGGAGACTGTTTTGTGCAGACTTTCCTAGTAGTAGGCCTGGCAGAGTTCAGACTTCAGTGTTGATCCAAACAAGTCAAGTCACAGCACTCATCCTTCCAAGTACCACCGAGGCCTTATTTTGATGATTGCTTATCTTACGAGCTAATGGCATGCGAGTGCTGACTACCGTTCATCTAAATCCTCTGTACAGTGAGAACCAGTGACTTTTGTCAAGTCCATGCTTCACAGTTGTGGAAGGAGATTGAAATTATTTTTTCTAGGTTATTTTCATAAAGAATGTCTGAAAAGAGTTTGCTTCCTGCCCTAAGGGATTGACTGCTAGAGATGCTGACTTTAGATCCAGAAACTCTACAGTTCAACCTAGGGGGCATCTTCAGTGTATTTATAAGGAACTTTTTGTACCTTGTTTTTGTTACCAATATTATAGAACCTATAATATTGTTCATAGAATTTTAATTCAGATTTTCTTCCTCCCTTCTGCTGTGTTTCCTGCCCCTCCCCTTCACTTTCCTTTCTCCTCTAAACACTGACTTGGACGACTCCATGATTTTACATTTATTTCCTTTAATCGTTAGTTAATCTTTTTAAGAGACCTCCAGCTCAAAATGACATTGAACAATGCATAGAGGCCTAGGATACACACCCTTTGCCTTGAAGTGGCTGTTTATCAGAGTGCTGTTTCCATGTGGCTTATCAATTAGTAAAAGCCATCTTTTGTAAATCTTCACATTTGTAGTCCTAGTTTTTGACCTGTTAGATTTTAGTGAAGAAATTGACTCAGGAGTTACTCTTGACATTCTTCCTAGTGCATTTCTTGTGCTTGTCCTGGTACTTGTGTTTATTTTTGCTAAAAACTGTAAGATACTTTTCCTTCATTGCTTGCCCCTGCAAGGTAGGGTCTCACTCTAGCCCAGGCAGACCTGGAATTCACTGTGTAGTTCCAAGCTGGCTTTGAACTCATAGCAATCCTCCTACCTCCTAAGTGCTAGAATTAAATGTAATTGAATGTGGGAGAATGAGGGCTTGTCTATGAGGTCAAGTAGCAGAAAAAAGAAAAACTTCTGTAATATAAGTAAGCTATTCATACCTTATTTGCTTGAACTATAGGATATTTAGTCTTTATCTTTGCCTTTTTGAAGCAAATTAATAGATTCATCACTGTCATAGTTCTTTGAAACTAATCTGTCCTTAAACTTTTCCTTCCTAAGCCGGGTGTGGTGATGCACGCCTTTAATTCCAACACTCAGGAGGCAGAGGCAGGAGGTTCGCCGTGAGTTTGAGGCCACCCTGAGACTACATAGTGAATTCTTGGTCAGCCTGAACTAGAGTGAGATCCCACCTCAAACAACCAAAAGAAAAGGCCCACAGTAGCCTTTCCGACAAAGAATTCTACTCTGAATCCGCCAGTCTAAGTCCTGCTACTTTAAAGACATCACAAATAAAAATTGAACATTGATTTTATTTGTGTGTGTGTGTATTATATAATGATTTTATTTTATTTAGTTCTGTTGGCTCTATTTTCCTTAATTATAGATCTGGGTATTATGTAGAAGGCTGATAATTAGTAATAGTGGTCATTAAGAAAAGCTGGATTCCTCAGTAGGAGAGACAGTACTGTGGTTATTTGGGCACAAATTTTTACCACATTTTATAGAATCAAAAGTTCAATAGTTTTTAACATTTTTAAAATCACTTTTTATTTACTTATTTTTAAAATTTTATGTATTTTCAAGCAGAGAGAGAAGAGAGACAGAGAATGGACATGTCAGGGCCTCTAGACACTGCAAACGAATTCCAGACACATGTGCCCCTTGTGCACCTGGCTTATGTGGGTCCTGGGGAATTGAACCTGTGTCCTCTGGCTTTGCAGGCAAATACCTTAACCCACTAAGTCATCTCTCCAGCCCCCCCCCCCCCAAAATCACTTTTTAAAGTCCCTGGTAAGAAAGCATTGTATCATAGTCTTTTATTTATTTGTTTGTTTGTTTGTTTATTTGTTGAGGTGGCATTTCACTGTAGCTCAGGCTGACCTGGAATTCACTATGTAGTCTCAAGGTGGCCTTGTACTCATGGCGATCCTCCTCCTACCTCTTTTTCAAGTGCTGGGATTAAAGGCATGCGTCACCACGCCTGGCTATATCATAGTTTAATTGGCTTTTTTTCCCCTCTGATACAGAGGAAACAGTATGCCTTGAAGTCATACTATCATAAACTGAAACATGTGAGAGCTATGGTATCATGGCAGTGTGTGTAGTGGTAAAGCGCAGCTTACTACAGTCAGACTTTGTGATGAGCTTGGGCAAATTACCTGTCCTTTCCTTTTTCTTTCCCTTCTGTTTTTGTTTGTTTTGAAGTAAGGTCTTATTCTAGCCCAGGCTGACTCACTCTAGTCGAGGCTGGGTTCAAACTCATAGCCATCTTCCTACCTCAGGGAGTGCTGGGATGAAAGGGCTACACCACCACGCCTGGCTACCTGTCCTTTCTTGACCTTAGTTTGCTTACCTCCAAAAATGCGTGTCAAAAGTAGCACCCATCTTATACAACGTGCTTAAAGTATTATCCAAGATTACAGGGCTACAAAGTTGGTATGAACCCATTTTGTTGTAATTAAAGCTCAAATATATTCTTTTTGTTTTCTTGACAACTTCCATACTTACAGACAATAAACCATAATTCCCCCACTTTCCTTCACAAATCCATACTCCATCATATCCCCTCCCTCTCTCCATTAGTCTCTTTATTTTGATGTCGTCATCTTTTTCTCCTGTTTTGAGGGTCTTGTGAAGGTAGTGCTAGGCACTGTGAGGTCATGGATATCAAGGCTAGTTTTAGTCTGGTTGGTTGCATCGTAAGCAGTCCTACCCTACCTCTGGCTCTTAAATTCTTTCTGCTACCTCTTCTGCAATGGACCCTGAGCCTTGGAAGATGTGATAGAGATATTTCAGTGCTGAACATTCCTCCTTCACGCCTTTTCAGCACTATGGTGCCTTTTGGGTTGTCCCAGTATAAGTAAAAGTAGCATTAATATAAGCTAGGTATGGTTGCACATGCTTTGAATCCTTTTAAGCAGTTGGGAGGCCGAGGTGGGATGATTGCTGCGAGTTTGAAGCCACCCTGAGACTTCATAGTGAATTGCAGGTCAGCCTGTGCTAGAGTGAGACCCTACCTTGAAAAACCAATGAGTACCATTAATATATGGGTATGAATATTAAATAAAGTGCTTACATTTCAGTTTGGTGGGCATAATATATGCATTTAGCCAGACAAGAGCAGGCATTACACTCCTAATGCTCATGACCATAGGCTTTTGATTAGGTTTTCAATACCAGGCATTTGTTCCCTCCCACAGGGCAGGTCTCTGATCCAATTTGAGAGCAGTTGATTTCTCCCATAACAGACATGCCACTATTGCACCCATTGGCTCATTTGGCCCGGCTAGCCAAACTTGAGGCTTGCAGTGTCCACTGTTTTCACTACAGATGGCTTCTGTCTCTCATAGGGCTGCATGCAGTGCAGCTTTTTCCAGCTAGCTTTCTGTCTACTGGTCTACCGGGAGAAGGTTTTCAGCTCAGCCCCCATTTGATTTCACATGCCTGTAGCCCAGGCATGTGGCGTCTTCAGTAGTAGGGCCTTATCATCTATTCCAGATGGGAAACCAAGAGCCTTGGCAATAGCTTGTAATGTTTTGGGGGCATCAGGGATCTCCCTGGCCAACAACTCAACTTGGCACTGAAATTTTTCTGGTAAGTCTATGGCTTCTGGGTGTGCAATTGTCCAAAAAAGTAGTTTATCATGTAGCTTATTCACAATATCCTAAATTTGGATTAATCCTCCTTCCACACTCTTTTTACTCATCTCTCCCCTGACCTCACTTAAGCCATTCCACCCACAGTAGTCTGTCCATCTACTTACATATATACAGTACTATACCCTTAAGTCCTCCCTTCTCCCTCCCTCCCTTAGAGCCCTTTTCTAGCTTACTGGCCTCTGCTACCATTTTTACTCCAAGTCACACACAAGTCTGAACATTTGCAATTAGGATCCACCTATGAGAGAGGGCCTGGTTTACCTCACTGAGTATAATCCTTTTTATATCCATCCTTTTTGTTGTTGTTGTTGTTGTTTTAATTGTGTTTATTTATTTAGAGATACAGTTTCTCTGTATCCCAGGCTGACCTGGAATTCACTGTGTAATCCCAGGCTGGCCTCAAACTCACAGCAATCCTCCTACCTCTGCCTCCCAAGTGCTGGGATTAAAGGTGTGAGCCACCATGCCTGACTAGATTATTCTTTATGTTTCTATATTATCTGATAATATGAACAAATGATAATTTTTACACTTTCTTCATTCCTTCCCTCCCTCCCTCCTTCCTTCTTCCCATTCTTCTTGTTTTTTTAGGTAGAGTCTAGTCCAGATGACCTGGAACTCACTATGTAGTCTCAAGGTGGCCTCAAACTCACAGCCATCCTCTCTGATCCCCTCCTCACCCAGTGCTGTGATTAAAGGCATGTGCCACCACACTGGCTTAATTTTTGCAAAAGGAATAAAAATAATAAGAAATGTTAGGCAGCTAGCACCAGAGAGGCTGAGGCAGGAGGATTGCAAATTCAAGGCCAGCCTGGGTTATATTATGAGATTCTTTCTCAAAACAAACCAACCAAGCAGACAAAGAACAATAAATATAGTACTTAGTCTTGTGATTGAAGTGCCGTGTGTGTGTATTTTTTTTCTGTGTGGTTGGAGGTCATGGAATTGAAGCATATACTAGGAAATTTATGGTGGAAGTGGAGCTGTGGATCAGATTACTGATGTTAGTATGACTAAGTTTTTTGATGTGTATTGTTACTGGTAAGTATGAAAAAGGACGGATGTTATTGAAAACTTGAAAAATCTGGAACATTTTTATTACCCTTATAAATAAAAAAAAGCAAAGAGTATCTTTTTTGGTTTCGTGAACTTTTCTGTCCTAGGGTAAGAAATTTCATATTCAAAATTATTTATACATGCAGCATCTCTACAGTATAACGGCCATAGCAAATTTGTTCCTTTACTCTTAAGGGAAGGTTTTATTTTTTTCTATTTTAGTGTTCAGTGACCAGTGATTTGGATTTTCCAACACAAGTCATTCCATTAAAGACCCTGAATGCAGTTGCTTCCGTGCCCATAATGTATTCGTGGTCTCCTCTGCAACAGAATTTTATGGTATGTAAGTAATACATCTTTTGCTTATTTGATAACTTTAAGTAAGAAAACATAATTTTCTTATGGTGATAACATAAGTGAAAAAACTACCAAAATGATAGCGCTTAGAATGATTTTTAAAATATTAATATATTTTTTTTCTTTTGAAAGCCTTTGCTGTAATGTTCTTTTCCTGTATTCTCCAAAGGAAAAGTGGTAAGCAAAAACCATAGGGTTAAACACGTTTAAAAAATGAAGCTTATAGTTCTTATCCTTGGAAAGGATAGCCATTGTTCTGTAGTGTTAGCCTGACTTCATTTTTGTTAATTGAGAGCTTGTCAATTAACCATTTTAGGCAGGAGGCTACTAGGTAATAAAGTACACTAGGAGATAGTCTCAGGATTTATAAAACATGGTTTATTGACTTTGATAATAAAATGCCACTGTTCAGTTCCTTGTACAAAGAGAACCAAGTATGTAGTTTTGATTTGTATTGTTAAATAAAAATGCATTGTTTTGTAACTCACTTGAGAGATAAAGTGAGAAAGTTAATAGAATGTGAAGGAATTTTTCAGTCGATTTACAGAATTGCTTGCTAGAGTTTTTCTGAAAAAGTAGACATTTTTAATAGGTTGTAACTTTCTCTTACACTTTTTACAGCAGAGGTTAAAGGTAACTTCAGTAACTCTTCTGAAGTTGAATAAATTTGTGCATCATTAAAAAAATAGTTTGAAATCATATTGCAAGACCATAAGGGAGGATTCATTTTTACAGGCTGAAATTTTAAAACACAATATTAATTAAAGTTGTCAGGTATTTATGAATCATCCCTGGGTTTTTCTTGTTACTGACCAAAGTAAGTTAGGTAGCCTTTGTGTTATGGCTAGGATATATTTTGTAGACCATAGGTTAGGTGGCTAACATTGGGAAGACAAAATAGCCAAATACCATTTAATATTTTGCATACATGAAAAGAAATGAACTCTTAGGTTAGATAGGATTAGTGCATGCATGATGAAATGAAACGTAGCTGTTAAGTATGTTTGTTTATATGCTTAAATGTTTATAGATGAATATGTTAAGGTGTAGATTTTCATTTTGCTTATCATACTCTCCTTTTGAATCATTTTTTTCCCTTTGTTTAAACTACTGGTTATAAATTTTTTAATCTACTTGAATCTCTCTTTATATTTCCTTCATTTCCCCAACAGTTACCTGTGAGTTTCATGGTCTTCCCCAGTCAGTTGTTCCCTGTTGGTTGTGTGTCCTAGGCTGAGCATCTGAGACTTACAGTGGCCTTTCTATCCTATTTCTCAGAATGAGCTTTCTAAATGTTAATTAAAAGTTTTTCATTTATTTGAGAAAAAGAAACAGATAGAATAAGCATACCAGGGCCTCCTCCAACTGTTGCAAACGAACTCTGGATGCATGCACCACCTTGTGCATCTGGCTTTACATGGATACTAGGGAATCGGACCTGGGTTTGGCTTTGCAGGCAAGCACCTTAACTGCTACGCCATCTCTTCAGTCCTAAATTTAGATTTAATTTTTTTGTTTTAAATGAGAGTGAGAGGGAGAGAACCTTTAGCCACTGAAATCCAACTCCAGACGCATGTGCCACCTTCTGTGTGTTAACTTGTGCGTCTGACTACGTGGGTTCTGGGGAGTCATACCTATATCCTTAGGCTTCTCAGGCAAGTGTCTTAACCGCTAAGCTCTCTCCAGCCCCTACATTTTAATTTTTAACAAATACTCCATTCAAAGGCCTCTTCATACAAATCTGCCTCACTTAATCTCTAAATATATGTTTAAGAAGTGTTTAGTCATGTTTAGTTACTGTCTTATTTATTTATCTTGGTTTTTCTAGGTGGGGTTTTACTCTAGCCTAGGCTAACCTGGAATCCACTATGTAGTCTCAGGGTAGTCTCGAACTCATGGTGATCCTCCTGCCTCTACCTCCTGAGTGCTGGGATTAAAGGTGTTCACTACCACACCAGGATCCACACCTGGCTTATTCTTTTGAAACTTTTCTCCCTTCCAGGAATGTCAGCTTTCTGTTTTTTGTGTTCTTAAGTACTCTACACTCTTAGAACTTTTCTTTGATTGGCTCTTACCTGCAAGGCTAGCTCTTCTTTCCCTGTTGTCTAAACTTAGTAGACTCATCTATTTTCTTGAGTAGCACAATCAATTTTGATAGATGTTGTGGTCATAAAAGTATTGAAATATTTCCTGTTACTATAGTATGCTCTGATTTTAGAAGCATGAATCCTTTTGGCATAAACTTTAAAGGAGAATTGATAGTCTATTTCATATCCCTAGAATTTTATTATATTCAATTTTTTTCAAGGTAAGGTCTTGCTCTAGCTCAGGCTGATCTAGAATTCACTATGTAGTTTCAGGGTAGCATTAAACTCACAGCAATTTTCCTACCTTTGGCTCCCAAGTTCTGAGATTAATGATGTGTGCCATATATTTAATATATTAGTAGCTAGACCATTGTTTAGAAATCTTTGCTTTATTAATATAAGTTATAGTTGATTTCAGTAAACTGTATAGTTCATCAATTCTAATAGACCTTCCATTTTAAGAACCTCAGGCTCTACCAACTGAGCTAGCAAGGCTATCTAAGCTTCCAATTTTAATATCTGAACTAGTAATATTTTAAAACCAATACCTCATCATAATGTGCAGTATTTTTCAGTTTTTCTTCTTGTTGATTTTCAAGGTAGGGTCTTATTCTAGTCTAGGCTGACCTGGAACTCATGCTGTAACTACAGGCTGGCCCCAAACTCACAGCAATCCTCCTACCTCAGCCTTCTAAGTGCTGGCAATCAAGGTGTGTGCTGCCATGCCAAGTGTGTTTTTTTGTTTGTTTGTTTTGTTTTTGAGGTAGATTCTCGTTGTAGCTCAGGTTGACCTGGAATTCACTATGTAGTCTCAGGGTGGCATTGAACTCATGGCAATCTTCTACCTCTGCTGCCCGAGTGCTGAGATTAGTGTGTGCCACCATGCCTGCCTCTCCAGCATATTTTTTTATAGAGGTATCCAAAGGGTAGAAGGCCCATTAAAACCCAGTACATTAAAAAAAATTTCCCCCTATTTTAATCAGTAAAGTATGTTTTTAAAGAACTGGGTAAAGACATATATTCATGAAAAGGAAATTGTTCTTAGCAATCTCATATTGACTTATTTATTTATTGGGTTTTTTGAGGTAGGGTCTTCTATTTTTCTCTCTCTGTGTGTGTGTGTGTGTGTGTGTGTGTGTGTGTGTGTGTGTGTGGTGTGATACATGCATGTGTGTGTACCCTTGAGATGCCCCATGTGCTCGCCTCTGGTGGCCAGAGTGGAATGTGGGATGGGATGTCTTACGCTGTCACTCTTTTGCCCACTCTTCTTTGAGCTGGAGTCTTAATGATTCTTTGAGCTTGTTTCTTTGTGAGTGTTCTGGTGATTCTCGGATATCTGTTCTCCTGTGGGACTAGGGTCACAGATGTGCCTGGACACACCCAGCTGTGTGTGCTGCTCCTGGGGACTGATTGGTCTCTCAGGCCTCCTGAGGCCCTCATGCCTGCATAGCAGGTGCTCTTAATTGCTGAGCTATTTTTTTAGCCTACCCCCCATCTTTCTTTTTTGTTGGTGGTAGAGATTGAACCATGGTCTTGCACGTGCTAGGCAAGTGTTTTAACTATTGAGCTACAGCTGCAGACCTTCTCACATTGAATTTTTAAAGATATTTTTCTAGTTAGGATATACTTTTTGAAATATTTTTCTTTTCTCTCTTTTTTTTAAACTTGTAGGTGGAAGATGAAACTGTTTTACATAATATTCCTTATATGGGGGATGAAGTTTTAGACCAGGATGGTACTTTTATTGAAGAACTAATAAAAAATTATGATGGAAAAGTACATGGAGATAGAGGTGAGTCATATGCTTATTCTCTTGAAAAAGGGAGCTGGGAATTGAGGGATACTTTGATTTATTAGGAATGGGATATGAAAAACAGTTTTTAATAGTAAAATTAAATTTTATGCTTGACTATCAAGGACTAGCCTGTACTTAAAAAGCTTAAAAATTTTAAGGTTTTTCTTTTTGTTCAATTGGAAGATCTTATTTACTAGATAATTATCAAGCAGATTATGAGAGAAGTTATAACAGCAATAAAATTTAAGTTTTAAAGAAGCTGAGTGAATAGCTTTTAAGGTAAGTAGTAAACTTCATTGGGACCATGGTTCGGTTTATGTGGCATGTGGGCTCTACAAGCTTCCCTCTGTCCAGGTTATCATAGCACTTGAAATCCAGTCATCATAATCATGTACTTAGGCTTTTGTGTCCATGAGCCTCTATTGAAGTGTCTGAAAGGGTGATGTGATCTTACCATAATGCTTATTGTCACTGTCAGTGGAGAAGCAAGGTCTATAGTGATTGTGTCTGTGGGAGAAGGCTGAAGCCGCAGTTGTTAGTTCCTTAGAGGAGTGTTGTAGTAAGCAGCTGCTAAAACTTGTAATGAGGGATGACTGGAGAGAAAGCAATGGACGTGGAAAGTAAATTCTGGTTGCTTAGCTATGGACAGTCCTGAAAATGGTCTTGTTTGCCCCTCTTCCTGTTCTAGTGCTAACTGAGAGGCCATGGTGGTTTCTTCCATATGAGAAAGGCACACATTAACTTTTGTCATTGCAATTTCCTTATGTGTTTCTGGTATTTGGCTTTCAGAATGTGGATTTATAAACGATGAAATATTTGTGGAGTTGGTGAATGCTCTTGGTCAATACAATGATGATGATGATGACGATGATGGAGATGACCCTGATGAAAGAGAAGAGAAACAGAAAGATCTAGAGGATAGTCAGGATGGTATGTCTCACATCATTCTTTGAAGAAAACAGCACAAGTAGTTCCTTACTCTTTTCTGTGTTAAATAACACATCCATAGTAGTATAGTCATTATTAAAATGCTATCTGTAGCTGGGCGTGGTGGCGCACTCCTTTAATCCCAGCACTCGGGAGGTAGAGGTAGTAGGATAGCCGTGAGTTTGAGGCCACCCTGATAGTCCATAGTGAATTCCAGGTCAGCCTGGGCTAGAGTGAGACCCTACCTCGAAAAAAAAAATGTTATCTGTAACATCCCATGCCTTACTTGAGCATCTGTTTCCAAATAAAAACAAAAACAAAAAGGCACCTTAGTGATCATTCAGGTTAGTTCCTTCATGTTACTACCAATGAGGAAATAGACCTAAATGGCTAAGAGATTAGCTCTGTCACAAAGCTAAGTAGAAGCAAAGAATTAAGACCTGGGGGTTCTGTTCTCCTCTGCTCTTAAAACTGCATATTTAAATTCTACATTTTTTTTGAGGGGGCTATGTACGTGGATGTGTGGTGTACAAGCCTGTGTTTATGTGTGATATGTGTGCACATGTATTTAGAAGTCATAGTTGGAAGTTTTCCTTGATGGCTTTCTGCCTTGTTTATTGAGACAGGGTCTGTCAATTGAACCCAGAGCTTGCCCATTTGACTAGGTATGCCTGCTATGCCACTTTATGCCTAGTATGTCCCTGGGGAGCCTCCTGCCTCCACCTGTCTAGTGCTGGGATTTTAGGTGCATGCCATCATGCATGACCTTTACATGGGTGCTGGGATCTGAACTCAGGTCCTCATGCTTGTGGGGTATGTGCTTTACTGACTGAGCCATCTCCCTAGTCCATGAGTGTTGTTTGACCTTCAAGTATAGCACAGACTTCTATAAGTGATGTAAATGTAACAGGTGGGCATGGTGGCATATACTTGTAATGCCAGAACCTAGGAGATTGGAGACTGGAGGATTGGGACCTCCACATCATCTTCAGATACAGAGCAAGTTTGAGGCCAGCCTGGACCACACAAGACCTTGTCTCAAAAAGGTCACAAACAAACCAACAGACAGATGGACCAACAAACCAAGTCAGCTGTGATGGTGCTTGCTTGTGATTCCCAACACTTGGGAGGCAGAGTCTATCGGATTGGTGCAAGTTTGAGGCCAGCCAGGGATATATATATAGTGAGACCCTTTCCCAGAAATACCCCCAACAAAGAGAAACACAAAGTTGACAGTTTTCTTTGTTGAAATCCTCTTGTACGGAGTAAATGATAGATTGACACTTGCTTCCATTCTCACTTGCTTCCATTCTCTTTCCCCACCCTCTTCACAACTCCCCATTTAGATAAAGAAAGTCGCCCACCTCGGAAATTTCCTTCTGATAAAATTTTTGAAGCCATTTCCTCTATGTTTCCAGATAAGGGTACAGCAGAAGAGCTAAAAGAAAAGTAAGTAAATTTTGTGTATTTGAGGTGGTCTTGCCACGTGGGGCATGTAATTGGTCATCTTTATCTATTACAGGGGGTACTGCTGGGGCTAATGAGTCAGTCCCTTCATTTGTCTACAGTGTTCTCACAGCACTTTAAGCCATATATATCATTTGTGCTACTCTGTACTATAAAACATTTATTGTAGATAGAATAAATACATGTCTATCTTCATAGACATAATCTAGAATTCATAGTAGCATATTGTAGGAAAAATTTTCTGGAAACTGGTAGAAATTTCAAGAGCTGTTGATGTTTAATTGAAACTAATACATATTTCTTCCATAATATACCTGAATTGTACCAATGAGTTTGATTCTTGATATGCCAGACATGATATAGTTAGCTCTTGATGTGAGTAAAGTTTGTTATATGTTAGATTTTTTTTCTTTGTGTTTTAGGTGAGATAAACATTGGAAAAAATGCCTATAAGAAACTTTATTTTCAAAAAATTAATTTTTGTTTCTGATTAGTTTTTTATTTTTATTTTTGCTAATGTCAGATATAAAGAGCTGACAGAGCAGCAGCTCCCAGGTGCACTTCCTCCTGAATGTACCCCCAACATAGATGGACCAAATGCTAAGTCTGTTCAGAGGGAGCAAAGCTTGCATTCATTTCATACGCTGTTCTGTCGGCGATGTTTTAAGTATGACTGCTTCCTACATCGTAAGTGCAATTATTGTACGTTTTCGTTTTCTATCTTTGTTGTGGAATTATGTTTTAAAGTGTTGTTCTCTCTTGCAGTTTGAATGTGCCATTGACTCATGTAGTAAAGATTGAAACTACGTTAGCATCCTAGCGCTGTTATTTTTACTTTGTTGTTTGAGGATTGCTCTGAAGTCTAGCACCCCTTTAGTTTGCACTATTGTTTCCCACTAACTTGGAATGCAGATGAGTAACTTTTCTACAAAGGCTAAGTGGTAGTTTTATAGCAAAACTATCATGAAGGAGCTGGTAGCCCATAGCTATATTTCTGATATTGATAGACATTTTCTTGAGTAACAAATTGGCTAAAAGATGTTTATGTAAACAATTTCTTACCTAGTGCTAGTTAATGTGCTAAATCTTTTTTTAAATGTTTTATTTATTTATTTGAGAGAGAAAAAGAGGGAAAGAGAGAGAGAGGGAGAGAGAATGGGTATGCAAGGACCTCCAGCCACTGCAAATGAACTCTAGATGCATGCCTTGTGCATCTGGCTTACATGGGTCCTGGAGAATTGAACTGGGATCCTTTGGCTTTGCAGACAAGCACTTTAACTGCTAAGCCATCTCTCTATCCCTAATGTGTTAAGTATGGGCAGCTTGCTTCTTTAAAACCTGTATTTCAGTATAAACAACCATAAGATATTCTTTGTGGGGGTGAAGCAAGGTCTTTCTCTAGCCCAGCTGGCCTCAAACTCAGGGATTCTTTTACCTCAGCCTCCCAAATGCTGGGATTAAAGACATGAGCCACCTTGCCAGGCTAAGCAACAATATTCTTAATGAAATTTAAATACATACAATATATTAGGTTTTCTTTTTTTAATAATTTATTTTTATTTATTTGAGAGAGAGAAATAGGCAGGGAGAGAGAGAGAGAGAGAATGGGTGAGCCAGGGCCTCCAGCTACTGCAAACGAACTCCAGATACATGTGCCTTTGTGCATCTGGCTTACATGGGTCCTGGGGAGTCAAACCTGGATTTGCAGACAAGCGCCTTAACCACTAAGCCATCTCTTAGCCCCTCCCCCCCTTTGAGGTAAGGTCTCTAGCCCAGGCTGACCTGGAATTCACTATGTAGTTATCAGGCTGGCCTCAAACCCATAGTGATCCTCCTACCTTTGCCTCCCAAGGGCTGGGATTGAAGGCGTGTGCACCACTATGCCTGACTTTTTTTCTTCAAATTTTTTTATTTACAACTTCCATGATATATATAAAAAAATCCCGTGCTAATACCCCCCCTTTTTTTTCTTTAACCCCCCCCCCTTTTTTTAAAGATAGGGTCTCATATAACTTAGGATGGCCTTGAACTCATTGCTTCTGCTTCCAAAGTGAAGTGCTGGTATTGCAGACATGTACCACCATGCCAACCTAAAAATCATTCAAATTCCCTCCAGTGGGCATCTGGGCTGCTTTTCTGTCCATTCCCTCTCATAGTACTGGGAAGTGAACCAGGGCGTTGCACATGCTACCATTGAGTCACATCACCAGCCTTGGAGTTTAGTCAAATTCATTGTACAGAACATCAACTACTTAAAAAAAAAAAAAAAAAACTACTTTAAAGCATATGTTTTGAAAATGTGTTTCGTACCTCATTAGTATTTTCCTAGTTTGCTTAATATAAGTTAGCCCTTTCTGTATTATATTTTAGTGCAAACATCTATTGTATGGTTAGACATTTAGGAGCCTTTGGCCCTATGTAAAGTTGCTTTCCCCTTTACTAAGTAGCCCACATTACTTTGTGAAATGAGTTACCTCTTACTTAAGCCTGTGATAAAAATAAATGCCCTTGGTCTAGAGAGATGGCTTAGCAATTAAGCACTTGCCTGTCAAGCCTAAGGACCCTGGTTCGAGGTTCAATTCCCCAGGACCCACATTAGTCAGATGCACAAGGGACAACTCGCATCTGGAGGTCCTTTGCAGTGGCTAGAGGCCCTGGCGTGCCCATTTTCTAGCTGTCTGCCTGTTTCTCTCTCTATCACTCTCAAGTAAATAAAAACAAAAAAACAAATGCCCATAGACAGTATGAAAATGTCAGTTCTGTTTACTAACCTTTGGTTGAAGTATGAGTCTTATCTGTCCTTAAGTAAAACGTGGTATTGCTGGGCGGTGGTGCACCCCTTTCATCCCAGCGCTAGCTAGACTGAGGTAGGAGGATCACGGAGTTCTTAAGGCCAGTCTGGGTAACAGGGTGCATTACAGGTCAGCCTATTGGTAAATAGAGCTAACGTCTTTGTGTTGTCTCTACTCATTTATCTTGATCACATGCTTACAGGGCTAAGAGGTAGTGCATGTGCTGGTAGTGATCCCCAAGATTGGAGGGCTGCTCCTGTCGTGAAGAGCAGTGAGAGCCGAAGCGCACTTAGACAAAATGTCCTTTTTGTTGCTCCTTTCTAATTTTAAAGTTGCTGTTGGAAGTTGGTGATGGCTAAAGTTTGCACTAGCTATGGAGTCTCTGACCCTACAGTTCTGTGTTTGAGGTACCACTCATGTGAAAGTATTGCAAGATTCAAAGATTTACTATTACGAGTATTTTTGCCGTTTTTCTGGAGCTCTTAAATTAATGCTATACTAAAAGATAGAAGACAGCTGCAATTTGTGTCAAAAATAATGTAAGCCAGCCTTGGTGGCAAATGCCAATAATTTAGCATAGTAGCAGAGGCAGGAGGATCATGAATTCAAGGCCAGCCTGACTATGTACAGGGAGCCTGTCTCAACAAACTAAGGGCTGGAGATGGAGCTCAATGGTAGAGGTCTTCCTTAGTATACACAAGGCTCTGGGTTTTATCCTCAACACCACAAAAAAGTGTCTAGCTTTGATTTCTGTTTTAAAGAGACTTTTAACTTTATTTTTTTGAGAGAGAGAGAAAAATGGACGGATGGCTTAGCAGTTAAAGTGCTTGCCTGTGAAGCCAAAGGACACAGGTCTGATTCCCCAGTCAGTACCTATGTAAGCCAGATGCACAAGGTGGCGCAAGCAACTGGAGTTCATTTGCAGCAGCCAGAGGCCCTAGTGAACCCATTATCCCTATTTCTGTCTCTCAAATAAATAAGTTAAAACAGAAAAAGAAAAAAAAAAAAAAAAGAATGGGCTCACCAGGGCCTTTGGCCTCTGCAAATGAACTCTAGATGCAGCCACCTTGTGCATTTGTCTTATGTAAGGTACTGGGGAATCAGACCTGGGTCCTGTACAGCTAAGCCATCTCCCCAGCCCTAATTTCTGTTTCAGTATATGCATTTTTGAGATAGGGTTCAACATATATGCAAAGATGACCATGTACTTCTGATTTTCCTCTCTGTACCTTTTAAGTGCTTGGATTATATATTTGTACCAACTTGCCTAGTTAATCATTTTTCTAACTAGGGAATTTTAATTTCATTTTATAGTTTGACCCCTGTGTTAGAGGAGCCAGAGTCAGCTACTGATTTGACTGGATTATTTTTATAACTTATTTTGAATTTGGAAGGATTGTGTTCAATCTTCTGGTTTAGACTTAAAACTGTCAATGTGTTTCTGGAAAAGGACATTCTTTTCTTTGTTTTCTGAGGTAGGGTCACAGGCTGACCTGGAATTCTCTATTGTAGTCTCAGGTGGCCTTGAACTCACAGTGATCCTCCTATCTCTGCCTCCTGAGTGCGGGATTAAAGGTGTACACCACCACACCTGACAGGACATTCTTTTTATTTTTTAAATATTTTTTTAGATATATCTTTTTTTTTTAAATTTTTATTTATTTATTTGACAACAATAGCCAGAGAAAGAGGCAGATAGAAAGAATGGGCGTGCCAGGGCTTCCAGCCACTGCAAATGAACTCCAGACGCATCTGGCTAACGTGGGTCCTGGGGAGTTGAGCCTCGAACTGGGGTCCTTAGGCTTCATAGGCAAGCGTGTTACCGTGAAGACATTCTTTTTAACAAGCAGTTTTCCTAGAGAATTGAGTTTTAAAATTCCAAGAGAAATACAGCCATAGATTCTCTTTATAGTTTTACCTAACTTCAATGTGAAATTAAAAACATGTTTTTATATTTTTAATGTTACTTTTATGTTTGTTTGTTTGTTTTTGTTTTTTGAGGTAAGGTCTCACTCTAGCTCAGGGTGGCCTTGAACTTATTGTGATCCTCCTACCTCTGCCTCCTGAGTGCTGGGATTAAAGGCGTGTGCCACCACACCCGGCTTTAATGTTATTCTTATTTATTTATTTATTTGAGAGAGAGAATATGAGTGTGCCAGGGCCTCCAGACACTACAAACTCTAGATGCATGCTCCATCTTGTGTATTTGGCTTCTGTGGGTCCTGGGGAACTGAACCTGGGTCTTTTGGCTTTGCAGGCAAGCACATTAATCGCAAACCATCTCTCCAGCCCTGTTTTTGTTTTTGTTTTTGAGGTAGGGTCCACTCTAGCCCAGACTGACCTGGAAATCACTATGTAAACTCAGGGTGGCCTCAAATTCATGGCAATCCTCCTACCTCTGCCTCCCAAGTGCTGGGATTAAAGGTGGGAGCCACCGTGCCCGGCTCTGTTTTAATTTAGTAAAGTACCTTTACTATGAACTAGTTTTTCCTTGTAGCTTGCTTTGTTCCTGTTTTGGCATGATAGATACAGCACACTTATGTGCATCTGTATGTGCTGTGTAACTGACAGGCAGCATACTTGTGTGCATCTGTATGTGCTGTGTAACTGACAGCTCTTTTGTTTATCTTATGCTGTGTTTCCATGTAGAGGCACTGGCTTACACAAGGTTCTTGAACTGCCCATGATGCAGAGGACTTGAAGGCTAGTGCACTGGAGCTGGCCTCATTAGCTTTATAAATGAGCGTGGCACGTGTATCATATTCTCCACATTTAAAAAATTGATTGTCAAGGTAACCACTCAGGCCCATCCTCTTACAGGAGCACTGCCTTCTCTTACAAGTTTTTGCTCGACTTTCAAAAAAAAAAAAAAAAAAAAAGCTGGGCGTGGTGGCACACGCCTTTAATCCCAGCACTCAGGAGGCAGAGGTAGGAGGATCTTCATGAGTCAGGCAACCCTGAGACTATGTAGTGAATTCCAGATCAGCCTGGACCAGAGTGAAACCCTACCTTGAAAAATCACATGCACACACGCACGCACATTGACTGTCAATACCTTTCCTTAGAAATCAAGAAATTGTAGAGTCAGAGCTGGATATGGTGGCCTACATCTATGTATCATCCCAGTACACAAGAGGCTTTGGCAGAGGATGTCTGCAAATTCAAGTCCCTATGTCACACAACAAACAACTCTCAAAAAATAATTGTATCTATCAGGAGACTTTTGATAAGAATAAGAAGTCCAGTTTCTTTTTGGAGTTGGCCGTTGGAGATACTAAAAGTTATATTATGTATGTTTCTAGTTTTATGCTCATCATTAAAACTTTAAGGGAGAAAATAGTAAATCAGAGTTTTTTTGTTTTTACCTTACTTGGGGGTTGGAGGAGGAGTGAATACCTTGTTCATAAGAGCTTTAGGGAAGTTGTATATATAACATAACTTAAAATGTATATTTGAAAGATTATAATCCATTAATTAATCTTCTGAGTGAATCTGGGGAAATGAAAAAAGCAAGTCTTTTCTAGCCATATTCAGATACTTTGCATTTAATTTATTTTGCAGCCTTCCATGCAACCCCCAATACATACAAGCGGAAGAACACAGAAACTGCTCTGGACAACAAACCCTGTGGACCACAGTGTTATCAGCATTTGGTAGGATTTTACTACTTTGTTATATTCCAGAGAATTTCCAAGAAATCTTAATTATGAACTTTGGTGGAGGTAATAAAGCCAGCACTAACATTGTCTGTACTCATACTGGCCATGTGACAGGCAGAATTCTCACCTGTGTTTTCTTTCATAGTTACTGTACTGTAGTACTTCATTGAACTTGTTTATCTTTTGCCTATCTGTGTTATCTCTTCAGCAACATGTCAAGGTCTTTGGGATCAAGGACCCTCTACAAAGTTTATGAGGGTGTGAGGCATAGATAGCCCATGTAGACACACCAGAAACTCTATAGTCATATGCAGAAGTTCCCAAGCCTTTCTCATGGCCTTGTCCTTCTGTTAGTGTTAGACCTTCTGTAGTTTGAGCTATATTGTAGATCTCACAGGTTTTTTTTTTTTTTTTTTTTTTTTTTTTTTTAAGTGATGGAGAAAAGGTAAGGGGTTAGGAAAATAAGAGGTAGGAAAGTTGTTTTTTTTACGGGTACTATCTTATTTTTTTACCATTTCCCCTCTTTGAACCAAGCCCCTCCTACCTAGGATCTAAACGGGTATATATTGCCTGTTGGATTTTGGACAGAAGATTCAGTGAATGACACCTGCAGAAGGTATCCTATTTTTAAGCAATTTGGATTTTATAGAATGAAGTATAAAACTGTTGGCTGCTCTCAAACTTTCCTCTTCTGTTTCCACTAAAAAAAACAAAAAACAAAAAAACAAAACAAAAAGAAAAAGAAAGAAAAAAAAAGAAAAGAGGAATTCCTGAACACTATTTATAATATTCTTTATAAGACAGAACTTCATTTGGCTCATCTAAAATGTTTCTGTGTTCTCTTACAAACCATGCTCTTACCATTGTTTTATACTTTCTCAGAACAGATTATTATACTTGAGAATGCAAATGTAACTCTTACAGTCTTATTTCTAAGCTCATTTCATGTCTTCCTGTGGAAAGATGTTTTAATAGAAAGACAGGAAGTGACAAATACATGCATGCTTATATATTTTGTATTCTTATACCTTTAAAGAGGTATGCATTATCTTAAGATTTGAAAGA
Organism: Jaculus jaculus; assembly: GCF_020740685.1. Lineage (NCBI taxonomy): Eukaryota > Metazoa > Chordata > Mammalia > Rodentia > Dipodidae > Jaculus > Jaculus jaculus. The sequence continues at coordinate 108,301,413 of NC_059111.1, read as the reverse complement.
TGAATGTCTGACTGAACACACATTAGGTATGTGATTCTATAGGTAAAGATTCTCAAATAGACTGTATACTTATACAGAGAATACCTTAGTATGTAAAGGTTAATGTTTTATATTTTAATTTACTGTGTTTAACTTAATCACTTAATATGCTTTACAAATTCACTGTACAAACTATCTTGTCTGTTTGTGTATTACTCTAGCAAAATATTGAATGCTTTTTTATGTTTCTGAAGCCTTCTAAACATCAAAAGCGATAAAAAATGAGATTGAGAAGTGATTAATGAATAGTGATAGAATTTTTTGACCAACTTGCCTTGTGTGATGACTTTATTCTTTTCCACCAAAATGAGTTTTAGAACTTTGCCCTAATGACTACATTTTCATTTTGTAGGAGGGGGCAAAGGAATTTGCAGCTGCCCTCACTGCAGAGCGGGTCAAGACACCACCCAAGCGTCCTGGGGGCCGCAGAAGAGGGCGGCTTCCAAATAACAGCAGCCGACCCAGCACCCCCACCATCAATGTGCTGGAGTCAAAGGATACAGACAGTGACAGAGAAGCAGGGATGGAAACTGGCGGAGAGAACAATGATAAAGAAGAAGAAGAGAAGAAAGATGAAACTTCCAGCTCTTCCGGTAAGGCTTTCTTGTTGCTCTGTAAGGGTCAGTTGTAAGGAGTAAGGATGTGTAATAGACAGAACTTTCTGGGGTGTTGGCTTTCTTCCTATACTCTTAGATATAATGAACAATCCAAGTCAGAGAACTTTCTCAAAGATGGGTAGCTGAATTGTTTCTGCTGACTCCCCACTATACCAGCCATGTGATTCTTAGCCTGTCTGGGTTACTAGAAGGTTTGGTCCAGTTTATTCTCACTTTTTATATCCTTTTTCCATCTCTTCCCAGCAGGGCATCATGAGTTTTTTTGTTTTTTGTTTTTTTTTCCCCCAGAGGTAGGGTCTCACTCTAGCCCAGGCTGGCCTGGAATTCACTATGTAGTCTCAGGGTGGCCTTGAACTCACTGCGATCCTCCTACCTTGGCCTCCCAAATGCTGGGATTAAAGGTGTGAGCCCATGCCCGGCATGAAATGGTTTTAATATTCTTGATGACCTATGAGTAGGTTTGGTTAGAGAGAAAAGTGGAACTGCTAATGAGTTAACATTTTACTGAGTTTTAGTTGTCCTTCCAAGTCTAGATCACACCATGAATAATAAGATGTGTTTGTTGGTGGTCATTTTAGAAGGCTGTACTAAAGGCAGCCCAAGCTCATTGTTTGTGTGTGGAGATGGGGTAGGGGAAGGAATTCTTTAAAATATGGCTAACTTTCATATGTTTTCTAAAGCATGCCCTGAATTTTCCTTTCTCACTTCTTGACCAATGCTAACACCTGCTTTTGTAGAAGCAAATTCTCGTTGTCAAACACCAGTCAAGATGAAACCAAATACGGAGCCTCCAGAGAACGTGGAGTGGAGTGGGGCCGAAGCCTCCATGTTCAGAGTCCTCATTGGCACTTACTATGATAACTTCTGTGCCATTGCTAGGTTAATTGGGACCAAGACCTGCAGACAGGTAAGCATAGCTGATGGAAGCACTGTGTAAGAGCTTCACATTGTCAAGAGTATGTATGCTCAGTGTCCAAGTGAGCATGGGGAGGTGTTGGACTATTAAGCAAGTGGGAACTAAATGAACATTATCTTCCATTACGTTATAGCATCTCCCCCTTAGATTTAAAGCTGGGCATGGTGGGTTTCAAAAACTAGTTAGAAGCCGGGCGTGGTGGCGTATGTCTTTAATCCCAGCACTCAGGAGGCAGAGGCAGGAGGATTGCTGAGAGTTCGAGGCCACCCTGAGACAACATAGTGAATTCCAGGTCAGCCTGAGCTAGAGTGAGATCCTACTTCAAAACCAAAAAAATAAAAACCCTAATTAGAATCTAGAATCTAAATGTGGAACTAGTACTTTTGGTCATTAGAGCCGCTCATAACACGATGGAAGAGCAGTGGTTTCTACTGCACCCCAAGCACCCAGCACTGTCACAGGGAAGGCGAAACCATTTCCCCAGTGTGCATAAACATGGAATGCCTCCCTTGAGTCACACTGACTTATGCCCCCTGTTGTGCCTCTCAGGTGTACGAATTTAGAGTCAAAGAGTCCAGTATCATTGCACCTGCTCCGGCTGAAGACGTGGATACACCTCCAAGAAAGAAGAAGAGGAAACACCGGTGAGTTTGCCCCTGAGCTTCCAGAAGCTACTGGTGGCTTTTCCGAAAGGCAGGAGTTGGCTTTCACATGAACTGCTAGAAGATAAAAGACTTTAATCTGCCATCAAATGTAGGTCTGTAGAATCTTGTTTCTACTGGAAATTGTCTAGTCTCTATAAAAATGTAGCATCTGCAGAAAATTTGACATATTAATTATTAAAAATTTTTTGGATTCCATACTTTATTTTGGTTAAGAAAAATGTTAGCTTTTGTATTACAAGCTATGCAATTCCTTGTTTGTTATAAAATGCCCTAAAGCGTGACTGTCTTGTGCTCCGGGCCAGTATGTAGAAGCAAGTGTTTTTATTCTAGGAGACTGAGTCATCTTGGTGTGTGTCATTTCTGTGTGGCATCATCCACCCCTTCCGTGCCAGTGTGATGGTGCCTTTCACAAAGCTTATTGTGAACGAGTGACAAATATAGAGACAATCTATGAGTTTAGAGCCAGGAAAGTCATGATTGGGCTGCTGTCCCAACCCACTTTGTTTAGAATGAGAAACATGGTTGGATGGGCAACAGATAATCAGCTGTTACTAATAGATGATAATAGATAATAAGTTGTTATTAATCATAATTAGATCAGGTTTAAAAATTGTATACAGCTGGGTATGGTGGCACACACCTTTAATCCCAGCATTCGGGAGGCAGAGGTAGGGGGGGTCTCTGTGAGTTTGAGGCCACCCTGAGACTGCATAGTTAATTCCAGGTCAGCCTGGGCTAAAGTGAGACCCTACCTGGGGAATGAAAAAAATTGTGTACAGACTCATTATACTTTCTTACATTTCTGTTAATAAATAAGAACTAAGATATTTGGCACTTTTCTCACAGGAACAGGAATTCATGCATTAGTAGATGTTTTTGAAGTTTTGGTTGAACTGTAGTTTAACTGGATGCTTCAACTTAGAGAAAGTATCTGTCCTTGTACTCGAGATCAGAATATCAGGATAAGTCAGTGGTGCACACCTGGGGCCACAGGCCTTCCTGCTCCTTTGTCTTGACCTGGTGATGTAGGCACGCACAGTAGGAAGTCCATTCTTGCTAGGCCTCTGGCCATGGCACAGCAACCTCAGTGAGCAGGCTGTTGCTAGTCTCTCTCAGCTGGGCAGCATATGACTCTTGGTTTTAGTTACAGCCCCATTATGTCAGTCACACAAATAGATTCACCTAACCAGCTTTTGGTTGGCTTTGTAGCTGACTGTACTGCTACTTTCACACAGAAATTTGTTTAATTTTCTTTGTTTTTTTTTTTTGCAGGTTGTGGGCTGCACACTGCAGAAAGATACAGCTGAAAAAGGGTTAGCATCTTTCCATTTAATGTCATTTGTCACGTAAAAATGTCTTCTTTGTTCTAGAATAGTAACTGGATTGGAGTTTAGGTTACTCTGACTGAACTGACTTCTGTACATCAAACCAATTTAAGTGAAAGCTGTCTGGTGACTCTCCAGGCAGTGTTCTCTGAAAGGAAAGCTGATTGGATGGAGTGAGTTGATGAGAACCACTTTGGAGATGGGACTGAGATGTGAGGTGGGAGGTGATTCTTGTCATTTTTGTCAGCAGGACTCTACTATTGTAAGTACAGTAAAGGAAACCCAGTAATGGAAGCTCCAGAGGTAGTGGGGAAGAATGTTCTCTTGTTAATTGTGATGATCATTTCCCATCTCCCTGGATTCATTGGCTGCCTGCTGTTGTCTTTACTCAGACGGCTCCTCTAACCATGTTTACAACTATCAACCCTGTGACCATCCACGGCAGCCTTGTGACAGTTCGTGCCCTTGTGTGATAGCACAAAATTTTTGTGAAAAGTTTTGTCAATGTAGTTCAGAGTGTAAGTATTTGTTGCTTTGATGCAATTGCATGAGAACTGAATAGGCCTTTGGCCAGCAGCTTAAAATAGACATTTAACCCAAAACATGCGAACATGGGAGCACTCTCTTATTGCTTGCTTTAGGAAATCCATTCTACAAGTATTCATCGAGTCTTACCTGCTAGTGTTTAGTTGGTCTGTTGGGCAACATGAATGTGTGTGCGTGTGTACAAGTTAACCAAATTATGCTAAAGGACTTGATTTTTCTCCTTATTTTTCTTCTTTTATCTCTTAAACTGAATCATAGTAGTTTGCCACTCAAATCTTTTGGGGCATCAGAAGTTGAGCTAGAAGGGTTTTGGTCTTCAGAATGGAGGACAATGGCATAAAGGCAGCAGAGTTTTATAGTTGTCTGCAGAAGCTGTGCACAAAGTTTGGCTACTAAGGTGGGGTTAGAAGTCTGGGCTATTAGAATGATATAGGACCGGTTACTACTCACTCCAGCCTTGTCTTCACCTGTTTTATAAATTATAGAACTTTCAATTCGCTTAACAAACATGAAATGGAAAAGAAAACTCAGTGGTGATTCTTTTTTTTTTATTTTTTAAATTTTTATTTATTTATTTATTTGAGAGCAACAGACACAGAGAGAAAGACAGATAGAGGGAGAGAGAGAGAATGGGCACGTCAGGGCTTCCAGCCTCTGCAAACGTACTCCAGATGCTTGCGCCTCCTTGTGCATCTGGCTAACGTGGGACCTGGGGAAACCGAGCCTCGAACCGGAGTCCTAAGGCTTCACAGGCAAGCGCTTAACCGCTAAGCCATCTCTCCAGTCCTGATTCTTCTCATTTCCAAAGCCTTGTGTTTGCGCTTCCTTTATTTTTTCATCTATGCAGTGGGGTAGTAAGGTAAAGGTTGTGAGCTGCTTGGCAAAATACTGACTGTATTCCTTTATGCAAGGCTTTTTTTGGAGGGGGGCATATGATGATTGTGAGTGATGGTGTTGATGGGGACAAACTTATTTCTGAAGGTCAAAACCGCTTTCCTGGATGTCGATGCAAAGCACAGTGCAACACCAAGCAGTGCCCGTGCTACCTGGCTGTCCGAGAATGTGACCCTGACCTCTGTCTCACATGTGGAGCTGCTGACCATTGGGATAGTAAAAATGTGTCCTGCAAGAACTGTAGTATTCAGAGGGGGTCAAAAAAGGTATGCAACAGTTATAGCTGAAAGGTCGCTGCTTGATTGACTGTTGATAGTCTCAGACTATGGAGCTGGGGCAGAGAATTAAAGTGATCCTTAGGGGCCGGAGAGATGGCTCAGCGGGGAAGGGCAGTTTTTTGCAAGGCCTTATGGTCAAGGTTCATATGTAAAGCCAGACACATACGTCTGGAGTTCAGTTGCAGTGGTGAGAGTCCTTGGCATGCCCATTTCCCTCTGTCTGCTTTCAAAAAAAAAGTGATCCTTAAATATGCAGCTGATGAGAGAGAACTGTCAGGTTTTCTTTAGGTAATGCAATCTCTTAAGTCTCCCATAGAATGAGTATCTTATGGGATGGAAAGATTGAACTGTAAGTTATGAGAAATAGCCACTAATGTGATCAGATTTAGAACAAGAGGAATTTTAATAGTTGCTTAATAGATGACTTAAGTTTCTTTTTAGGGTTAGTTAACACAAACAGAATCTTATCATGTTAGTGATTATTTCTCTCAGAATGTACAGATCTATGTCCATCCAGTGGTAATTTATGTTCCTTTCTTTTATTTTGGTTTTTTTTTTTTTGTTTTTTTTTTTTTTTTTTTTTGAGGTAGGGTCTTGCTCTAGCCCCGGCTGACTTGGAATTCACTGTTCGCCATCTCAGGCTGACTTCAAACTCAGGGTGATCCTCCTACCTCTGCCTCCCAAGTGATGGGATTAAAGGCATGTGTCACCATACCTGGCTTTTTTAGGTTCCTTTCTGTGAAGAATAAAAGATGAAATTTACCATGGCAAGGTTTTGTGGACTTTATTCTTATTTCATTAATAATCTTGAAACAGAGGCCAAGAATGTGGTGCCCACCTGCAATTTCTGCACTGTGCAAGCAGAAGCAGGAGACTTTATGTGGGCTGCATGTGTCCATTGTGAGACCCTATCTTGAAACACACATAGACATACACACCTTGGAAGGTAGACCCATGATGAAAAAGTAACATATTGGGGAGTGTGGCCCTAGCTGCACAATTTGGAGCAGTACTCATCTCGGCATTCTCTGTGGGACTGAAGTGATACTGCTCTATCCCTTGTGGTCGTTTTCCGTATCATGAGGAAGTGGTGAGAAGACTCGAATCTAGAACACTGTCATGGAAGGAGTGGAAGGGTCTCCAGAGGAAAACCAGTTAAGAACCAGAATGTGCTGTGGGCTTGAGCTGGCAACAAAAACACTTTGAGAGGAGAGGGAGAGTAGCTGATGTACTTGTATTGGATCTTTGTCAGGTAGCCAAGTGTGGTGGTGCACCCCTGTAATCTTAACCACACAGCAACTCTAGTTCAGGACCAGCCTTGCCTTAATATAGTGAGACTGTGTCTCAAAATACCAAAACCACAATTTGTATTAGTCACTCTGATGAAGTCCTTGAGAAAAACAATATCAAGGAGTAAGGTTTGGGCTGATGAGCAGTTTTCAAGGTTTTAGGCCTCGCTCACCTGACCCTGTTACCATTGGGCCCAAGGACATAAAGAGAGCATGTGGTGGAACCAGGGAGCTCCTTTCATGGCACACATCACAGAGCCCAGTACACCCTTCCTCCAAGCAGGACTTGGTTCCTAGTGTCTCCCAGCTCTCAGTAACACCAGTCGAACCATGAATCCATCAGGGTCCATCCGTTGTTTGATCAGAGCCCTCACGATCCAGTCCACGGCTGGGCCCAAGCCTTCAACTCAAGGGCCTTTGGGGGATCCTTGGTTGAAAGGGATTGAGTCAAGGGGGAAGGAAAAACAGAACAGTCCTCAGATACCTTGCTTGCTACAGCACTCACAACACAAAAGGGTATTTTTTCCCCTGAAGTTGAAGGTTAGTTGTCCTGTATTTTGTTAATAAATTGCAAGTGGACTTTTATAGTTTTGTCAGCCCTGCTCAGTAGCTTTTATTCCTGTTGAATCTACATGAGAGTTGAAGTATTCCACTAGAGTGGGCCCAAGATTTAACCACGACAACTTGTTTGCACCCTGCAGTCTGTCTCCAGTGTCTTTGCTGTCCTTTCTGATTATGTGACTGTGCTCTGTTCTCTAGCATTTATTACTGGCACCATCTGATGTGGCAGGCTGGGGGATTTTTATCAAAGATCCTGTACAGAAAAATGAATTCATCTCGGAATACTGCGGAGAGGTACGGCACAAAGACTTTGTATAGTCAGGTGTTTCTGTTGACAGCCATAGCTTTCTGTGTTTTGGATTGATTTCACTGGACAACTCCATTGGGGTTGTTTAGAACTAATTACTATAAAATGCTGTTTGGGCTAGACTTAATTGTATTTGTGGATTTGGTTTGCTTAGTACCTAAATTGTTTTAGCCTTGTTGAATTTTTATCACCTAAGGACTAGGGTACAGGAATGAGAGCTTTGCTGGGTCGAGTTGGTCCTATTTTATTTACCATCTGGTTGAAAAGGACCTGGAAACAAGTGTCATTAGTAACTACTTGCCTATTTCAGTTGTAGAGTTAGGGAAAAAGCACAGAACTTTGATTTGTATTGAAGATACGGTTTGTATTTTTTTACTCAGCAAAATGACTTGGGAATCACTTTTTTTTCTAGGAATGTTGCTTGGGATATAATAATATCTCTGATGTGGAATCCACAAAGTATTCTTGTTTTTTCATTGTGTAGATTGGATAGGGAAGAGCAGTTGGCTGTCATATCCCCTTTATTGAGTATTCTTTTTTTTTTTTTTGTTTTTCAAGGTAGGGTCTCACTCTGGTCCAGGCTGACCTGGAATTAACTCTGTCATCTCAGGGTGACCTTGAACTCATGGCAATCCTCCTACCTCTGCCTCCCGAGTGCTGGGATTAAAGGTGTGCACCACCACGCCCGGCTTTTTATTGAGTATTCTTGAGAGGGACCAAAATTCTCTTGATGGACTCTTGTTGGGTTTGACCACCTGTTCTAATATAATTCTCACCTGTATCTTTTCTTTTTTAAGATCATTTCTCAAGATGAAGCCGACAGGAGAGGGAAAGTGTATGATAAATATATGTGCAGCTTTCTGTTCAACCTGAACAATGGTAAGTTTCTGAGCTAGAAGTCATTAGTTCAGCATTGGTGTGGATTTGGAGAGGAAGGCAGGGCCAGCAAGGGGATGGGAAGGAGGGTCTCTGCAGGAGCAGCAAGCAGCCTTGTGCTTCTCCTCACCTGGTACCCACTGAGGCTGTGCTGCTCTCTGGCCAGGAAGGCGGAGCAGGGAGTTCTTTAGGAAAGAGGATGGGTTGTGGGCGGGCAACAGTCTCTGGGGTCCCCAGCCGTTTGCAGATCGGCCTGCCCCGACTGCCTGGGAAGGATATTCTTTGTTGCCCAACTGTTGGGGCTTGCCTGGCGTTAGGAAGTGTGTGTGGGTTGAGTTTGCACAGCATGCCTCCAACCAGTGCCTCTGCCTAGAAGGATGGGGAACAGTGCTTCCACAGCTGCCAGTCTCGTGGGACTGTGTGAAAATGCAGGCATGTTCAACATGGGAGGTACTCAGAGAAACCTTCATCTGGGCCTAGTAGAACAATTTTTTAAAATCAGTATGTTCCATGGAAACAATGCCATTTTAACTATTAAAATTAAGGGCTAGAGAGAGATGGCTCAGCAGTTATGATACTTGCCTAAATAAGAAAATTTCAGATCTTGATGTTGGTAGGAATGTGGCTAGATTAAAGGTTTTGTGTTTTGTTTTGTTTTTCAAGGTAGGGTCTCACTAGCCCAGGTGGACCTGGAATTTACTCTGTAATCTTGGAATGGCCTCAAACTCATGATGATCCTCCTACCTCTGCCACCCAAGTGCTGAGATTAAAGGTGTGTGCCATGCTCAGCTCCAGGTTAAGATTTTTTTTTTAGCCATGTTTTGTTTAGGAATTGAGAATATATAACCTCCACGTAATAGCATTTTTGAGACAGACTGTCCTCTTTAATCGCCAAGGATTAATTCTAACTAAGAAAAGCATATTAAAGTAGAATGATTTACTTTTGAGGGCAAACCCAGAAGAGCTATAGGCATTTTCAGAGCCATAGTTTGGTTTATTAGTCTGTAATTGAAATTATACACTGGATGGTATTTCTTTTTTTTCTCTTCAGATTTTGTGGTGGATGCAACCCGAAAGGGTAACAAAATTCGTTTTGCAAATCATTCAGTAAATCCAAACTGCTATGCAAAAGGTAGGCTATTAAGAAGTTTGGAACAATCAGTTTGACAGTAGGAATTCTTTTTTCAGTGCAGTGATAACAAACTCTAGTGCTTGTGTGTTATGTGAGCATAGCTTATCTTCCTGTTGACTGCTCCCTGACCCCAGCATGTCTCTGCCCTTCTAGTTATGATGGTTAACGGTGACCACAGGATAGGCATCTTTGCGAAGAGAGCCATCCAGACTGGTGAAGAGCTGTTTTTTGACTACAGGTTGGTAAAGTACACTTCTGGTGTGATCTGAGGCCTTTTCTTCCTGCACTAGGAACTGTGGACAAGGGCTGTTTTTTAGGTTTTTGATAGGTCTGTCACTGGAAGGATGTCTTCACTGGCCAGTCACTGCTGTGGGCACCAGTATGGCGTTGGTTATGCTGCTTTGGCAGTGTGGCTTCTCACTACTTTAGTTATACAGTACTTATTGGGGTGGGGGTGGGGGAGGAACCTGTGCAGAAAGCCCTGTTTCTCGCTCTACTGCCAACAGCTGAGTGTAATTCCTGGAGGGTTTATGTATTCTTTCACTGAGTTCCAAAGTCATTGTGAGTGCTGTATATATGCATAGAGATTGTTTTCACGCATAAGGTTCTATCTTTTACTGGTAGTACATTCAAATCTTCGTTTTTAATTGCTAGACTATTTACTGCCCAAGTAGAAATTTTCATTTCATATTTGTTGTCAGTATGTTTTCTTTGATGCTTTGAATTGAACCCAGGGCCTTGTACATGCTAGGGAGCTGCTCCACCACTGACTATACTCTCAGCCCCACAATCATTCAGTATTTTAAAAGTCAGATGCTGTTGCCAGGTGCCCACTTGGCCACTCTGGGTTCTTCCTGGGGCAAGAGCTACTAGAATACCTAGGTGCATGGCCACTGCCAGTAGTGTGTGGCTCTGGGCAGGAGCTGGGCTGGCAGCTCGCATCATCAGGCTCTGGGATGTACCTGACAGTACATCCTTATTTAGTCAAATATTTGCAAGGTGAAGATTTCCAGTGTGAAGAAGTCCTGGGGCTGAATATACATGTTATTCAGAGGTTGTCCTTGAGGACTGAGTTGTTGCAAACCGGGGCCCCTGTGTACCCAGGTCTTGTGAGCCTCTGCGAGTGGAGTCACCCCGTGCTCATTCTAGGGGGTTGGAGGTGTTTTAGGGTTAGAAGCAGAGCTGTCCAGATCCCCAGCTGGGAAGGTCCTAAGATTCCGTCTCAGTAGTGGGACCTGTCTTGGCATGAGCTTTCTACATCTGGGTATGGCTAGCAGGTGCCACTTTTTGACTCTAGTTATTTCCAGATCATGGTTTTGCCTTCTCAGTATTAGACCCGGAAACCCTGCTGTGAAGCTGCTCTGTGGGCGGCATGCTGCAGGACGTTAGGTGGGGGCGGGGGGGCGGCTGGGTAGGGCTTTCAGAATACTTTGCTGTGCGGGCAACTTACCAGCTAGTGAATGGCCAGTGATAGATGCGCGCCTCGCCTCAAAATATTTCTTGATGCATACAGTGAGTAAGTGCAGAGGTTGGGGAGGAGCGCTTAAAAATTAAAAAAAAAATACATTTTAATTTGCCATTATATTCAGCAGGCCTGGTTGTGCTCATTTTTGTGTATACATTCCTTGTTTCTGTTGTTTCAGATACAGCCAGGCTGATGCCCTGAAGTATGTGGGTATCGAAAGAGAAATGGAAATCCCTTGACATCCGCTACCTCCTCCCTCTCCTCTGAAACAGCTGCCTTAGCTTCAGGAACCTCGAGTACTGTGGGCAATTTAGAAAACGAAAATGCAGTTTGAAATTCTGAATCTGCAAAGTACTGTAACAATAATTTATAGTAATGAGTTTAAAAATCAACTTTTTATTGCCTTTTCACCAGCTGCAAAAGTGTTTTTTGTACCAGTGAATTTTTGCAATAATGCAGTATGGTACATTTTTCATCTTTGAATAAAGAATACTTGAACTTCTCCTTGTGAGTAGTGTGGTCTTTCTAGAGTCACTTGATGAAGCTCTAAGAGAAAACACTTTCAAACTTAATTCCTTGGGGTTTTCCTTTGTCTGTGAATCTTGATTTAACTAATACTTTCTATTGGTATTCATACTATTAGTTTTCCCAAAATTGAATATACACTTACATGTTATATTCACCAGTTATAATAAATATACAAGTGCCACCAGCTGAGAAACAGGTATCCAAAACATATGAGTTTATGGGAGATATTTGATTCAAACCACCACATTCTGCCTCTGACCCCCATAGACTCATAGCCACCTCAATATGTAGAAATAGATTCTGGCCAATTTTAAAAGGTCATATAAATATATTTTAATCAACCCCAACACTGTTCAGGGTCTCCTCTGAGACTCAAGACAGTCTTTTAAGTCTGTAAAATTAAAATGAGTTAAATACACATAATGGCACAGCACATTCACAGTGCCAAAGGGGGCACTGGGCTTAGCAAGGAAAGATTGAACCAATGCAAGATCTGAAACAAGCAGAGCCACTATCAAATCTTGCAGTTATATGTTCAGCAACAAAGTCTTGGGGGGTCCAGTTCCACCTCTCCAGCTGAGCTGCCCACAGCCTGGGGAAAACACCAACCTGAGGTAGCATCTCTTCTTGACAGTCACCCCACAGTCTTGGCATCTCCAAAATCATAAGGTCTGTGCTGCAACCCACACTTCATCCTCATGGCTCCATCAGGTCTCTGCACAGGATTCCAACAACCCTGCCTCACATCACCCAGTAGCCATCCCCCCCACAAAAAAAAAAATGTGTTGCAAGTCCAATAACTCCCTCTTTCTTGCATTCGTTATGTTTCCATAATACCAGGTTGGCTTCCAAATTCGTTAATCTTGGGGAGTGGGGTGATAATGAAGCCAACTTTGAAAAGTAGCAAAGTGTCCAGCATTCTTCCGACTGTCCCAGTGCAGAACAGCTGGCCCAACCTCAGGGGTGGTCCTCTCTCAAACGAATGCCGCTGAGAGGAGCTGCAGTCTGCAGCCCAAAGCTCGATTCTTTCCCTGCCGTATCCTGCTCACATCAATCCGTTTTCTTCTAAACTCAACCCTGCTCAAGTTCTCAGGACACAGGCAGAGCCCAGCCAACCTCATCCAAACTCTAGCCCAGTCCAGACAAAGATCTTCCCCTCATGAGCCTACATAGTCCAGTTTTTTTCTTTTTTCTTTCTGCACTTAGGTCTTTGAACTCTCACCAGGATGGTCCATCAAGCTGTGATTAGAGCACTGCAAGTACATCTCTTATGTCCAAAGTTTCAAATCTTCCCACGTTCCTCCTGCAAATCCGTTTCAAAAGCCACATGGTCAGCTTTCTAGCAGTAATGACTCTACTCAGGTGCCAGTTTTGTATTTTCTTTCTCATTTGCTGGACCAATGGACCCGACCAAAAGCAGCTGGTAGGAGGAAAGGTTTTATTTTGGCTTGTATAGTCTTGAGGGCAACCTTCAAAATAGCAGGGGAAGCCGGACGCACGCTTTTAATCCCAGCACCTGGGAGGCAGAGGTAGGAAGATTGCCGAGAGGTCGAGGCCACCCTGAGACTCCATAGTGAATTCCAGGTCAGCCTGGGTAGAGTGAGCCCTACCTTGAAAAACAAAAAAGATAGGATACAAGCAGAAGCTGGACATCACTTCTGCCACAGTGGACAGAAAATAGCAAGAGCTGGACTGGCAAGGGGAAGTTGGCTATAACACCTAAGCCCGCCCCCAACAGCGTACTTCCTCCCAAGTTGCCACCAACTGGGGACCAAGTATTCAAAATACATGTGTTTGCCAGGGATATCTAATTCAAACCACCACATGGTGGGTTAGTAAGGAAAAGTCTTGCTGACAGCATAAGGTATGTTGTATCCAGAGGACATCCAAGAGAATGCTATTAAACTGCATGTGCTTGCTTGCTTTTTTTTTCCCTTTTTTTTTTTTATTTTTTATTTTTTATTTTTTGGTTTTTTGAGGTAGGGTCTCACTCCAGCCCAGGCTAACCTGGAACTCACTATGGAGTCTCAGGTTGGTCTCCAACTAAGCATTCCTCCTACCTTTCCCCCTCCCCCCATGCCTGTTTTTTGTTTTTTTGTGGTAGCATCTCACTCTAGCCCAGGCTGACCTGAAATTCACTATGGAGTCTCAGGGTGGCCTCGAACTCACGGCAATCCTCCTACCTCTGCCTCCCAAGTGCTGGGATTAAAGGCGTGCGCCACCACACCTGGCCCATGCCTGTTTTTAATTTTATTTGTAAGCAGGGAGAGAAGGGAGATAGAGAAGGGGCACACCAGGGTCACTGACCACTGCAAACAAACTCCAGACCACCCTGTGCCTCTGGGTACTGGAGAATTGAACCTGGGTTGTAGGGAGCCAATGCAGACGCCATTACAAAATGGTGCTAGCTTCCTGCCAGTCTTGAGGTAAACAATTCCACTGCAGGGGGCCAATGCAGACGCCATTACAAAATGGTGCTAGCTTCCTGCCAGTCTTGAGGTAAACAATTCCACTGCAGGGGGCCAATGCAGACGCCATTACAAAATGGCGCTAGCTTCCTGCCAGTCTTGAGGTAAACAATTCCTTATTTGGGCAGCACCTTGTCCTGAGCCTATCCCGTGGCTCCTGTTGGGTGGGTGAGCCTATGGCAGCCAATCAGCAGGCGCCCCATAGTATTCTGCCCTATAAAAGCAGCTACACTCCTGCACCCCTTGCCCCTCGCCATCAGCTTTCCTGTTAACGAAGAGGCTCTCCAATAAAGTGTGATCAAGAAGGATCTTCTTTTGCTGGTCGTTCTCCTGCTGGTCAGGGGGTTTGCCGCACTGGGTCATTAGGCTTTGCAGGCAAGCAAGCGCCTTAACTGCTGAGCCATCTCCAGTTCCCCATGTGTTTTCTAATACGTAAAATGATATTGAAAGGCCCAAGAATTCAGAAGCTCAGAAATACTATCACGCTCCAAAGGGAGCTTAAGCGGGCCACCTGCATACCTCAAACTCCAGGTTTTACTCTCTGTTAGAAGCAAGTAAAGAATCCCTCTTCTCATTGTATCAGAGTCCGCTCCTAATATAAAACTAGGTAAAAAGGGCATGAGATAGCCCTCAGGGATGGGAAATGAGTAATAAAGTAGACCACTTATTTAGTTTCTGTAAATAGCCTGCACCATAAGCCTTAATAGCCCACACTGTAAGCCTTAGTAGCCCACACTGTAAGCCTTAGTAACTCGCACCATAGGCTGTAGCAGCCTGCCTCAGACCACCAAGGTCATAGGAGGCTGATACCATACTCTGTTACCCCCACCTAAGGAATTGCACAAGTGCTGACCTCCAAGGTCACAGGAGACTGATACCATACTCTGCTACTCCCACCCAAGGACCTGCGCAAACGCTGACCACCAAGGTCATAGTCATAAGGGAGTGATTGGTCCATGAGGGGCTTGAGCAAAGTAAACTAATTGGCTTAGAAACTGTGGGGTGGCACAAACTGACTGGCTAACACCCTGCAGGGGCTCCTGATATTAAATAATGATTGGTCTAATACACAGGCTTTGTTAGAAACCCTATAAAAACTACCCCATTCCTGCATTCGGGGCTCTGCAGTCCTCTACCCCTGTGCGGTGTACGACTGTGGGCCCCAGCGTGCTTGGAATAAAATCCTCTTGCAGTTTGCATCAAGACCGCTTCTCGTGAGTGAGTGATTTGGGGTGTCGCCTTATCCGGGCAGAGCGTGGGGACCCCCTGGGTTTTTTTTTCCCACAATATAAGTTGAACTAGGTTATTTGAACCTACGCAGCTTCCGTTGTGTTGGTCTAGATATAGTTCTTAGATCACAACAGTATAAATGGGGATTCCCTGTCTTATCTACAAAACGTGACAGGCAGTGTGACAATGCCAGCACTTGGAAGGCCAAGGCAGAAGGACTGACTTGGGAGGGAGGGAGCTCTGGCCTCCTGGGCAACATGGGAAGACTTGCAAAAGAAATTGAAACATAACAGCCATTTGAGCTGGTCCTTGGAGCGGCAGTGTCACTGCCAGCCTGCTCCCGGGCACTGGTGAGGGGACTTAACCAAAAGCTGGAAAATCACAATTTTTTTTTGGTAGCAAGTTGCCTTTTCCAGAGTTAGTAAAGCTTCATATTAAACATATAACTTAGTTTTAACTCACTTTGTTTCTTAGTTCCCAAGACTTTGTGGTTTCTTTCATAGGCATTCACAAGGCATCGCACAGCCAGTTGGACTCTAGGGTTTTACTGGCTGTTTCACACTGATCAGATGCTCCAGTACTGGCCATGGGCTGCCCAGGCTGCCCCCTGTTCCACCCTTGGCCCTGGGTGACGTAAGCAGCCATTTAACTTTTTTGTTGTTGTTGTTCATTTTTATTTTTATTTATTTGAGTGTGACAGAGAGAGAAAAAGAGAGAGAGAGAATGGGCGTGCCAGGGCTTCCAGCCACTGCTAACGAACTCCAGACGTGTGGCTCCTTGAGCATCTGGCTAACGTGGGTCCTGGGGAATCAAGCCTCAAACCCAGGTCCTTAGGCTTGACAGGCAAGAGCTTAACCGCTAAGCCATCTCTCCAGCCCATTTTTTAAAAAAACTTTTTTTTTTTTTGAGAAAGAGGCAGAGAAAGAGAGAATAGGTATACCAGGGCCTCCAGCCAATGCAAACAAACTCCACACACGTGCCATCTTGTGTATCTGGCTAATGTGGGTACTGGGGAATCGAATCTGAGTCCTTTGGCCTTGCAACTGCCCTAGCCATTAAGCCATCTCTTTTTTCTTAAGTATTTATTTTTATTTGACAGAAAAAGGGAGAAAGCGAAAGAGGGAGAGAGAATGGGTGCACAAAGACCTTAACCGCTGAAATGTCCCTCCAGCCCTAACTTTGTTTGTTTTTGTTTTTTCAAGGTATAGTCTCACTCCAGCCCAGGCTGACCTGGAATTCACTATGTAGGCTTAGGGTGACCTCAAACTCATGGCAAACCTCCAACTTCGTATTAAAGGTACCACCACGCTCTGCTTATTTAACTCTTGGTTTTTAACTCTCAGATGTAGGCAGAGTGCATGTTATCTGTGGAACTGTGTAGGACATTTCAAAGGTTACTTGGAATAGTGTTTAGTGACATGCTCATTCTGGCCACAGCTCCCAACCAATCCTTTCCAAATACAAACAGCTGGGAAGTGGATATTTCACCAATATTTACTGAATACTGCTGGCTCAATATGACAGAGCCTCTGTGCTTCAGACAAGTTGCCCTGGTGGAGCAGTAATCCTAAACACTTAGCTGGTATGGATATATATATGGTTGTTTTTGAGGGAGTGGGGCAGGGCCTTTTGAGGCAGGTCTCATGTCACTCAGGCTAGCTTTGTAGCTGAGGATGAGCTTAAATTCCTGATCCTTCTGCTTCTACCTCCTAAGTGCTGGAATTACAAGTGTGTACCACCATGCTCAGGCTAGTGTATTAATGCTTTTTTTAAAAAATATTTTGCTTCTTATTTATTTGACAGAGAAGGTGGTGGGAGGAGAGAATGGGTGCACCAGGGTGTCTAGCCACTGCAAACAAACTCCAGATGCATGTACTCCCTTGTGCATCTGGCTACCATGGGTTCTGGGGGATCAAACCTGGGTCCTTTGGCTTTGCAGGCAAATGCCTTAACCTCTAAGCCATCCCTTCAGCCCTGGGTTTTTTTTGTGTTTTTTTTTTAAATAATGTACCATGACTAAAGGCCTTTGTTTTGGCATGTGGGTATATATGTGTAGTGTGTGCATGTGTGTGTGTCTACAGTGCCCCGTGTGAGCAGAGGCCCAAGAACATGTGTCCTGAGGTAGTCTCTCAACTTTTCTCACTCTAAGGATTGTGGAACTGGTTACACTTTGGGCTGGAGATTTTCCCTGAATACAAGCTCTGCCTCTCTTCATTTACCCCTTACGTAGTTCTGTCCCAGTTGCCATAGCAGTGTGGTCAAGTCCCAGCACTGAGAGGTGTGTCATTGCATTATAATTTTTTTTTTTAAAGATGGGCCTGCAATCAAAGCAGACTTTTGTCCTTTTAAAATTTTTATTTATTTATTTATTTATTTGAGAGAGACAGACACACAGAGAAAGACACATAGAGGGAGAGAGAGAGAATGGGCGCACCAGGGCTTCCAGCCTCTGCAAACGAACTCCAGACGCATGCGCCCCCTTGTGCATCTGGCTAACGTGGGACCTGGGGAACCGAGCCTCGAACCAGGGTCCTTAGGCTTCACAGGCAAGCGCTTAACTGCTAAGCCATCTCTCCAGCCCGGCATTATAATTTAAGAGGTCGACCATTAACTGTGGAGCCATCTTGTATCCAAGCCATTGTATAAATTCTCTGTCCTCACAGATGCGGGATTAGGGCAAGGTAAAAATTTGGTAATGTCTCCCGCTCTGTTTAGGCAGTACCCAGAGTAATAATCTGCTTCTGATCTCTTTGGCTATGACTCCAAGCTATGCATTAGCAAGACCAATAGCAAGCTCTTCTATAGAGCCCCCACAGCAAGCATTCCCTGCCCAAGGCTTTTAGTGGCTTTAGAAAAGGCTCCTTGATAGCTTCAAAAAAACTGTAGGACCTGAGCATTGACTTACGTAATTGTTTGTAAACCTTTTTCTCCTTACAACTACTAATTCCAAAAGCCAAATTGCATGTGCAATATTGTGGCAATTTGCAAATATTTGTCCCAGATGTAAATAAGGGATGAGAATCCCTGGGGGAAGTGTGATTTTCCATGAACTAACAAATTCCTGCAGGTAGGATTACATATAGTAGGGCAGAGGCTTCCCTGGTGTGGCGGTTTGATTCGGGGTCCCCCATAAACAGGTGTTCTGAACGTGAGGTCCCCAGCTGATGGAGATTTGGGAATTAATGTCTCTTGGAGGCAGCATACTGTTGGGAACGGACTTATAGATATTATAGCCAGTTTCCCCTTGCCACTGTTTTGCAACTCTGTTGATGTTCTCCACCTGATGTTGCCCAGGTGATGTCCACCCTCTGCTCATGCCATCATTCTTCCCTGCCATCATGGAACTTCTCCTCGAGTCTGTAAGCCAAAATAAGCCTCTTTTTTTCCCACAAGCTCTAGGTTGGGTGCTTTCTGCTAGCAATGAGACCTGACTACAACATCTGGGGACTGCACACCAAGGCTCAGACCTCTGCTTTCCTACAACTAGACTACCAAGCTGTGAGAAAGGCATTTCTCCCGTGTATGTTTGGGTTTTAAGAAAAAAAAAAAGCAACTGACCCAAGTATAAGCAACCTTTTGGCCTAACCATGATTCTAACTAAACTCGCCCCACCCCCCAGGTAGGATTTCACCATAGCCCAGGCTAACCTGGAATTCACTATGTACTCTCAGGGTCGCTAAAGGCATGTACAATCACACCCAGCTCACAACTCTTCTTTCAAGTTTTGTTTACTTGAAAAAGGGCCTCTTGCTGTTGCAAACCAACTCCAGATAATGCGCCATTTTGTGCATCTGGCTTTACATAAGTACTGGGGAATTAAACCCAACTTGGTAGGCTTTGCAAGCAAGTGCCTTTTACCACTGAGCCACCTCCCTAGCTCAAGCAGTTCAATTTTTTTGTCTTGTTTGGAACTGATTCAAAGGATCTTGCATTGTCTTTCTTTTCCACACCCGTCAACGTGGTTCATTTACATGTAAGGGGGGACAGGGGGAAAAAGGGGGGTGCAAGGAATCTGAAGATGTGGGGACAATACCTGGCTCAGCCAGCCCGTTAACCTTTGTTTGCTGTTAGGAATGCTCATAGTACCCAAGTGATATCTATTTCTGGACAACTGAAGTGACCGGAAACCCCAGGCAAACTCCTTTAGGATCTTTCTTATTCTTCAGACTCAAACCCACAAGCACTGAAAGTGAGTCCATGGCGTTTTGACATAGACATGAACTGTTAGGAGGAAAAGCAAGCTGGAAGTTAGTTTGCATCTTAGTGGGCTTCTGAGTGTGGAGGGGCTGGGTGCGGTAAATCACCCCTGGCACTTGAGAGTCAGTGACAGGAGAAATCATGAGTTGGAGGCCAGCCTGGGCTACCTGGAAGACCTTGTCTCAAAAACCCCAAAGGAGCCAGGCGTGGTGGTACGCACCTTTAATCCCAGCATTTGGGAAGCAGAGATAGTTCAAGGCCACTCTGAGACCACATAGTGAATTCTAGGCCAGCCTGGGCTAGAGTGAAAACCTACCTGGAAAAAACCAAAACCCAAAGGCTGGAGATGTCACTCAGTGTGGTACAGCACTTACCTGAGATTAGCACTGCCAAAACAAAATATGAAGTACCCCCCCCACCCCGCCCCACAAAGATGAGAAAGAAATCCACGGGAATTAATAGGTGTGAAATGCAGCTGCTCTGAGATTCCTCTGCTTTGCCAATTTACACTCTGATAAAGGAAAAGCTTGCTAAAGATATTCAAGTGTTGACTGCTCAGTGAATGAGGAAAACCCTCCCCTCCTTGGTCAGAAGACAATCTCAAGGGGGCTAAGTAGTGGCTGACAGCAAGTAGTCTGGCATGAGAGAGAACAAAGGGCCTATGGTGAGGCCACACCGGGGGCAGGGGATGGGGGGTGAGGGGTGGGGTTAAGCGGCTGAGGATTCCCTGGACTACTTCTGAGGGTGTGCACCAGCAAACCATCTATCCCCAGCCCAGGGCCTCTTTCTGAGGAACACAATGGAGTAAGATTCCAGCCTCAACAGCAGAGAACAGTCTGGTTCACTAGCAATGGCCTTGCCCTAGAGCAGTGCCTTGGGTGGGAGGAGCCCTGCTGGCCCAGGAAGTGGCCAGTCATTAGAGATGCTTCAACCGCACCCAACTGATGACCTCTTATCCACGCACTCAAACCAGAACGAGCGAG
Organism: Jaculus jaculus; assembly: GCF_020740685.1. NCBI lineage: Eukaryota > Metazoa > Chordata > Mammalia > Rodentia > Dipodidae > Jaculus > Jaculus jaculus. The sequence continues at coordinate 108,281,097 of NC_059111.1, read as the reverse complement.
ACCAAGGAGCCTGCGAATCCCAGCACCAACGGTCTCACCGGCTCACAGGGTCCTGTAAGGACTCCTGTAGTCCTTACAATGTCAATGGGACAGTGTGCAGTCACTGACTCACCAGAAACAAGTGTGGTACACAAAGATCAGGGAGCATTAAAATTAAGATCTTAATGTATAAATTCCAAGAATGCAGCCCTTTTAGACTACAGGAAGACACTGGGAATATAAATTTGCACAATTGTTTTATCTTTTATTTACATATAGAAATTAGTAAAACTTAAAACAAAACCAAATGCAACTTGTACAGAAATCCTTTAATTTTCTTTATTTTCACACATTAAAAAATGAAACACACTATACAAATGGTTTTCCATAGCAGATTACACGTGGGTCCATTCAGACTTGCTCTCAAAGTGCTGCCAACATTATAGGTGCTGCCTCAGATGACAGCTGTTAATCAGGTAGCCAATGTATTGATTTAAATGCAGTAGCATGCAGCCCTCAGCATGGAAGGTTCAGTCCCCTCTGTTCTTAAGTTAGGTTAAATGGCGTTGGTGTCCGTATTTACAGACTTGAAATGTATCAGTCCTGAGCAGTTCTGCTGTGGTCTGAGACCAGCTGATGGGAGTCACGGTCTCAGTGTTAAAAAGGGAGGTCCAAATGGCGGCAGGCTGGCTGCTATGAACTTGAGTTGTTTTCATTCTCTCCATTGGAACTATTAGCTTGTGGGTCACAGTCAGATCCTTCAAGAAGGGTTAGGCCAAGTAGCTGTAGGTGTCCTTTTCACCATCAACTCGCTCCAAGTATTCTTTCTCAATGAGAATGTCAATGCATTTCTGGGCAGTATTTTAGAAGGAAGAGGGAATAAAAGGGGAAGAAAAATACAAATAACCTTAAGAATAGAGGCAGGCCACCCTTCCCAGGAACCCTCCACTCGCCAGAGCTCTGTGGGGAGCAAATTTACCTCTTTGATTTGTTAGACTGGAGTTTCACTGGCCACACAGACACCGCTTTCCTGAATGGAGCCTCTTCAGTAATATCTACTGAAGGGGACCAAGTCCTCCCACAGAGCTAGCCCTAGAGCCTTGCCCCAGTATCTGTCTTAGGAAATGGGTGCGGAGGGGGTTCAAGAGCTGCAACAGCATCTGGGTCATATAGTTCCCCTTTCTACCAAAGTCTGGCTGCCTCTGGGGTGGGACGTGGTCCCAGTGCACAAGGCCAGGAGCATGGAATGGGGCAGGGAGGCAGCCCTGAAGAGCCACAAACACAGCAGCATCTGTGGTGATGGCTCTGGAGCCAGGATGGGGCCTCCTGATAACCACCTGCCCACGGCCACACTGAGCCGAGTGGCTGAGATTTGCCCAAGAGTTTCAGAAAGCAAAGTCCCACCGAGTTACTCAGTAAGCTCAGCAGAAGGCAAGCAGTGTGAATCAGCAGTGACTAGCACCAAGCAGGGTGATGTTTGTACAACACACTACCCAGAACAGTGAGAGTAACAAACTAGACTGCAGCCCTGACGAGTCCACACATATCACTGAGCAAGGTCTTGGCAGACAGCAGGGAACACACTCTTCAAGCCATTTCAAGTCATGCAGGACCAGCCAAGACTGCCTATGGTGTCAGAACTGAGGACAGCATTTGCCAAGTGTGGTTTGGGGAACGGCAAGGATGGGAGAGGAGCCTGGAGGTTTCTGGGATGATGAAGACAGGTTAGTTCTCACCTGTGTATTGATCACACAGTGCATTTGATTTGTGAAAACTTCACTATGTATTTATGATTTATGCACCTCTCTATAGATTTACTTCAAGAAACAAATTAAGGCTGGGTTTAGTGTGTACCTTTAAGAGTTTGGGAGGCACAGGTAGGAGGATAGCTGTGAGTTTGAGGTCAGCTTGAGTTAGAGTAAAACCCTACTTCCAAAAAACAAAAACTAAAACCATAAAAAGGGCTGGAGAGATGACTTAGCAGTCAAGGCGCTTGCCAGTGTGGCCTAAGGAACCACGTTCAACTCCCTAGACCCCATGTAAACGTGACACACAAGGTGACGCAAATGCACAAGGTTGCCCACGTGATGGGACATGTGTCTAGAGTTTGACTGCAGTGGCTGGAGGTCCTGGTGTGCCAATTCTCCTCTCATAAAAAATAAAATAAAAATAGAAGGAAGCTAACAAAAATAAAACAAAACTCAAGCCTACTTTCCTTTGTTGAAATCCATTGCATATGAATAGCCAGTTCCCTTCATAATACAGCAGTCCATCTCCCTTTTTCTATGCCTCACATGAGACAGGAGTGCTTTGCTTTGAAGTTCCTATACCTTAATCACTGGGACTCGGGGTTTGAACCTGGAGGACAGCTGAGTAAGGACTTCGCCAAGTAACTGCTGGTGTTTCAGGACCTTCCTCATTTTCATGATTCTCACGATGGCTGCCTGTGAAACCAACCAGGGAACATATGAGCTCAGAGATGTAATAAAGGAAACCTGAACACAGGCCACCTAAACTGGACTTCTAATTTTCCAATAGGTAATAAGTATCCTGCAGCTTGAAGACGGCAGAGGCAGCCAATCCTACATCTACCCATGCATGTCTCAACTCTGACAAACACACATTAAAATGTCAATCTTTAGCCTCGGCTAGAGTGAGACCCTACCTCCACAAACAAACAAATAAATAAACAAAACAACAAGACCCCCCAAACCAAAAAAAAAAAAGTCAATCTTCTAGGCTGTAGAAACCACTCACCTTTCCCCTTAACTCTTTTGTTTCATTTCAATCTGCTGCATGTTTGTTTTCCAATATGTAGGGTAAGAAGCTCATGCCATTTTGTCTTGGGATATTCATCCCTCAGACACAGATGTCCTGGCTCCAGGCAGTGTCTCATCTTCAGCTACCACTGAATACCACATTATTTTCTCACAGTCACTTACCAATCAGAGCTAGCACATAACATCAACCCTCTTCTCTAAGAGAGACATACACACAATACAGTCAGTCACCTGAATCAAGAGCTTGCGGTCTTCCTCAATGTTTTTGTGTGTCGTTTCTTGTTCTTGCTTCTGTTCAGTTTTCATGGGCACATTGATGTTAACCCTTAACTTCTTACTGTCGAGAACACAGATGAAACTGGTCACTATACAGGCTGCTTTCTGTCTGTCAGCACTTCAAAGGAAGGGCTTGCTGGACTAGACCAGGGGCAAAAGGGGCAGATACTGTCTACCTGCCATGTCATTTCTTTCAACGACCTGAGGAATGTCCTCCACTAAACACATGTGGTGCTATCACAGGGTAGTTTCCTGATTTGCCATTAACAGTAAGAATTAATAGTGACATCTGTACTACAGGAAACCCAGGTGCTTGATCTACTTCCTCAAAGACTGTCAAGTGTAATAAAATCAAGACTCTTGGCTGTAATGGTCTAGACTTTCTAGTGAACCCATAAAGATGACTAATTTTCAAAATAAAGAAAATCACAACTCCAAGTCACACGAAGCAGCATGCAGGGTCTATAACAGCCCACCAGGCTGCATGGAGCTCAGAGGCTCACTTGGAGAAGTATGCCCAGGGTGGCAGGAGGGAAGACTGATCTAGGATCATCTGTTTGATTCTTCTTACTTTTTATAACCAAGATATAATTTTATTAAGGTATCTGGCTTCAATTCTACTTCATCAACATTTGCATTTTCATCTTCTAAGACCTAGAAGAAAATGACAATTATTACATATTTGTCCCAGGAAAAGGTATTCTTCTATAACTGTATATATATATAAAGTATACAGACATACCAATAACTTTGACTTCAATAAAATCTGTAGAACCTGTGCCAAAATGTCCTGCAATTTAGAGAAAAAAAGAATTGTGAGTTACAGGGAAGAGTGTTTTCTCTGCAGCGACCATCCCAGAGCAGTGCACACTTCCACAGGAAACAGTTACCACTTCCTCCCATCCTGACGTCGCCAGGGGCCACTGACCCTTTGTAGCCTTGAGCACATATTGAAACAAGGAATAATGCTATCGTACATAAACATTAGAAACCATGCTCAACTCATTTCTTCAAATAAGCCTATAAAAAACTTAAATGCTGGTTAGCTCATTCTGGACATGACCATCACAAAAGAAACTTCTTTGTGGTGCTGAGCATAGAATGCAGAGTCTTGTGCATGCCACGCAAGTGTTCTACCAATGAGCTAGGCCATGAGCTTTAACAAGACTGGAAATAACATTCTGTTCAGGAACATGGTGAGGCACAGTGGCAGGTGATTTGCCACCTTTGCTTTAGTGCTGAGATGCACCATGGCCTCACACTTGTGAGCGGTGTCTGGCTTGGTCTTTCCCATCCATCAGCCTCACGAGCACATACTCTCTCATCTGGACTCTTACCAAGGATGGACAGAAGTTCTGCCCTCCCATAAATACACACCTGCACAATAGGAAGGAGGGCAGCTGGAGATCCACAAGGGTGTTTTTTTTTTTTTTTTTTTAACACTATGAATGAGTGGCAAGACTGGTGTGGCTTCAATAAGAAAGTCAAACAGACTAGACAGCCAGACCTATGAGCCTCCCACAGGAAGACCTGCATGCGGACCAAGCCCACCCAGTCTGGGAGGCAACCTGAGATTCTAAGGAGTTCTGATGTGGGGAAGGAGGAATTAGGAAAGATCCTTAGACATAAGGGAGAAAACTTGTCGGGGGCTGGAGAGATGGCTTAATGGTTAAGGCATTTGCCTGCAAAGCCAAAGGATCCTGGTTTGATTCCCCAGGACCCATGTAAGCCAGATGCATGGGGAGCTGGGGGGCACGCATGCGTCTGGAGTTCGCATGCAGTGGCTGGAGGCCCTGGTGCACCCATATATTCTCTCTCAAAAAAATAAATAAATAAAATAAATCTTGTCGGGTTATGAGAAATTGAAGATACATTTGAGACTAACTTGGAGAATGACCCCAAAGGAAACAACTTTCCTAGCTAGAGGCCAGTAGAAATGGCACAAAAACAGTTGTAAGGAAACAGACGGTCTGTCTTTCATGAATATAAACGTGAAACTCAACAAAATGCAGTTCAACTACCCCATTTCTGAAAGGCTTGGGACTTCAATTACTTCTGAGTAGATATTGTAGAATATCTACACAGATTTTACTGGTTGAGCATCCCAAATCCAAATGTTCACAATCTGAAATCTGCAAAGTATGTGCAGAGGACAAGACTGTAGATTTAAAATGGAAATATTCCAGCCAGGCATGGTGGGGCACGCCTTTAATTCCAGCAACTCGGGAGGCAGAGGTAAGAGGATCTCCATGAGTTAGAGGCCACCCCAAGAACACAGAGTGAATTGCAGGTCAGCCTGGGCTACAGCCAGAGCCTACCTCAAAAACATTTTGAGACTGATTGAGAGGGGGAGGGCATATGATGGAGAGTGGAGTTTCAAAGGGGAAAGTGGGGGGAGGGAGGCATTACCATGGGATATTGTTTACAATCATGGAAGTTGTTAATAAAAAAAAACTAATAGCTGGGCATGGTGGCGCACACCTTTAATCCCAGCCCTTGGGAGGCAGAGGTAGGTGGATTGCCGTGAGTTCAAGGCCACCCTGAGACTATATAGTGAGTTCCAGGTCAGCCTGGACTATTGTGAGACCCCATCTCGAAAAACCAAATAATAAAATAAAATAAAATAAACAACAACAACAACAAAAGGGCTGGAGAGATGGCTTAGTGCCTAAGGCACTTGCCTGTGAAGCCAAAGGACCTCGGTTTGATTACCAAGGACCCACATAAACCAGATGTACAAGGTGGTGCATGCATCTGGAGTTCATTTGCAGTGGAAGGAAGTCCTGGCACACCTTTATTCATTCTCTCTCTCTCCTCCCCTCAAATAAATTAAAAAAAAAATTAAAAACTGACTGTAGAGGCTTGCCTGATCTCTGTCCTTTAAAAAAAAAATTCCCTCAGAGCTAATGAATTAAACACATTTGTAGGATGTAAGATCACTGAAAACTACAAAACACAGCTGCTGAGAGGAGTTCAAGATAACCCAACCAGATGGGAAGACATCCTATGCTCACAGATTAGAAGAATTCACAATGTTGAGACAGCAATATTCTCCAAAGTCACCTACATCACCAGTGCAATTCCTATCAAGACTTAAACTGCTATTTGCAGAAATGGACAAGCTGATCCTGAATTGATGTGGTAATGTAAGACACTCAGAACAGACAAACAATCTTAAATATGAACAAAGTTAAAGTTAGTCTTAATTTCATATTTACTACATAGCAACAGTCATCAAGAAAGTGTTATACTGACTCAAGGAGAGACATGGATCACTGGGAAGGAACTGAGAAGTCAGAAATAAATCCACACGTCTGTGGTCCACTGCCTTGACAAAACTGCCGATCCAGAGGTGGGCATGGTGGTATGTTTGTAATCCCAGTATTCAGCAGGCTAAGGCCAATAGATCCCAAGTTCAAGGTTAATAGGCTAAATAGATGTGACCATAGAAATAGAAATGACCATAAGCAACACAAGAAAAAAAGATAAAGTAGGCATCATCAAAATTAAAAATCTGGAAGCCGGGCATGGTGGTGCACACCTTTAATCCCTGTACTTGGGAGGCAGAGGTAGGAGGATCGCTGTGAGTTGGAGGCCACCCTGAGACTACATAGAATTCCAGGTCAGCCTGGACTAGTGTGAGACCCTACCTCAAAAACAACAAAATATTGGGGCTTGAAGGATCGTTCAGATAAAACTCTTGATATATAATTATGAATACTTGAGTTTGGATCTCAAGAATCCACATAAAATAAAGCTGGATGCTATAACTCTGGCATCAGTAATCCCAGTGTCCCTAGAGCAACGAAGGAGGCAGAGACAAAAGAATCTTCTGGAAGCTTATGGGCCAACCTGGCAAATGAAGCATGGTGAACAAGAAACTCTGTCTCAAATAAGGAGGAAGGTGAGGACCAACACTCCAAGTGTCCTCTGCTCTTGCATGCATGTGCCTAGATTCCCATACATGAACATGCACACACATACATTATATACAAACATATTAACATTAAAAATGTGCATATAGGGTTGGAGAGATGGCTTAGTGGTTAAGGTGCTTGCCTGCAGAACCTAAGAACTCATGTTCGAATTTCCAGGTCCCATGTAAGCCAGATGCACAGTGATGCAAGCATGTAATGTTACACCTGCACACAAGCAGGTTCGTGTATCTGGAGTTCGTTTGCAGCAGCTGAAGGCCCTGGTGTGCCCATTTTCTCTCTTTCAAATAAATTTTTAAAAATATGCATATAATCATATTCTCTCAAACTGTATCCCATTTACATGTACAACTATGTATAATAAACAAACAAACAAGAGAGCTGGGGCTGTAGCTCAGCTGGTAGAGTGGCTTGCCTACCATGCACAAGACCATGGGTTTGGCTCCCAGCAAGACAAAAAACTGGGCATGGTGGTACAAGCTGGAGCAGGATAAGCATTAGGACAGCTTAGGTAGACCGTGTCTCAAAAAAGAACTGGCTAAATGAATGAGAGGAATCCAGTATGTCAGGGGGTGTGTGTATGCCTGTGTGCATGCATGTGGAGTGGGTATGTGTTGGGGAGAGGGAGAATTAATTTAAAAATTAAGAATTCAGTAATATCTTGTTATATTTCAGGAATAAAAGGACACAGTGATTCAGTCAGAAGCAGCCATAGTCATTTTAAGAGGTAACCACCATTTTCTCCAGTCTTCCAGCAAACTATAAATAGACAAAATCATTATGGTGGCAGGTGGAGCTTTACAACCCAGAGCTTAGTGCCATCAGTACCAGGAATGTGCTTCATGCCCTTGACATTAGCTAGATACATTCTAGCTTAGATGGTTAGACCAATGTATCAGTCCCTCCTTCATACTCAAATAAGAATACACTGGTTCTGTCCAGATGCCTATGCAACTGTCCTTTGTATGTCTAGCTGGCTTTCGTAGCATCTTTTGAGTCACACAATGGTACTAGGTTTGTCCAGAAAAAGAGTACAATCCATGTGGCAAGCATCTATTTCAAATCAAAAACACCCATGTCCTCCCTCTACTTTTCCTACAGAATCCACAACAACAAAGAAATGGCAACTTGATCACAGAATGACAGGAATACCATTTTAATCTGTGTGCTGTCCGTCAACTGCTGCACAGTGTAGGCATCTTCTGTGTTGTACTGAAGTAGGATTGCCATCTGGAATGTGGATGCCTTTGAGTTCCCAAAGAGGATAACAAAAAAAAAAAAAAAAAAAAAGATGTAAACAAATGGGTTAACTACACACCCACACAACATACTTTTAAGAAACCAATTCTTCAAACAGTTACAAAAAATAGACAGAGGTATGTAACGGGGAGCACTGTACAGACACTATAAGGCACTTTCCCTAATAGACACCTTTGCAGACATTAAGATGAGTCTGAATTTCCTCCTGATCTGTGTCTCCATAATACACACTACATAAGCACCTCTACTCTCAGGAAGCAAACACGCACATGGTCTGTTTTGCAAGGGACAATAAAAACTATCTTTTGGGACACCACTGACAAACAACTTGCACATTGAAATTTATGTTTCTTTCCTTTCTTTTTTAGGTAGTGTCTTGCTCTAGCCCATGCTGACCTGGAATTCACTATGTAGTCCCAGGCTGTCCTTGAACTTACACTGTGATCCTCTTACCACTGCCTCCCAAGTGCTGGGATTAAAGGTGTGTGCCAACATGCCTAGCTGCTTTCTTTCTTCATTCTAAGTATTTTACATGGCTTCAAGACCACAACTGGCTCATGTACCCTTAATCAGACTGAGCCAGGAAGTACAAGCTGACTGTTCACCTGGCTGCTAACTGGGCCTCCCTCCTTTCTTCTGCATGATCTTTGGCAATCAGGAATAAACCAGGACTATCACTACTTGTCTAGACAAGACTTAGGTCTATACAAATAGAAGCACACAGTGACATAGAAGGCCTGTTTTAGGGGACCTCACACAAGGCTTCTAAAAGATCTAAGGATGCCAGTTAGAAAATGACTCATGGGAGGAAGCATGAACAACAGTCTAAAAGGGTTTTGAGGTCTAATTCCTGAGGTAGTAAGTAGGATGCAGTGACCAAACCCAGTCAAATCTCTGTGTGGTGGCTCAACACACAGTGCACACATCTGCCAGAATGTCAATGCTTAAAATGTGTGCCTTTTATTGCATTTAAACCATTTAAGTAAGATGACATGAACTTTTTTTTTTTGGTTTTTCGAGGTAAGGTCTCACTCTAGCCCAGGCTGACCTGGAATTCACTATGGAGTCTCAGGGTGGCCTTGAACTCACGGCGATCCTCCTACCTCTACCTCCCGAGTGCTGGGATTAAAGGCGTGTGCCACCACGCCCTGCTGACATGAACTTTTTAAGGATAAAATACCTTGCTTGATCTTAAGTGAAAATACAAGGGTAGCAAGGAGCACATTACAGATAATTCACACTGCCCACCTGGCTACCTTGACACCAGATATACCCTGTAGCCTTCTACCTGGTTAAGAACATGGCACAGTTCTAAATACAAGGATTCTTCTATGTATGTATGTTATTATTTACTTTGTCTTTTTTTTCCTCGAGGTAGGGTCTCACTCTAGCTCACGATGACCTGGAACTCACTATGTAGTCTTAGGGTGGCCTCGAACTCATGGCGATCCTCCTACCTCTGCCCCCCGAGTGTTGGGATTAAAGGTGTGTGCCACCACACTGGGCTTGTCTGTCTGCTTTTAGAGGTAGGTTCTCACTCTAGCCCAGGCTGACATGGAATTCACTATGGAATCTATGCCTCCTGAGTGCTGGGATATTTATTGGACTAATGGATTGAGACAGGGTCTTGCTATATAGCCCTGGCTGGCTGGTACTATTTACCCAGGCTGGCCTTGAGCTCATGACAATCCTCTTGGCATAGCTTCCTGAGTGTTGGGATTACATGCATGTGTAATCACAGGTCTCTATGTGTATTTCTAAGATAAATTTTCAATTTTATAGCAACATATATATACTCAAGTTGATAAAGGCCTCTGGACCTAGTACAACAACTATGCATCTTAGTACTTTATCAGAGTAGAGAGAGGTTAAAAAGTTAAAATAATGAGCAGTTTGACTCTGCAGAGCTGACTCTCAAGTTCCACACTAAAAGAGACAACCACCTTGGTCAGCGCTCAGAGAGTAAACAAGCAGTACTTGGAGGACACCGTGTGCAGAAGCAGAGCAGAAAGAACTTGGGCTGTGAAGAAAGAAAATGCCTTCACTGAAGTTCTGGCTCTGCTACATATATACTAAGGTGCAAAGAAAGCCACTTAAATTAACTGGACCTAAAATTTCTAATTTACAAGGTGGAAACAAGGTCAGTTACTGCTCTTAGGACTCAGGACTCAGCGCTGCTGTAAGCACGGAGGGTTTTCACCAATGTGAAACTGCTCTGTCAAACGACGGAGCCACCATTGGAACTGAAAACATCAAATACTAGCTTTTGAATCTATCATCTAAATGTCAGGTAGGAGCAATGCCAAACACTTAATTTTTACACTTTTGTGGTATAAGCACCACACCCCCATTTAATGGAGGAGAAAACTGATGCTCAGTCATGAAATAACTTGCCCCTCAGCCAGAAGAATGGGAGTCTGGTTTATCTGACAGATACAAGGCCTTACTTTCTCTCTACCACTGTATTAGAAGCTTAGCTCTAGATTCTGCTGTATGGGTTCTCTAACTGAATTTCGAGATTTGTCTCATTTTCATTTAGTATTAAATTTTTTTCCAAAATAAAAAGATGATTTTACCTGCAAAGTGTATCTGTTTTTGAAGCAGTTAGTTACCAGTTCTCCTTTGGACAGTTGATACAACCACGTCAATTTTCTACCACTGTGACGGCTGGCATAGAAAGCTGTGAATCGCTGATAACTGCGTTCCAACTGGATAAAAGGACAGCATTATGTGAAATCCGTATCTCCCTACATTCCAGAGTCAGCACTTCTAAATAAAGTACCTTGCCCCAAATTCATATGCAAAATTAGTGCTTACAGACAAGTGAGTGTCAAGAGTGGCTATCTCAGGCAGCCCTGTAAGCACCAGAGGGTGGAATCACAACTGGTTCCAGTGCAGCCCGGTGGGTGCCGTCAGTGTTCACTTCATAACCATTTATAACAGTAAACACATATGCGCTGTGGGCAGGGACACAGATGACCAGCACGCCTTATAATCCAGCTGTCCTGCATCCTTCCACAAGTAAGTGCTGCCCTCACTGCATACAGCACAGCTGCCAAGGCCACGGAATGGGCAGGCTGCCCTGTGCTATCTACTCAGCCCAAAGCAGACCAGATAAAAAAGCCACCCTTACCTCGGATGGCAAGGCGAATGTGCAAGACTGCTGAAAGGGCCATGATCCGGAACTCAGGACCTGAATACTGAAATCCACTGCGTGTGGGGGAGAAAATTTGGAAATACATTTAATTAGTCTTAAAGTTTAAAAACCACTCTTTCAGTTACATAAGGAGTGGTTTATATTTAATAAAAAATTCTGCTTAAAAAAAGTCCTGCTTGAATATAAAATTAAGAATTGAACATATTATATAGACTATTATATGGATCTTAATGAAATTTTTATAATGGATTTGTTTCCTTTTAAATTATAAAATATTAAATACCTTCAAGGTTATTTTGGAAAAAAAGAAAAGAACTGAACATAAAGGGTGGGTGTGTGGACACATGCCTTTAACCCCAGCGCTCAGGATTAAAGGTAGTAGGATCACCATGAGTTTGAGGCCAGCCTGGGCTACATAGTGAATTTCAGGTGGGCTAGGGTGAGACCCTGCTTCAAAAACACACAAAAAGAGAGAAAGAGAAGGCGAGGGGGAATCAAACATAAAAGTTTAAACTCATTCATTCAATGAAAATTAGTAAAAGCTGAGCATGGTGAGCCATGCCTATGATACTAGAAATTGGGAGGCTATGGCAGTTAGATCACAAGTTCTAGGCCAGCTTCAGCTATACACAGCCAGACCCTGGCTCAAAAAAATTATATATATATATATATATATATATATATATATATATATATATATGATAAAATAAAATAAAATAAATAAAGCTGGGTGTGGTGGTACACACCTTTAATCCCAGCATGCTGGTAGCAGAGGTAAGAGGATCACTGTGAGTTTAAGGCCAGCCTGGGACTAGAGTGAGTTCCAGATCAGCCTGGGCTACAGTGAGCCTACCTCAAAATAAGCAAGCAAACAAACAAACTTTAGTAAAAGTTCAAAGAACCAGAAGTTGCTTTCCTGCAGAGCAGCACTTTCCCATTTTTCTGCTAGTTCGCTTTCATCTTCTGTTGTGGATATTTAGCCTATTTTAAGCCAAAGGCATGGTGACCTGGCACGGTGCAATACCCTCAAATGCAAGGACACCAACAGCCCACCAGTAAACAATTATTTGGATTGCAGTGTGTGTGTGCCACTTATCACTGCAAAAATACATTACAAAGCCTGGTGTGGTGGCACACGCCTTTAATCTCAGCACTTGGGAGACCGAGGCAGCAGGATTGCCATGAGTTCAAGGCCACTCTGAGACTACACAGTGAATTCCAGGTCAGACCAGGCTAGAGTGAAACCCTACCTTGGAAAAACAAACAAACAAACAAACAAACAAACAAACAAACAAACAACACCCCCCCCGAAAACAGACAAAATATGGAATGAACCCAAACTAAGATTAAAAAAAATAAAAAAATACAAAGGAAGACAAAACAAGCTGTGCATCTTTCATCTTAGGGAGGGTGTCAGCACCTAGAAGACTAAGCTCAGGACCCAGATGCGAGTCACCTTCTGGCTTCCCAGCTCCTGACTTGTATGAGTTTAGCAAAGGCTGTCATCCCTCAAGCCCCTAACCACCAGAAGTCAGGCGGGGGATAAGGATGGGCACTTGGGAGGAACGTCTTATTTCTTAATCTTTGAATTTCTGACAGCATCTACCATCCTCTCTCAGTATTGCTACTTCCCTCATCTGCTACAAGAGCCCTGAAGCAGCTCTTATACAAACGCTCCATACTCACAGTCCAGTGGTTCTGAATTCGTGAGGTGCTTTTTGAACTGTTCATTCAAATCTTTGCTTACACCAATGTCTTGAAACATCCGCTGAAGTTTGGAGGTATACTCAAAACCACAAGCTTGCTGAAATGAATCCAGGAGATTATCTCATTAATTTGCACAGAAATATCAATATCCATAAGGGAATCTTAGGGAAAACATTGTACAATGTACATTTAGTTGCATGAAAAAAAAAATCTACTGGGGCTGGAGAGATGGCTTAATAGTTAAGGCACTTGCTTGCAAAGCACAGTGGTCAAGGTTTGATTCCCTGGGACCCACATAAACCAGATGCACAAAGTGGTGCATGCATCTGGAGTTCCTTTGTAGTGGCTGGAGTCCCTGATGCTCCTGTTCTCTCTCACTCTCTGCTTGCACATCAATAAATAAAAATACAGCTGGGCGTGGTGGCACACAGCACTTGGGAGGCAGAGATAGGAGGATCACTGTGAGTTCAAGGCCACCCAGAGACTATGTAGTGAATTGCAGGTTAGCCTGGGCCAGAGTGAGACTCTACCTTGAAAAACAAGTAACAAACAAATCAATAAAAATATTTAAAAAGTTAAAAAAATACAAATAAACTACTACTAAAGTTAGCAACATTTTGATGTACTTTGTAGTACAAACATGAACTAACTAAAAAAAAACAATTAAAAGTTGGGACAATTAGGTTAGGTTTTCATACATAAAATATCCATTAGCACGGTGTTCTATCATGGTGGGAAACTACAAAGAGAAAGCCATTTAGAATCAGGTACAGTGGTATGTGCCTAAAATCCCAGCACTTGGGAGGTGGAGGCAACAAGATTGGAGGCAGAAGGATCACAAGTTTAGGGCCAACCGAGGCTACATATCAAGGCCGCAACTCCCCGCCCAAACCCTGAAAAGAAATAATTTGTCCTTTTTTTGAGGTAGGGTTTCACTCTAGCCCAGGCTGACCTGGAATTCACTATGTAGTCTCAGGGTGGCTTCAAAGTCATAGCAATTCTCCTACCTCTGCCTCCCAAATGCTAGGATTAAAGGCATGCACCATCACATCCAGCTTTGCCTCTTATCCCATTACTATGGACTGATCTGGCCCTCCTCAAAATATGCTGAAACCCAAATAGCCAATGTGTGAAGGTATTTGGAGTTGGGCTCTTGCCAGTTCATGCGGCTGGACCCTTATGATGGCCTTGGAATCCCTAAAAGAGATGTCCTTGTGAGTACTCTGCCAGGTGATGGCACAGTGAGAAAGTAGTTGTCTGCAGGCCAGGAGGAGCATTCTCTTCAGGAGCCAGAACAGCCTGCATCCTGACCCTGGATTCCTTAGCCTCTAAAACTGAGACTCAATTTCTATTTACCAAACCAGTTGGTCCATGGTAGCTTGTTTTGGCAGCCTGAGCTAGGACACCCAGTAAATGTACTTCTAGGTCAAAGTGAAATGCAGTGTTAAGATACACAATCATACGAAACTGCTGGCAAGTATGGAAATACATACAGGACAAGGGAAAAGGAAGGATAAAGAATATCTCAACAGCAAAGAAACCCTGAGGCTGCCTGTCCTGTAGGCAGTTAACCAAACCCACAGCAAAATGACATCCATTGCACACACAGCCAACAAGGCCGGGTGTGTGGGAGGTACAGGACACAGATGGTGGAGAGCCCAGCCATGCTGGGAGGGCAGAAGGGCCCAAGGGTGGGTGGGTGGTGGAGACAGGACAGCACTGATGGCCGGCCTGAGAAGACCTAGACCTGTGTGGCAGTGAGGCAGGCTGCTGCTGGTGGAGCAGCAGAGTTCACACCACACACATTCTTCACCCATTCACATGCCAGGGAAAAAACAACTACACTAATACAGCCTGAGAATGCTGGAGCTTTCCAGGAAAATGAAGCTCACCTTCAACTTGGAGATCATACTGGCTTCGGCGTCGTCACTTGCACTGTTCTGATGCACAAGTCTCTTGGCCAGCATCTTTGCATAGAACTTCTGGAATACATCTTTGTCCTCTATATATTTGAAAACGACCATCTGGCAAAGCCGAGAACATATTAGCAACACTCACAGCTTATTGTCACTGACTACTCATAGGGAGCCACGGCATGCCTGGTTTTGCTGGGTCTATGTGACAATTTGTATGATGATAATTCACCCATTTACAGTAAGCATTTCCATCCATTCCTCAAACTACAGGAGGCTGGACAGATCAAGTACCAGGAAGGAAACTACTAATACTAAAAGGAAGGATACAATTCAAACTAAAATCATGACTAATTATTTTCATATTTCAGAAGCCCTACATAAAAAGCCTTAAAATAACCTGTGAATAAGAAGCTATGGAAAATAGGTGTGACCTTACCACTTGATTGAGGGTGTCCTCTAGTTCTGCTTCTTCTGGGTTCTTGGAACTGAAATAGAAGAACACCCACCATGTTTAAGAACAAGTGATGGCTGGGCATGGTGGCGCACACCTTTAATCCCAGTACTTGGGAGGCAGAGGTAGGAGGATCACCATGAGTTTGAGGCCACCCTGAGACTACATAGTGAATTCCAGGTCAGCCTGAGCTAGAGTGAGATCCTACCTCGAAAAACAAACAAAAAACCTCCAACCAACCAACCAAACAAGAAGTAAGCAAGCACGGACACTTGCAACGCTGTCAAACTGCTGTAGTTAAGTGCTATTTCCAGCTTTCAAATGATCAGTTCTCTCCAGAGTTGAACCATGGGTAAGGAAGGAGAGTTACTTTCCTTACCTATGGCAATTTGGTCAGCCAAATTAAAGCTCATTAGGGAATAAGAAATTATGAAATGGTCATTTAGAATAACCAAGATGAAAAACAACAAAAACTATGTACAATATTATAAATGAAGGTTTCCTTTGGGACAATCCATTTACATAACAGGAAATGAAGTTGTTTTTCAGTCTGCTTTAATTTTATTTAGAGTCTATTTAATGGCCTAGGGATTAAACATAAGGAGATGGTTTAAGCCCTGACTGAAGGGCTGTTATCCTGTAATCCTATCTATATAACCACTTATTCCATCTACTGACAAACATTAATCAAAGGTGAACTAAGGGCAAGTAATTTTTAAATAGTTTTTTGTTAAGGACTACTCAAAAAGTAAAACTCTTTAATTCATATACAATGAACTGGTCATCAAACAAGCTCACTATACTAAGTAACCTGCACTGGCCACAAACTCATGGCAAGCCTCCTGCCTTAGCCTCCCAAGAGATTATAGAATAGACATGTGCCACCACATCTGGCTATAAAGAGGCCCCAACTCCACCCCCCCCCCCCCCCAATGAAGTAGGGTTTCACTCTAGTACAGGCTGACCTGGAATTTATTATGCAGTCTCAGGGTGGCCTCGAACTCATGGAAATCCTCCTACCTCTGCCTCCCGAGTGCTGGGATTAAAGGCATACACCACCACGCCCGGCTAAGAGCTGTTTTTAACTTGAGTGTTGGCTCAGAAAATTCAGCCCCAAGCTTCCTTGGCAGATGAGGTTGCTTCTCCCTAGAACATGGCAGTTTAGTGCTGGCCATATTCTGTTCACCAGCATTTGTGTTCAAGAATGCTTTGGAAATGTCTCATCCTTATTTCGGCAACCTTAACCAACAGCCACAGATTTGATTAGGATCATTCAGGAAAAGACAATAGGAAAAGACCCTATTCTGTAAACAAACAAACAACTAAAACCTAAACAGTAGCTCCGTAATGAATGAATTTAATCATATTACAGCAACCTAAAAAATGGCATAAGTCATAAAGTGCATCTAGTTTTAAAGTGTTTTTCCCCTTGGTTTTTTGAGGAAGGGTCTCATTCTCTAGCCCAGGCTGACCTAGAATTCACTATGTAGTCTCAAGGTGGTCTTGAACTCATGGTGCTCTTCCTACCTCTGCTTCCTGAGTGGGCTACCACACTTGGCTTTAAAGTCCTTTTCAATTTTTTATACTTACTTATGAAAGAGAGATGGGGGAGAGAGAATGGGCACACCAGGGCCTCTACCCACTGCAAATGAACTCCACACGCCTGCACTACCATGCACCTTTGGTTTATGCAGGTTCTCGGGAATCAAACCTGGGGTCCTTAGGCTTTGTAGGCAAGTGTCTTAACCACTAAGCCATCTCTCAAGCCCCTAAAGTCCTTTTTAAGTTTTGGAAATAATATATTAGTCATTGAACTAGAATTGCTAAGGAATACTGCTGTCCAGCATGGCAACAAACAGAAATAAACAATGAGACTGTCACTGGCCTTTGGGGGATGGCTTTCTTGCAAAGTTAAAAGAGATGTCCATTCAAGAACAATTTTCAAAAACAGAGCACGTGGTTCACCTTCACCAATGCTTCCCCTCTATGAAGCAAATCACATAGTAGGTCCCACTAGGTGCGCTGCTGCAGAGGAAGCTATACATGGTACTGTGAAGAATTCAGTTCAATGACGATTTATTTTTATTTATTTGAGAGCAACAGACAAAGAGAGAATGGGCACACCAGGGCCTCCAGCCACTGCAAACGAACTCCAGATGCATGCGACCCCCTGTGCATCTGGCTAACGTGGGTACTGGGGAATCAAGCCTCGAACTGGGGTCCTTAGGCTTCACAGGCAAGTGCTTAACCACTAAGCCATCTCTCCAGCCCTCAATGTCGATTTTGATTTGCTAATATTTCACTCAAGACTTCTGCAACTCTTTAAGTGGAGTTTATTTGTGGTCCTTTTTTTTTTTTGGGGGGGGGGGTAATGAGGTCATGCTAACCTTCGTGTTTAAAATACAATTTACTGTTATCAGAGCCAGAACAATTTGGAGTCATGGAAAACTAATGCAGGCGAAGTCAAAAGGGGACTGCTTTTCTTCACTGACATTTTCAGCACTTGCTGATGTGGCAGGGATGACCATGAGAGCAATATAGGAACACAGGGCCACCAGCTCTGAATGCAGGCAAGCACACTGGGAAAAGTATTCTGTGAGAAATAAAGTGACTGAATAAAAAAAATCAAGAATATGAAAGGGTAACACAACAAACTCATCAGATAAACATAAAACTTTGAAATATGCAGAGTAACTAGATTTGGGGAAGGCAGGCTACAATTTCAGCCCTTGGAAGATGGAAGTAGAGAGTGTGAGGCTGGCTGGGCTACACAGCAATGCTCAGTCTCATAACCAGTACTGCAGTCCACAGAATATTCTGCTTCTAACAAAGTGCCACTGGGAGCTGATGCAGCCATTCACCTGGCAATGTGCTGATGCATTATCTTTATTTTTCTCAACAGTAATGTAGGTAAAATGTAATGTCAATTTTAATTCCTCATATAAAATCTAAGATTTTACTTTTTTAATCCCTCCCAAATGCTTAATGTATTTATTTATTAGAGAAAAAGAGAGAGAGAAAAAAGCAGAGAATGGGCATGCCATGGCCTCTAGCCACTGCAAATGAACTCCAGATATATGTGCCACCTTCTGCATCTGGTTTAAGTGGGTACTGGGGAATCAAACCTGGGTTCTCTGGCTTTGCAGACAAGCACCTTAACCACTAAGCCATCTTTCTAGCCCCAAAGCTGAGATTTTAATTAGGAGTACTAAGAAAAACACAAAACATTTTAATACCTTTTTTTCAACAAGGAGTCACAGTATCGAGCAAGCAACTCAGGGGATTTACTGGATGACTGGGCCATTTTTGTAACTGCATTATTGTTTATGAAGCGGCCACAAGCCTGTGTTATAGAAAAGACAGTTAGAGAAAGATGTTCTAACCGTATACATTATCCAAGTCATGATGGTAACTTAGCTACCTTATCAAGTGCAGCCACGAAGCCAGCATCATTGTTGAATGCTGACATCACCAGGGCGTTGTATTTTTTATGAACATCCAGAACTGTCTGTACATACATTTTGGGGTCCTTAAGTAAAGAGAAAAACATACAAAAGTTGATTATTTGAAATAAAATTGTACAATAATCTGCTACTATAAAATGTTCTAAGAGGCTTAAATATATTTTTCAAAGAAGCTAATATAATCAGAAATACTTTCGGTTTCACTACTGATATATGTAGGGCATTCTGTTTAAAAATAAAATATATTCTCTAGACACCAAATTAAATACCCCTCTCAAAATACTGTAAAAACTTGAAAGGATTATGAAAAATTTTTTTTCCAAAGTGACATCTTTGATTAGCCAGTTTGTTGTTACTGTGGCTAAAATTCCAAACTGTGGCTTAAGAAACCAGTCAGCAATAAGATGAGTAACCTAGAACTTAGCTGGGCAAGTGACCCTGTATAGTGTGGGCTTGGTTACAGGGACAGGAGAAGTCTGACTGCATAAAACTGTGTTGGCAAGGCCAGGGAAGAGTGCTGGGGACTTGGCAGGTGGTAACAGAACAGAATGAAAGCTCAGCCACTGGGAAGGGCATGTCCCAATGGTAAAGGAAGGCCAGGAGACAGGCTGAGGGATGATACAAAAGTATCTAGTGGTTGATGGTCAGAAGTCACTGCCCATCAATCCAGGACTATATTTTCATATGATCAAACTAATACAATTAAGCATCTTGCCTCAGGCTAGTGGGAGCATAGCCAGGCAAGGACCCAGGCAGATAACTTCTGAATTTGACATTTTCTCTTTAGAATGGAAAAGGCCCATGTGCCAAGTCAGAATGGTGAGGCAAGCTGAGATGCCAGGTGTGGGTGGTACCTGGTGGCTCAGCTGACAGATATACAAAGCCAAGAGGACTTCTGACATCTCTTCACAAACAAAACTTTGACACACAAAAAGGACATGATATTTCTGATGCGTTGTTTCATCTTTGATTTTGAGACAAAGACTTACCATGTAGTTCAGAGTTATCTCAAATTTGTGATTTGCTTGCTTTACCCTATGAGTGCTGGGACTGTAGGTATGTATCACCACATCCAACCCCAAATTTTGATGTATTGAACCTCCAGAATTTAGGAGACACAAAAATCCCATGGATTATGTTTCTTTTGCACTCTTTATAGCATTTTATTTGCTTTTAACTAATAATAAAATAAGAATAGAAACCTATTACAGAACAATTATTCAATACAAGTTTCAGGGACTTTCTGCTTTTAACAAATCCAAGTTTTATTAGGAAAAATATATTGTGGGAAGATGAGTTCAAGGCCACCATGAAACTACATAATGAACTCCAGGTCAGCCTGGAGGGGGAGGGGGAGAGGAAGAAGAGGAGGAGGAGGGAGAGGAGACAGGGAAAGGGAGACAGAATAGGTGTGGCAGGGCCTCCAGCCACTGCAAATTCCAGATACATGCGCCCCCTTGTGCATCTGGCTTACATAGGTCCTAGGGAATCAAACTGGGGTCCTCTGGCTTGCAGGCAAGTGCCTTAACTGCTCAACCATCTCTCCAGCCTTTAGTACTTCTTTAGTTTGGAAGAATGACTAGTGCTTAGCAGTAGAGGGGCCATAAACTTATACTGGAAGTATTTTCAAAGTTTTAATTTCATTTTATTACTTACAAGCAGTTAAAAAATTATTTGTGTGTGTGTGTGTGTGTGTGTCTACATGTATACCAGAGTCTTGCTGCTGCAAACAATGCCAGAAGCATGCACTACTTTTTGTATCTAGCCTTATGTGGGTATCTAGGGAATTGAACTCTGGCCAGTAGGCTTTACAAATAGGCATGTTTAATCATTGAGTCACTTCCCCATCCCCTAAACCCACACTTGTAACAAGGCATCACTCCCCAGGAAAATGGTTGATCAGCCTGCTTGGCCTCCCTCTATGTGCCTTACCCTGGTTCCCAGAAGGGCCAGCTTTACCCTACAACTCCATGCCCCAGTATCTTCTGTTCTGGTTTCTGACTCAGGAACGGACTTTTTGAAACCAGTGCTGACTATGTTACTATCATGTTTCAAGAGAACAGAATACCTTTCCCTATATTCTCCAGTTTTACATGTTTTCTCAGATTCAGGATTTGGTAAAAAAAAAAAAAAATTTCTCTAGCCACCACAAGGAATTCCCATTTGGAAACAGATCTTTGCAAAGTCTAAGGTAGTCTCCAGACTGATTCCAAGATTCTTGGTATAGAAAAGACCCCACAGAGAGGGCGGCTGGGGATGTGAGGTGTGGTTGGACCCTATGAAGCAAAGTATGGCAAGACATCAGGTCTTGGACAGGTGAACTCGGCCTATGAGGTCCAGAGAAAAGCCGCCTAGGACCAACTTCGTAAGCAAGAGACAGCAACCCCAGGGAATTACAGACAGAAGAGAACTGGAAGGACAGCACCAAACAGAGAACAGGTTAAGTCAAAGACGAGTGGAAGGTGTTCCAGAGGGTGTCAGAGTCCTAAGTACTGGGGAGGGCATAAGGAAACAAAGACAAAGAAAAAGATCAGTGATCAAAGGGATGCCTTTTTTTAAATTTTTTTTTTTTTTTTGCTTATTTTATTTATTTGAGAGTGACAGACAGAGAGAGAAAGAGGCAGATAGATAGAGAATGGGCACGCCAGGGCCTCCAGCTGCTGAAAATGAACTCCAGACACGTGCGCCCCCTTGTGCATCTGGCTAACGTGGGTCCTGGGGAATCAAGCCTCTAACCGGGGTCCCTAGGCTTCACAGGCAAGCACTTAACCGCTAAGCCATTTCTCCAGCCCTCAAAGGGATGCCTTTTGAAGACAGAAAAAGAATTTTTTTTTGGGGGGGGGTTTCAAGGTAGGGTCTAACTCTGGTCCAGGCTGACCTGGAATTCACTATGTAGTCTCAGGGTGGCCTCGAACTCATGGTGATCCTCCTACCTCTGTCTCCCGAGTGCTGGGATTAAAGGCGTGCGCCACCATGCCCGGCTAAGGAAATAATTTTTTGAGGCAGGGTTTTATATAGCCCAAGTTGGACTCAAACTTCTGATCCTCCTATCTCTGTCTCCTGAGTGCTGGGATTACAGGTGTGTACTATAATGCTTGGCTTTAAAGAAAAAAAATTTTTGAAGTTAAAACACACACACACACACACACACACACACACACACACACACACACACAGTAGAAGGGTTGATTTACAACCACAACACTATGTTAGAGGTTCTTCTGCATAAGAAACAACTCGGGCTAGAGGGATGGCTTAGTGGTTGAGGTGTTTGCCTGCAAAGCCAAAGGACCCAGGTTTGATTCCCCAGGACCAACGTTAGCCAGATGCACAAGGGGGTACACGCGTATGGAGTTTGTTTGCAGTGGCTGGAAGCCCTGGTGCGCCCATTCTCTCTCTCTCTGTCAAATAAACAAATAAATATAAACAAAAGAAAATAGAAGAAATAAAATTAAAAAAAAATTTTAAAAAAGAAACACAACTCTGTTCCCAAAGGAGCTTATCCAAAGCCTATGATGTCACATTATCATCACACCAAATGTGCACATTTATAGCTCTAGACCAAGGTCTAGTCCTGTCCAAGCTTGCCCAACTTGCCCTTAAGACATTTCCATGTGTCAAAAATGACTAGATGCCCTCCCCACTTCTGCTTTGTTGGGGTCTGGCTCTTTCCCCAAGTGCTAGTACTCACTCAAGCAACCTGCATTCTTCCTCCTTTCCAACACCCACTTGTTAATACCTGTTCGTTTCTTTTCTTCCAACATATTGTGAACATGTTTCAAATACATTCAAAATTAGAATCCCATGTATTCTCCCCCAGCTTCAAAAATTCCCACTCCAAAACTCAAATCTTTTGAGTCCCTTCTCTCTGGCTCCACTGCAGCCACTCCAGGGACCTGTCATTGTCATTTCATCTCAGTCATTGTGACAAACCTACTAGTATACTTTTAGCCACTCCATTTTTAAAAAATATATTTATTTATTTGACACAGAAAAGGGGAGTGGAGAGAAGAATGGGCGCTCCAGGGCCTCCAACCACTGCAGATGAACTCCAGATGTGCGCACCCTCTTGTGCATCTGGTTAACATGGGTCCTAGGGAATTGAACTTGGGTCCTTTGGCTTTGCAGGCAAATGCTTTAACCGCTAAGCCATCCCTCCAGCACTCTTTTTTACTTTAACCAATTTTCTACATCATAGCCGTTTTTACAGACTAGTGCCTTATCTGTTGAGCCATCTGTCCACCCCTGTGGTAGCAGTTTTTAATAAAAATCTAGCCAAGTGTGGTGGCATGTCTTTAATCCCAGTACTTGGGAGGCAGAGGTAGGAGGATCGCCATGAGTTTGAGGCCAACCTGAGAATACAGAGTGAAACCCTGGTCAGTCTGAGCTAGAGTGAGACCCTACCCTGCAACAAAGCATCTCCCAGCATCTGAATGGTTATCCTACCTGCTGAAGGGCCCTGGGATCCAGCTTTGCCTATAGCTAGCTTCTTCTCCATCAGCCTCAACACTGTTCTCTGAGATCTTTCTTTGAAGCAGCAGGCTTCAGCCCCAGTCCTTCGGTAACATGATAACATAGCAACTTGCTGCTAATGGCTCTCTCTGGCTGGGAACCAGCGCAGTGAAGGGCTGGAACCTGCCTAGTTGACAGGCTCTGCTTTCAGCCACCCTAAACAAAAACTGTGACTAGCTTTCATTAGGTGCTGGAGGGGGTCCCAGTAAAAAAGCATCTGGAGCAAATTAGTCAGGAACAACTTTGCCCTTTTAAAGGTTTTTTTAATGGTTTATATTTTATTGTGGTTATTTTTAAAAATTATTTTAAACATATATAACAGGTTATGCACTTTGATTCCTTTGTCCCTGCTCCTGTTTCCCTGGGGCCCTCCGAAGTGGGGTTACAGTAATCACTGTGGGGTCATGAAGACCTCAGTCAATCCCTATGGGGGTAGTGTGCGCCCGGGGGGGGGGGGGGGGGGGCGGCGGCTGAGGACTTTGCCTCCAGGTATCCTACCCACTCTGTAGCACTTACAATCTTTATATTCCCTCTTCCCTAAGCCATGGCAGTCTGATTTAATGTTGAGTTCTTTGTAGCCTCTGGATTTCTATTTTGATTGATCACTGTGTCTGTCACCAGTATCCTGGAGCTGATTTATAGATTTTAACTATTCAAAAACTACCTCAAGAATAAGTAACTACCACTAAAAATGTTATTTGAATCCATTATAAACATGAAACTTAATTTCAGGCTAGTTTAGCTGTTAGTAATAAAACTGATTTTCTAATCAAACTGGTAACACAAATGGAACCACAGACTAACCAGATAGGGAAGAGGCTTTGCTTGGGTCTCTCAGAAATTCATTAAATGAGAACTTTGCATAAAGCATAGTATAGGACACAGCAAGACACAAGCCTGATAGGAAAACTTTTCTGCCCTTCAAAAGTCACTTAAGCACATTGCAAACAACTCTTATATACTATGATTCAACTCAATTGGGCAAAGGTTTAATATAACATTTTTATAGTTTAAAAATCATGTTCTCAGTATAATTAAATCCCACAGAAATTTTTATATAGTAATGGCAATTTTTGCTAATTCAAACAACCTCTATTTTCTGTTATTGTTTTCAGTATGAGTAGATTTTGGGAAGCCATTATGGCTTGGGCTACAATTTATCATTTAGATTTATCATTGATAAAATTAATACCTATTTTAAATTCCCTAGAAGTGTATTTATTCCTTCTTACAACATGTGCCAGCCCCATCCTGGGCACATGTGCTTGCGCCTAGAACTTCAATGATGGCCTTCCCACTAAAGGGGACCCAGGCAAAGAAAGGCTGTGCAGAACCCACATGTTAAGTGAGATGCCTGGTGAATTTAAGAGGCAGTTGTTCCTTACAGCATGAGACAAGAACTCAAATTCAGGAGGAAACTCCTTTTGTAGAAAATAGGAGCAATACTTGTTTTTCTATTTTTTCCCCTAAGATCATCAATGTAGAAAAAAACACGCATTATATAAGGTTAACATAAAAAATAGTTCTTAGGGAAATAATAATTGTAATCTAATCTATTAAAAAACCCACTACTTAAAGACAGGTGGGCTGGAGAAATGGGTAAGTAGTTAAAGGCAATTGCTTGCAAAGCCTGGCAGTCCAAGGTTTGATTTCCCAGTACCCATGTAAAGCCAGACACATGTGTCGGGAGCTTGTTTGCTGCAGCAGGAGGTCCTGACCTGTCCATACTTATCCTGTTTGTCAGATGGAGGGAGGGAAGAGACAGTAGGTGCAACACAGGTTTATTAAGCTAGCACTTTCTCCATAGGAGAAAGTATTCTACTGCTGAGCTACATTTCCAACCCTTATTTTGGTTATGTAAGTCAGGTTAATGAGTGGTTTACCTTTATGTAGTAAGAGTATTGTTTAAAAATTAATTTTCTAGGGCTGGAGAGATGGCCTAGCAGTTAAGTGCTTGCCTGTGAAGGCTAAGGACCCTGGTTCGAGGCTTGGTTCCCTAGGTCCCACGTTAGCCAGATGCACAAGGGGGCGCACATGTCTGGAGCTTGCTTGCAGTGGCTGGAAGCCCTGGTGTGCCCATTCTCTCTCCCTCTATCTGTCTTTCTCTCTGTGTCTGTCGTTCTCAAATTAAAAAAAAAATTAATTTTCTAGTAATGTACTAGTGGTAAATTTCTTTGTGCCGTCTATTGCTGTCTGATAAGGTTTCCTCAATGCAATCATTTTACATACAAAGTGTACTTTGTTTTAACTGGCCAGAAAAAAGGAATGGTCAGAGTCAAGACTTAGTGACACAAGTCCACCAGGCAGCATGGTCCTCAGAGCTTCTGCATGTATCCAAAAGAAAGAAAAGAATGAGAGCCATTCTGCCTCTTTCTCTCTCAACCAAACCAAACCAAACCAAACCAAACCAAACCAAACCAAACCAAACCAAACCAAACCAAACCAAACCAAACCAAAACTTTTAAAAAGGGCTAGAGAAATGGCTTAGCAGTTAAGGCACTTGTCTGCAAAGCCAAAGGACCTAGATTCAATTCCGCAGGACCCACATAAGCCAGATGCACAAGGTGGCGCATGCATCTGGAGTTTGCAGTGGCTGAAAGCCCCAGTGTGCCCATTCTCTTTCTATCGGATTCTCTCTCTCTCTCTCTCTCTCTCTCTCTGCCTCTCAAATAAATAAACAATAAAGTCAGGTATGATGGCACATGCCTTTAATCCTAGCACTTGGGAGGCTTGAACTCATGGCCATCCTACTTCTACCTCATGAGCACTAGGATTGAAGGTGTGTACCACCACACCTGGCCTCAAGGGTAATTTTTGTTTGTTTGTTTGTTTTTTGGTTTTTTTGAGGTAGGGTCTCACTCTAGCTCAGGCTGACCTGGAATTCACTATGGAGTCTCAGGATGGCCTTGAACTCATGGTGATCCTCCTACCTCTGCCTCCCAAGTGCTGAGACTAAAGGCATACATTATTTTTATTTATTTGAGAGAGAGACAGAGAGAAAGAGTATACCAGAGCCTCTAGCCACTGAAAACAAACTCCAAACACATGTGCTACCTTGTGCCTCTGGTTTACGTGGGTCCTGGGGAAATCAAACCTAGGTCCTTTGGCTTTACAGGCAAACACCTTAACCACTAAGCCATCTCACCCAGCCTTATTTTTATGTATTTTTCTTGAAGCAGAGTCTCATGCTGAAGTGTGGCTCAGTGGTAGGGCCTCAAGATTGCCTCAAATTTGCTATATTATATGAGGGTGGCCTTGAATTTCCTTTCTTCTTGCCTTCAACTCCCTGATGCTGGGATCATATATCCGTGCCACCTCACTGCTTTTATGTGGGGATCTGAACTCTGGCTCTCTTGTTGTGTGGCAAGTACTTTACCTGCTGAGCCACTTTCTCCTTTAAAATTTTTAAATGAGTTTTTTAAATTAAAAAAATGTATACACTAATAAAAAAATGCAGTAGAAATCAGTGTATAAAAATAGTTCAGACTCAACTGGCTTTCAATCAAATACAACTTACATTTAAAGCCGCTTCTCCACACTTCTCAATTGCTGCAAGACCCTGATTATGAATGTGTGTCTCTAGCAGTTTCTTCAATTCACCTAGGCCATCCTGAATTCTAGATACCAGATTATACATGCGACCCAAGTCTGAAAGAAAGGCAAGAGAAAACCTTATGCATAGAAACCATTATTATTATTCCATTAGCTAATATCTATATTGAAATTAAAGATACTCTGAAGTAAGGTAAAGTACTTTTAAAGCTTAATAATGAAAGGCATTTTATTATAAAACAAAATTGCAATCACAGCACTCAGGAGGCAGAGGAAAGAGGATCACTATGAGTTCAAGGTCACCCTAAGACTACATATTGAATTCCAGGTCAGCCTGGGCTAGTGAAACCATCTCTACCTCAAAATAAAAAAACAAAAAACTGCTATATTTTCCTAAAAATAATAAAGTTAGGGTATTATAAAATTTCATTTTCCCCTTACTAAGAAATCCATTAATATAAAAACAGATGCTTCCTAAAAGTCTGAAGACTGTGCAATTATTTATGTCAACAGGCACTTCAAATATTTCTTTTATAAAATGAACAGATTTAGGGAGAATATGGATAACTATCTCAACTTTACACAAAAGTTACGAAGGGGTATGCCAAATTATTTATTTACACAGCATATATCTAATTTATGATGACCAAAGAAGAAAATGGCTAAATTCAAATAGCAATGCAGCAGAGGTACTGCACCTGTGTCAGCATCCCATGGGAGCAACTGAGACACATATAAACTAAGTTTTTGCAGCTCAAAAACTACAAAGGAAGAAAACTCAAGGGCGGGGGGCGGGGGACGGGGGGCGGGGGACCGACTCATGAACAATAAACTTTTAACACTTTGGACCAAATTATATTCCAAATTCAAATGAAAATATGCTCCCCCCTCCCCATGTACCCAAATCCTCCACAGAAATCAATCAAGGTGCACACATGGCTTGTTATTTTCAAAAATAACTTACATTGGAGATGCTAACTCAGAGGCTAGAGTGTCAAACACTTTAAAACTTCAGATTCTAAAAAATATCATGAGTCTTAGTAGCTTACCTTCATTCTTATCAGCATCCAATAAATTCTGAAACTCTGTGTGGAAAATTTCCAAGTGTTTTTCAATGAGGACCTGCTCACACTTCCTTGCTAGCTCATCCTGTGTGCTTTCGTGGAGGTAAACCTGAACTCTCCGCTGTTCCTCAAGCAGACGAGCCTCTGCCTACAGAGAGTTAATGCCAACGAACAGCTGTGATTCACAGTGACAGAACTGAGAACAATGGCAAAAACAAAAACTAAACTTACAAATCTATTCTAGAAAACATGATTAAGAAAACAAGGGTGGTGGTGCATGTGTCTTGTCTGGAGTTCATTTGCAGTGACTAGAGGCTGTGGTGCACCCATTCTTTCTATGTGCTGCTTTCTTTCTCAAATAAATCAAAATAAACTATTTTTAAAAATTGAAAAAAATGGAAGAGGATTTCATATTTTTGGGTAAATGCTAACAATAAATAGCCATTGCTATGTTCCATGTTCTCTCTGTAATATATATGCTCCAGTTTTTAAATATCCTAATGACGTTAACATTATTAACAGCTCATTTTTTTAAAAATCATTTTCCCTTTCAAATAAGTGTTTTCACATTTTGGACATGACATGCCCATTTAACCATCAAAGGTCCCCAGTAATGACCATTTAGAAATAATCATCAGCAATGAGATTTTTTTAATTAAAGGGGGGTAAGAAGATGGCTCAGTGGTTAAAGGCAGAGGTAGGAGGATTGCTGTGAGTTCAAGGCCAACCTGAGACTACATAGTGAATTCCAGGTCAGCTTGGGCTACAGTGAGACCCTACCTCAAAAAAGGGGGAGGGGAGGACCTGGAGAGATGGCTTAGAGGTTAAGGCATTTGCCTGGGAAGCTAAGGGATACAGATTCGATTCTCCAGGACCCACTTAAGCCAGTTGCACAAGGGGCACATGTGCCTGGAGTTCATTTGCAGTGGCTAGAGGCCCTGGTGTGCCCATTTTCTCTCTATATCTCTTCTCTCTCCTTACAGGTAAATAAAATTTAAAAAATTAAAAAGAAAAGAAAGAAAAAAAAAACTGTATGTGTGTACACTCAGGGCTGGAGAGATGTCTTAGTGATTAAGGCACTAGCCTGTGAAGACTAAAGACCCATGTTCGACTCCAGAACCCAGTAAGCCAGGTGCACAAGGGGACACAAGTGCACAAGGTCACATATGCACAGAAATGGCACACGCATCTCAAGTTCAACTGCAGTGGCTGGAGGCTCTGACACGCCAATTATCTCTTTCCCACACACACATAAAGAACAAATATGTGTACATAGGAGTTACTGAGAAGCCACTAAATTACAAAGGCAAGGAAGAAATTTAAATGATAATCTCAAATTATTCAGGTGGTATGAATAAGACTTTGTGGATTATAAAAATGCCAGTATTCTCCACACAGATTTTTTCAGATTTAGTGTCATTCTGAAAAACTCAATGGAAATGAATAAACATTCAAGAAGCAAGAAAACAAAGCCCAACCAGGTAGGAGGAGGTGACTGAAAGTAACCATGGCAGTCAGATCACACAGCAGTGGCTTGAGCCTTACAAACACATTCTGTAGAGCCCCAAATGTGGAAAATCAACCTGGATAGTATCTGCACGCTATGTCCTTGATAAAATGATCAGTTAAGAAGCCAAATCAGAGGATGGGAACAAATAATGAACAAATGAAGAAACCCCAAAATCTATTAAATTTCCAGTAAAAGGTAATTAAGTTTATCTAATTAAAAATTAAAATGTGCTAAAATAAGTTCTAGCACATTTGGTAAGTATCATTATTCACAAATAAATGAAGGAAACAGGTGTCTAAGAGACTGGGGACGAACATATGGCCACAGGGATCCCCAGCATGTCTTTCTTCATATACTGATTAGTACTAAAGCCCAAGTCCCAGGGCCTGGGTGCTATTAAGTTTTTGAAATGACAGTCATTTACATTCTTCACTGATTCTAAGATAAACAGCTCCTGGCCATCATTGTACCATCCTGACAGTGATATAAGAACATCAAGACCAATTCAAATTCAAACAACCAGGAAGTGAAAACAAAAGGTTTAAAAAGACCAACCAACCAACAACACAAACAAACAAACAAAAAACAGACAAAAGGGTTGGTAAGTAAATTAATGAAAAAAAATTTTTTTGAGGTACAGTCTCATTCTAGCCCAGGCTGACCTGGAATTCACTATGTAGTCTTAGGGTGGCCTCAAACGCATGCTGATCCACCTCTGCCTCCCAAGTGCTGAGATTAAAAGGCAAGCGCCACCACATCTGCTTTTAAATAAAGCATTTTATTTTATTTATTTACTTATTTATTTTTTGGTTTTTCGAGGTAGGGTCTCACTCTAGCCCAGGCTGACCTGGAATTCACTATGGAATCTCAGGGTGGCCCCGAACTCACGGCGATCCTCCTACCTCTGCCTCCCGAATGCTGGGATTAAAGGCGTGTGCCACCACGCCTGGCAGCATTTTAGTTTTGAGGCTTTAAAAAAATGTTACTAAGGGCTGGAGAGATGGCTTAGCGGTTAAGGCGCTTGCCTACAAAGCCAAAGGACCCAGGCTCAACTCCCCAGGACCCACCTAGGCCAGATGCACAAGGGGGTGCACGCATCTGGAGTTCGTTTGCAGTGGCTGGAGGCCCTGGCATACCATTCTCTCTCTCTCTCAAATATATAAATGTTACTAAAATTAATTAAAAATAATAAGGGAACTGCTGTATGTTCAGTGCTTTATATATTATAAACAACATCTGTATATCTGACTTAAAATTTTATCCTTAAATGGTAATAAGGATAAAAGTATGTCAATATAATGTACACTGGCAAAGTAAAATAGTTAAACTTTAAAAGAGGAAAAACATTAGAAAGTATATAAAACAGAAATAAAAGTTACTAATTCTCTATAGATATACAAATTAAGTCTCAGATGCGAGATAGTATGATATTTAAAAATATTAGCACAGCTTCCAGCTATTAAAGCCATTCTTAGATGGAACAAAAATTCTCTAAAATTTCCTAAAACATTTCTGATAAGAGTAAAGAAAAGAGACCTCCATGAGATTAGGAACATTTAGCCCAGTTTTCCTGATGGCTCACTCTTTATCTCAGCATCATCTGTGAGTTGTTTTCTTCTTCTGTTTGCTTGCTGGAATATAAACATATTTCCCCCTAACTGAAGTTGTCACTTTTTGTTTTGCATTTTATTATCATAATTTAAAACTTTTTATTAACACACTCCACAAACATATGCAATATACCATGAACATAACTTCCGTCCCACTACCTTTCTCTTTCTCTCTTCCAAATTGCCCCACCACCGAATCCTTTCTTTCCAACTATCTCTCTTTTATTTTGATGCCATCATTTTTTCCTTCCTATTACACAGGTCTCGTGTAGGTAGCATCCGCCAATGTGAGGTTGAAGTTATATCCCGTGTCCTGTATCCTACCAGGGACAGCACATAGATTTAAGATCAAACCCACCAGCTTTGCTTTTTGCCACACAGTCTTCTAAACACAGACATTAGGTTAAGGTCATCCTTTAAAACTAGACTCATGGCCCAGTTTGATATATAAAGCTATAGAAAAAGAGAATTGGGGCTGGAGAGATGGCTTAGCGGTTAAGCGCTTGCCTGTGAAGCTTAAGGATGCCGGTTCGAGGCTCAGTTCCCCAGGTCCCACGTTAGCCAGATGCACAAGGGGGCGCATGCGTCTGGAGTTCGTTTGCAGAGACTAGAAGCCCTGGCGCGCCCATTCTCTCTCTCTTTCCCTCTATCTATCTTTCTCTCTGTGTCTGTCGCTCTCAAATAAAAATTAAAAAGAAAAGAAAAAAAAGAAAAAGAGAATTGTTCATATGGTTAAGTTCTAGTTTTATGCTTTGTAGTATGGACTTTTAGAATGTGATGGAAGTCATGTCTGGTATAAGTCAGTGGGGCCTGGGCCAAACTTTTAATGCTTTCAGAAAGAAATGCTTTTCCTTTTTAATTTTTATTATTTATTTATTTATTTATTTATTTTGGTTTTCAATGTAGGGTTTCACTCTAGCTCAGACTGACTTGGAATTCACTATGTAGTCTCAGGGTGGCCTCGAACTCACAGTGATCCTTCTCTGCCTCCTGAGTGCTGGGATTAAAGGCACCTGGCCCTTTTCCTTTTCAGAAAACATATTTATTTATTTATTTGAAAGAGAGATTGAAAGAATGGGTGCACCAGGGCCTCCAGTTGCTGCAAATGAAGTCCAAATGCATGTGCCACCTTATGCATCTGGCTTATGTGGGTGCTGAGGAATTGAACCTGGGTCCTTTGGCTTTGCAGGCAAGTACCTTAACTACTAAGCCATCCCTCTAGCCCCAAGAAATTCATTTTCTAAACTGGCAGTGGTGGCACACTACTGCAATCCCTGCCCTGGGGAGGTATCTCTGTGGATATGCACTGATAAAAGAAGTTTCACTTTAGTAACATAGGGTGCTTGCTTAGTATACATGAAGGCCTGGGTTTGATAGATACCCAGTATCTCATAAACTGGGTGGTTTATACCCATAATCCCAGTACTTGGGGGGGGTGCAGGAGGATCAGAAATTCAAGGTCACCTTTGGCTACATGTGAGTTCAAGGGCTACATCAGACATTGTCTTAGCAAATAAATAAATACATAAATATACAGTCAGTAGAGGCCTTTTAATGAAAACACCATTACATTATACAATGAAGTAACAGGCAATACTAAAAATCCAAACAGATCACGTTCAAAAGTTCATTTGTGGGTTGGAGAGATGGCTTAGCAGTTAAGGCCTTTGCCGGCAAAGCCAAAGGACCTTGGTTCAATTCCCCAGGTCCCATATAAGCCAGATGCACAGGTAGTGCATGCATCTGGAGTTGGTTTGCAGTGGCTGGAAGCCCTGGTGCTCCTATTCTCTATCTCCCCCTCCCTCCCCTCTCTCCGTGTGTGTCTGCCTCTTTCCCTCTCTTGCTCTCTCAAATATATAAAATTAAAATTAGAAAAATAAAGTATATTAAAAAGTCCATTTGCTAGACAGTTGTTTCGACTCTGAATGAGCTATCTAGGTTTGAGACAACAAAATACGTAAGAATGACTAGAATTCTATGTATAACATGTTATACATAGATTAGACTGTGAGATTTTGAGATATCAGAAATATGTAAAGAACTTTCAACTTCAAACCTAGAAGACCCACTTGTCCCATAAAAACACACTCAGAATACTTCAAAACTGGGTAGGATGTTCTCTGTATGACCATAGCAGGGTGGTTAGTTCTGCTACTTTCTATCTCCACATATGGAAAAGCAATTCTGCCATGACTTACTGCTTGGGAAAGGGCAGAGCAGGTGTTAAGACTTGGTGTGACCCAGATTCCCTGACCATCTTGTCCTAACAGGCGAGGATACGCAAACTAGTCTGGGGAAAAATCCTCTTGCAGCCTGTGGTTTTCTTTTGCAAATAAAATTTTACTGGAACCTAATTATACCATTTATTTGTTGTATGCTGCTATGGGTACTTTTATATTACCCTACAGAGTTAAACAGTGGCAGCAGAGACCATATACAACCCACAAAGCCTAAAACATTTTTCTACCTGTGTTTGCCATGCATAAGAGAAAGGATCCTGATTAATCATTCCTTAGGGTCTCCACACATATATAGGATATGTGCATTTTTAAGGAAGAGATGAATGTTACTACTAGAATTCATGGACACATCACTTAGTGTAATAAGGGTGTGTAAAGCCTGGATGACTCCATCTTGGAACCTCCTGTTTCAGAAGAACTTCTCTCCTAATGTGAACGTGAAGGCTATAATATAGACTTTTAGGGAATATCTGGGGAGCAAAAGGGCAAAAAACTTAAAAAATTTTACAAATCTGAGTATTTGTTTCTTACAATTTTCTCACTGATATAACACTTCTTAGCCCACTAGACAGACAAATATACATTCCAAGAAGAAATGATCCAAAATTGAAAGGCCTGCAACCATCAAATCAGGAATATCCTTCGAAGGACCGGGTGGCCACATGACCATGATTATTACCACATCAACCTACAAAGGCCCCTGGAGAAGCAGGAGCAGCCCTTGGAGAGATGCGGATGCTGGATGACTGCAGTGCCAACATGAGAAGATGGCATGGGCCGAGAACTCACTTGAGCATCAATGACTAACAGAAGTCTACTTTACAAACTATGTTTAAGCTTACCTTTTTCATATATTCAGTAACTGGGTTCTGCTGCAAGAATTCAGTACTCTCTCGGGTATAAAATCTCTCTGTGTCAGCCAAAAATTGAGATTCAAAGGACTCTTTGTACACTGTTAACGTAGGGCCCTTTGCAAATGCATCATCTTCATTCAGCCCCAGTTCCACTAGAAATAAACATGAGCTATATTTCAATTATCCTAGTTTTTGTTAGATTTCACAAAAAATACGTAGGTATAGTATTCAGCTTAAGTTACACTTAAAAGGACAATGTGAAATGGAGGAAATAAGGTAACTATTTTCACTAGTATTGAAGTACATTTGTTTTAATAAAAGAAAATGCCAGGATGTGTGAATTGCAGGCAATTCTGGCCCATGGCCAGGTATGCTTCAAAATTACCATAAAGTAAATTTAAAGAACTTTTACATATACAAAAGCAATCTAAGTTTCTAAGTTTAAACTTTCAAATAAACACAATGATACCAAAGTTTGAAAAACACTATTATTTTATTAGTTTCTCAATCTCAATTTTTCAAGCTGATACAGGTTTATAGCTATCATTTAGCTCATAACCCCTCTATGTTATATATCCAATATGATACCAGAAAAGGAAATAATTCAAAATTTTCAACAAAATGTCCTTAAGCACAAGGAGCAAACAATCTTTATGACTGGCAAAATCTCTGGCTTAAGTACCTTTAAAGATGGAGTAACATTCTTGATAATATTTAAATGCTTTTAAATGAATGTTAGAGTATTATCATAATTGTCTTATGATCTGAAAACTGAATAAATTACAGGGATTTATTTACCATAAGATTGAACAACTCCACTAATCAGTCTTGTATTGATCGTTTCCCCATTTCTTTCCTTTTCAATCAGTTTTAAGACAGCATTTGTTACCTTTAGAAAGAATATAGGAAAAACACAAGACATATAGATTACAGAATACAATGTAGGTTCCATATCCCTCAAACATTCAAAACCAGTAAGCAATGCAAGGTAACAATCATGAGACACTCCAAAGGCATGAGGTAACTGTTCAAAGAAAACAGAAAAGCATACATATTCATGGTAGCTACCTGTTTATTCAATGGCCTGAACAGACAATCTCGCCATGTCACCAATGCAAGCTGCATGAAAAAAGGAAAAATAAAATTAAATATATTTTACTGTTTCCTCAAGATTGAAGTCATAGATATAATCTGAATTCACATTTTACCAAAATTCCCAACTAAAAGTTGATTTAAAAAAAAAATCTACTATCATGACAATGAAATCAGTCACCCTTCCAAGTTAATCACATTGTACAGGTATTTTATAAGGTCACATTTTTAAAAAAACTAAGTATTTTGCTTATCTATGGGGGCAGAGATAGAGAGAAAATGGACATGCCAGGGTCTCTATATCACTCACTTTTTATTTATTTTATTTATTTATTTTTTAATTGACAACTTCCATAATTGTAAACAATATCCCATGGTAATTCCCCTACCCCCACTTTCCCCTTTGAAACTCCACTCTCCATCATATCCCCTTCCCCTCTCAATCAGTCTCTCTTTTATTCTGATGTCATGATCTTTTCCTCCTATTATGATGGTCTTGTGTAGGTAGTGTCAGGCACTGTGAGGTCATGGATATCCAAGCCATTTTGTGTCTGGAGGAGCATGTTGTAATGAGTCCTACCCTTCCTTTGGCTTTTACATTCTTTCAAGCTCACATTTTAACAGTCAAGTTGTAAAGAATATTTATTTATTCGCAAGGACTGGGGTGGGGAGTATGAATGACAAGGAGAAATGGGCGTACCAGGGTTTCTTGCCATTGTAAATGAACTCCAGATACATGTGCCACTTTGTGCATCTGGCTTTACATGGGTACTGGGGAAATGAATCAGCTATCAGGCTTCGGAGGAAGTCCCTTTACCTGCTGAGCCATCTCTCCAACCCCAAACTTAATTATTATTTATTTTTGATTTTGGCTTTTTGAGGCAGGGTCCTTATTCTAGTCCAGGCTGACCTGAAATTCACTATGTAATCTCAAGCCAGCCTTGAACTAACAGCGATCCTTCTACCTCTCCTTTCCGAGTGCTGGGATTAAAGGCATGTGCCACCATGTTTGGTCTAAACTTAATTTTTTTTCCCAAGGAAGGGCTTCACTGTAGCACAGCTGACCTGGAATTCACTATGTAGTCTCAGGGTGGGCTTGAACTCATGGCGATCCTCCTACTTCTCCTTCCTGAGTGCTAAGAGTAAAAGGTGTGCCTGGTGTATGTGGAGATAGCCTTGTTATGCAGAATTTGACATTTTGGTAAAACTGGTGTAAAAAAAAAAAAAAAGGTATTCTCTGGTTGGGGAAATGGCTTAGTGACTGGAGGCCCTGGCGTGCCCATTCTCTGTCTGTCTGTCTGTCTGTCTGTTTCACTGTCTCTCAAATAAATAAAAATGTTTTGGGAAAAAAAAGGTGGGGGGGATTCTCTAGCTGGATGTGGTGGTGCACACCTTTAATCCCAGCATTAGGAAGGCAGAGGTAGGAGAATCGTCGTGAGTTCGAGGCCACCCTGAGACTACAGAGTGAATTCCAGCTCAGCCTGAGCTAGAGTCAGACCCTACCTTGAAAACCAAACAACAAAAAGGAGGGATTCTCTTTCTGTGTGTGTGTCACATGCACACATACACACAAGCACACAGCCTGTTCTGTGCTTCTCAACCAGCCACCTCCACTCCTACTTGCTCTATAATTATGGTTGAGAATCACCTGGAGAGCTGTTCAAGCTAGATTTCTGGGCCCATCTATCTTCATCTAGGATGAAGGCTGAGAATTTGCATCACTAACAAGTTTCCAGGTGACATTAATGGTACAAGCTTGCAGGTCACACTGACAAATCTAAGGGCTTTAAAAAGTGAAAAGATACATCAATGAGGGTTGACTTCCTGATTAATTCAGGGTATTCTTCTAGATGCAGAGTTCCAGTCCATGAAAATACTTGAAGGAAGGAAGGGTTTATATAGGGCCTCTGATTAGATACCTGATTTGCTGGTACTGTCAATATTCAGGGATATGTGCTAAAACTTGGACAGTTCTAGGCAAAACATAATAGTTGGTCCAAGAATTAAGGGAGATGCTTTAAAAGTAAATGCAACTTTTATTTCAGAGCTCAAATTTCCTATTCCTGTACTTTCTATAATTTAAGGGCCAGTAACTGACAAAGAAAATTAGTTTTAAGCCAGGTGTGGTGGTGCACGCCTTAAATCCCAGCACTTGGGAGGCAGAGGTAGGAGGATTGCTGTATGAGGCCATCCTGAGACTACATAGTAAATTCCAGGTCAGCCTGGGCTACAGTGAGACCCTACCTTGAAAAACCAAAATCAAAACCAAAAAATAAATAAATAAATTTGTTTTAACATTTGTGCAGATTCCTTTACTGGAAGACAATATATAGTTAAGAAACACATTTAAAAACTCTTACTGAATAGATTTCATATATTCCTTTTCGTCCTTCATCACATTCACGGCGAACCCAATGTCTGTTGAGGTAGGCACAGATTCCATTTAGCACTTTGCTGGAGAATCGGTAGTCTTCCCACTGCTGGGTGTAGAACTTCAGGACACTCTCATCCATCAAATCTTCTCCATCCTACAAGGAAGTTCACTAAAGTTTTAAGATGACTGGTTTGTCATATAATAAAGACAACATTAATGAAAACCTTATTGCATCAAAGTACACTGATAAACTGGGCGTGGTGGTGCACACCTTTAATACCAGCACTCGAGAGGCAGAGGCAGGAGGATTGCCATGAGTTCGAGGCCACCCTGAACTACATAGTGAATTCCAGGTCAGCTTGGGTTAGATCAAGATCCTACCTTGAAATAAACAACAATAACAAAATACCTTGATACATACAGCTAAATTAGTATATACAAAAACATGCTAATTAGTATAAATTCTCACAAGAACATAATAAAAAGTTTTTCATATCTAATTAGAATTTCATGGCCCTGAATATGCATATACATTCATAGAACCTACCCTGGTCTTTGAGAATATGAAGGCAATTTACATACCCCTCCTTTAAACCTACCTCCACTGAGCTGTATTATTTTTACTGAATAGCTCAGGCTGGCCTTAAACTCACTATGTAGCCCCAAGGATGCCTCTAACTAGTAATCCTCCTGGCCTCAGCCTCCCTAGCAGCTGGCATTTTAAATGTGCACCACAATGCCTAGTGGCAATTTCTTTTTATTAAGGAACTAACCTGCAAAGTATTTCTTTTAGTTATCAAAATTTTAAAAAGATTTCTTGCCACTACAAATGAACTCCATATACATGTAACACTTTGTGCATCTGGTTTTAAGTAGGTACTGGGGCATCACACTCGGACCAACAGGCTATGCAAGCGAAAGTCTTTTTACTGAGACATCTCTCCAGCCCTTAAACCACATATTTTTATGTGAGGAAAACTAACTTAGAATTTTTCCTAGATATTAATGGTATCTCCGAAATATGTACCACTCTTTTAAAATCCCTGTACCATCATCATTCTACCTCTTGTAAGTGCTGTGCAGAGAGCACTGAAGAGGAGGAGAAGGGAAGGGGATCTTGCAGTACAGGCAAATGGAAGCCTGTTCACTTCTCCAGCCTCAGTGTCTTTAAGCAGAAACTTAAAGGTCTATTAAGACTTGAAACCCTATAAATAACAGCACTCAAGAGATCTAGTCGTCCATGTAATAATCTGATTGTGTCCAGACAACCAAATTTTTGTTTATTTAAATATGAAATGGACCTTAGAATGTATAGATAAACTATTTAGGATTGTAATGTAGACCTGTTGAAAAAATGCAATATATTGCTGATGACTAAGTTATCAATATTTTTTATTTAATAGAATACGCTGTCCTTCACTTTGCTGCCGAGCAGTAAGAAGTGACAAAGTTTGATTTACAAAGTGGTGTGAACACAAAAGAGACAGTGGCTGCAGAAGACATGGTGGCATTTTAAGGATCAGGAAAGTGATCCTACATTAGTTACAACTAGCAGTCAATCAACTAGTGTCTATATGATAATTATTTTACAAAGTAATTAATTGGAAACATGTTAAGAAAACCCATTTTTTGGCAGCACACAGAAAGTTTTAATTTTTAAAAAACTGTGTACAAAGAAAAGCCCGAGACTTGCCAGGGTAGACAGCAGAGATGTCCTCACGGACAGAAGACATCAGGCGACACTCTACCTGCCCACCTGATGGCTGGTGTAATACATTCCACTCCTTTGCTACAGAACACAACTGCTAAGCTAAAGACAAATGCAGAAGGGAAAGGGAAAAGGACAGCATTACTTGTCATTGCTGCCCAAGCAGTGGCCTGGGCTGATGAGACCATACTCAAAGGATGTAGACAGTTGTGATACCTAAACCAGTCAAGGGTATACTGCTGTAGTAGTTTTAGAATGTACTTCATGACCATGTGGTATTAAAGATCACATTTGAGTAATGTGATTAGCAAAAGTTAATTACCTTGTAATTATTTAGGTTTTTTTTTTGGGGGGGGGCATTTTGGAGACGGGATCCATATGCTAAGTAAGTACTCAGCCACTGGGCTATACTCCTAACTCCTATTTATACATTTTTGTGGGGAATACCACATTGAGTACAAAATAAAATATATGTAAAGTATGGTATAAAGTTATCAATAACTTAAAATTTAAAAATTGGAGGGCTGGAGAGATGGCTTAGCGGTTAAGCGCTTGCCTGTGAAGCCTAAGAATCCTGGTTCAAAGCTCGATTCCCCAGGACCCACGTCAGCCAGATGCACAAGAGGGCGCATACGTCTGGAGTTCGTTTGCAGTGGCTGGAGGCCCTGGTGCGCCCATTCTCTCTCTCTCTGTGGCTCTCAAATAAATAAATAAAAATGAACAAAAAATTTAAAAAAACTGGAAAAATAAGGCTGTCTTCATAATAAATAAAAGAGTAAACCAATTCCCAAAATATTCACACACATATTAATCTAAAGCACTGAAAGAAAGATTTAGCATTTATAGTAGAATCACTTCATTTTTTTAAAACATGTTTATAAGCTTAGTATAGCTGTAAAACATCTTACCTTAAGAAGATTTGTCAAGTAATTCTTCAAAAATTCCTTAAGTCGCTTGTATAATTCTAAGCCAACAAACTGAGCTCCTCCAGGTGTCTGTCCCTTTTTGGATTTGGTAGGAGGCACTCCGGACCCCCGGGCTTGGTTGGACTGGTGTACACTAGTACAGTAGTTATAAACATGACTTAGAAAAAGCTAAGGAAATCAACATGCACCACAGATCAACATGAACGTATTTCCTTCTGTCTCAGTATCAGTACAATCCCAATATATCGATCAAAAGGTAGAAAAAGATCCCTTACACACTATTGAGAAACCTGAAAGCCAGCTAAAGCCCATTCACAAGAATGTCCATAAGAAATTAAACTAGAGCTCCAGGAAAATTGCAAGAAAAACCTGGCTGACTTTGTGGAAACTGTCCAGAGACTGGCAACATGTCCAAAAGAATGGTTGCAAACAGACACACCCACCCACATACAAGCAATTAAAAGGTTTAGGCTAGGGATCAAAAAAAAAAAAAAAAAAAAAAAAAAGCTAATAATCACATTTAATCTTAATGCTTGGCTATGAATAACATTTTCAGAAGCACCTATAATATACACACTGAAATAAGCAAAACTATTCTTAAATACCTTATAAATGGATTTACACAAAAATACATTCTGGGCACGAGGAATGAAAAGCACAGGGCATACAAGAAAGCCATGTCCTCATATTACAAGAGATGTCTAAAGCAGGACAACAGCAGCTCCTCATTCCTGACAAGTAACAGAAGCCTCAGAAGGCTGAACCAGCTGCCGCTACAGCTGAGCATAAGGACCTGGGAAATGATGACAGAAAAAACCAAGTGCTTTAACCACTAAGCCATCTCTCCAGCCCCCAGACAGCTATATATGAACTAGATGGATTTTGCTATGTCATTTTAGCAGGTACCAATTCTGGGACTTTCAGACAAAGGCGCACTATGCAGTCTCAGGGTGGCCTTGAACTCATGGCGATCCTCCTACCTCTGCCTCCCGAGTGCTGGGATTAAAGGTGTGCGCCACCACACCCGGCTGGATACTGTCTCTTTTTCTTATGACTTTCTTATCACTGGATGAAAATAGTTTATATATATTACTTGACAGAGAAAGAGAGCAAGGGAGAGAGGGAGATAGACTGTGCGCCAGGGCCTCCAGCCACTGCAAATGAACTCCAAATGTGTGCGCCACCTTCTGCATCTCACTAATGTGTGTTCTGGAAAATTGAACCTGGGTCCTTCTGGCTTTGCAGCCAAGCACCTTAACCACTGAGCCATCCAGGTGGCCCAAGTTTTTAAGTAAAAAAAAAAAAGAAAAAACAAAACAGCAGTGGGGAGTTGAGTATGGGTATGCCATCTTCTGCCACTGCAAGTGAACTCCAGATCATGTATCTCTATGTGCATCTGGCTTTATGAGGATACTGGGGAATTCAAAATGGGCCATCAGGCTTTGCAACCAAGTGCATTTAACCCTGAGCCCTCTCGCCAGCCCTTAAAGAAATTATTAATTCATCATCAAGTTTATCCACTAATCTTTTTTCTTCTGTTTTTGATAGGGTTTCACTCTTAGCCCAGGTTAACTTGGAATATACTGCATAGTCTCAGGGTGGCCTCAAACTCATGGAGAGTGCTGGGATAAAAGGTGTGTGCCATCATGCCTGACTTAAAAAAAAAAAAAAAGAAATAAAATAAAATAAATTAGTGCTGGATGAAAACCCAGGACCTTCAGCATATGGGACAAGTACTCTACCATACAGTCACATCCCCAGCCTTTCCTATTAATTTGATAACCAGTGTTGTGTGCCTGGGTCAGAAAATCCTCTCCTGTGCTAGGATATTCACTACTGTTCTTTTAAAGCTAACATCTTCATTTGAGGCAGAGAAGGTATTTCACAGCTATCTGCATAGAAGGCAAGTGGCTCTCTTCATGTATGGCTACTTACACAAAATACCCACTTCAAATATTTGCAAGTGTACTGCCTCTTTAATTAGTATTTTTAAGAATGCCTGCCTTTCATCATGGTGCTGGAAAGAAGTGATTGGAATGCTCAGTACTGCAATATCTCTATCACACCTTCCAAGGCTGGGTCTATTGTAGAAGAGGTGGAAGAAAGAATGTAAGCCAAAGGAAGGGTAGGACTCCTTACAACGTGCTCCCTCCAGACACAAAATGGCCTGGATATCCATGACCTCACAGTGCCTGACACTACCTACACAAGACCATCATAATAGGAAGAAAAAATCATGACATCAAAATGAGACTGATCGAGAGAGGGAAGAGATATGATGAAGAACGGAGTTTCAAAGGGGAAGTGGGGGGGTAATTACCATGGAATATTTTTTATAATCTTGGAAGTTGTTAATAAATATAAATTAAATTTTAAAAAAAGAATCTCTGTCTTTTTCTGTAATATTTTTATATTTATAATATTGGTGTGTGTGTGTGTGTGCATGTGCAAGCTAGCAGTTTGTCTCCTGAGTCTTTTCAAAACATCAGTCTGGAGCAGAGCATGATGGAACACACGTTTAATGCTAGCTCTTGGGAGGGAGACAGAGGTAGGAGAAAGAATTGGTGTGCCAGGGCCTCTAGTCACTGTAATCGAACTCCATGTGCACCACCTTGTGTGCCTGACTTATGTGGGACCTGGAGAGTTGAACATGAGTCCTTAGACTTCTCAGACAAACACCTTAATCACTAAGCCAGCTCTCCAGACCTTTTTATTTTAAAAACACATGTGAGGGCTAGAGAGATGGCTTAGCAGTTAAGTGCTTGCCTGTGAAGCCTAAGGACCCCGGTTCGAGGCTCGATTCCCCAGGACCCACATTAGCCAGATGCACAAGGGGGCGCACGCATCTGGAGTTCGTTTGCAGTGGCTGCAGGCCCTGGCGTGCCCATTCTCATTCTCTCTCTCTTGCTCTCAGATAAATAAACCAAAAAAAAAAAATTAAAAAACACATGTGAAATTCTTTTAAAGTGTTTCTGCTACATAAAGCATGTAAAATTCACTGGTTTCTTCTATATTTGGTTTCATCACAAAAATGATATGCATCCATAAACTTTATTGCTCAATATATATTTTCCCCATTATTCTTAATAAAGTTAAATTGCTAGGGGCTGCCAAGATAGTTCAGTGAATAAAGTACTACCTGCCTTTCAAGCTTGAAAACTTAAGTTCAATCTCTAGTCAGTACACGTGTGAAAATATTGAGTGTGGTGGTGTCTTGCCTGTAGTCTATGCTGGGGAGTCAGGCAGGATTCCTGGAGCTTGCTGGCTGGCCAGTCTAGCCCACTTGGGGAGTTTCATGCCATTGAGAGACATTGTCTTTAAAAAGGTGATGGTGGGCCTAGAGATAACTCAGTAGTTAAAGGCATTTGCTTACAGCCTGATAGCCTATGTTTGATTCCCCAATACCCACATAAAGTCAGAAGCACAAAGTGATGGATAAATCTGGAGTTCGTTTGCAGTGGCAACATGTCCTGGTGTGCCCATTTGGTCTCTCATTCTCACTTCACCTCTCTCTGGTGGATAGTCTTCCTGAGAATGATATTTGATATTGTCCTCTGACCTCCACCTGCACACACATATGCAAAAAACTTAAAAACTTAAGTGTGTAACTTGCTATAGTGCACTTTTAACCTTTTAAAACCTCAATTTGGTTTAAAAATTTTTTTAATCAAATAGTAGTAATAAAGTTTCAGATGAGACTTGCAGCTGAATGTGATTTGGTGGGGTAGAAAGTGAAATGGGCAAGTACCTCAAGAACTGGGGTGGGGGGCTAGAGAGATGGCTTAGTGGTTAAGGCACTTGCCTGTAAACCCTAAGGACCCAGATTTGATTCCCCAGTACCCACCATGAAGCCAGGTGCACAAATGGTGGCACACATATTTGGGAGTTCATTTGCAGCAGCTAGAGGCTCTGGCATGCTTAGTCTCTGTGACCCTGCTCCCCACCCCCACAATTGCCTCCTCTCTCACTCAGGAAAAAAAAAACAAAAACTTGTCTAATCTTAGTGAAGGCTAGTCAGTCGTTTCTCAAAGTTTCTATAGTTAACTGATTTAATAAAATTTCC
Organism: Jaculus jaculus; assembly: GCF_020740685.1. Lineage (NCBI taxonomy): Eukaryota > Metazoa > Chordata > Mammalia > Rodentia > Dipodidae > Jaculus > Jaculus jaculus. Next base: position 108,236,667 of record NC_059111.1, on the reverse strand, counting down.
CAGTGTAATAATGGTATTGCCAATTTCTCTATCTCTTAAAACAAACAAAAACAATCCTGGGCTGAGAGATGGCTTAGCGGTTAAGGATCCTGGTTTGACTCTCTAGGCCCACATAAGCCAGATGCACAAGGATGTGCATGAATCTGGAGTTTGTTTGCTATGGCTGGAGGCCCTGGTGTTCCCATTCTCTCTCTCTGCCTCTTTCTCTCTCTTAAATAAATAACATTTAAAAACAAAACGAAACACAAAACAATCCTAAACTGGGTGTCATGGCACACACCTTTAATTCCAGCATTTGGAAAGCAGAGGTAGGAGGACTGCTGAGAGTTCAAGGCCACCCTGAGATTACAGAGTGAATTCCAGGTCAGCCTGAGCTACAGTGAGACCCTACCTCAAAAAACCAAAAAAGGGCTGGAGAGATAGGTGGCTTAGCAGTTAAGGCACTTGCCTGTGAAGCCTAAGGACCCAGTTTTCAATTCTCCAAGTGCCTCGTAAGCCAGATGCACATGGTGGTGCATGTGTCTGGAGTTCCTCTGTAGTGGCTAGAGGCCTTGACAGGCCCCTTCTCCCTCTCCCTCAAATAAATAAAAATAAATCCTAAAAAAAGCAAAAAAGAGGGCTGGAGAGATGGCTTAGTGGTTAAGTGCTTGCCTGTGAAGCCTAAGGACCCCGGTTCAAGGCTCGGTTCCCCAGGTCCCACGTTAGCCAGATGCACAAGGGGGTGCATGCGTCTGGAGTTCGTTTGCAGTACCTGGAAGCCCTGGCGCGCCCATTCTCTCTCTCCCCCTCTATCTGTCTTTCTCCCTGTGTCTGTCTCTCTCAAATAAATGAATAAATGAACAAAAAATATTTTTAAAACAAGCAAAAAAGAAAAAGAATACTGTTTTTTTGAGGCAAAGTTAATTCAAACTTGGAATTTGAAATAGTTTCCAGAGACTCTCCTTTTATTATTAGGAAGTGCCTGTATTTACTCATATTAACACTGCTTTTGAAATCTGTATGTGGAATCATACCTATCATCTGGTTAGAATTTTCCTCAAACACCTTTGCTCTCTAGTTCTGCCATTCATGTTTCTGTTTTGAGTGTTTGCTGTAAACCATGACAACATGGCAGCATTACTGTGTAAAAAATTGAATCTAAACTGGGTGTGGTGTCGCACAAGCTTTAATCCAAGCACTCAGGAGGCAAAGGTAGGAGGAATGTTGTGAGTTTGAGGCTACCATGAGACTAATTCCAGGTTAGCCTGGGCTAGATTGAGAACTTACCTAGAAACCCAGGCCCCTTAAAAAAAAATCTGAAAATAAAATTGATCTGATTGTTTCTGACAGCAAAGTTTAGTTCTGACAATGCCTCTCACTATTTTGGACACAAATTAGCCTGGATATCCATGACCTTGCAGTGCCTAGTACTACTTACAAAAGACCCTAATAGTAAGAGGGAAAGATGATGACATCAAAATAAGAGACTAATTGAGAGAGAGAAGGGATATGATGGAGAGTGGATTTGTGAAAGGGAAAGTGGGGGAGGGGCGGGAATTATCATGGTTTATTGTCTATAGTTATGGAAGCTGTCTATTTAAAAAAGAAATTAAGTTAAGTAATAAAGCATATTTAGGTTTTTCAGTGTTCCATATTTCCATTGCAATGCCAGCCCCCAGCCTTCAGCTCACCAGATGCAGGACTCTGTCTCCTCTTGTGTGTAGCTACCATGTTCCACTCCACCTCTTGCAGAAATGAGTCCCACATGGCCTCACAAGAGTCTCAGAGATGTATGCACCTCCCTCTTTCGTTCTGTTTGCTTTAGATACCCCAAGGACTCCCCCACTATGCACAGACAGTTCTGCTCCTTTTAAGCATCCAGTTGTGGTTGCATAGCTCTAGGAACTGTTAGGTTATCTATTTTGTCCTGATTTCTTGGCTATCTATCACTTTCTAGCCATTAATCAACAAAGGGTACTTTAAAACAAGCTCAGTGATGGCTAAAGGGCAGGAAAATTAAGCTTCTTTATACACTGCAAGTCAGAACACACACCATTACAACTGTTCTGGAATATGACTTGAGCTATTCCAAAACCATTCTTTTTAGTACAGCAATTATCTTGGTAGCACTCTAGCTGGCAACTGTAAGGAGTGAATATGCTGCCACGTGAGTGATGCTACATTTTTAGTGGATGAAGCGTCCTTTTTTTCCTTGAAGTTACCTGTTTTAGACTTAAACAGATTTAAGAAAACATGATTTCAAGTAAAGAAAAGTTTTAACAACTGGCTAAGGCAGCACTAAATATTTGTACACAGTCTAACTCTTCTTAGTCATAGGATTCTTGTTAAGGAACTCTGTGCTTTTTCACATATCACCCTCTCAGCTGTTAGGAGTGTCAGCATGCAGTAATAGTCCAACTCTGCTGGCAGGATTTTCTTTCCATTTGCTTCCACCCATGAAAAACATAATACAACAGAATTGATAACAAGCCAAAGTGCTGAGCCACCCTTCCATCCAGTTGTAACCATTTTTACTTTATTTATTTGAGAGAGAAAGACAGAATAAGCACACCAGGGCTTCTAGTCACTGCAGACTCCAGATACATACACCACCATGTGCATCTGGCTTACGTGTGTTATGGGGAAGGGTCCTTAGGCTTCGCAGGCAAGTGCCTTAACTGCTAAGCCTTCTCTCTAGCCCCAGCTGTAGCCATTTTTAAACAAGGCGTTTCTGGACTTCGTTCTTCACTTTCCAAGTAGACATGTCCATTTTTTTTTTTTTTAAACAAGGTAGGAAGCCAGGCATGGTGGCGCACACCTTTAATCCCAGCACTCGGGAGGCAGAGGTAGGAGGATCGCTGTGAGTTCGAGGCCACCCTGAGACTCCATAGTGAATTTCAGGTCAGCCTGGGCTAGAGTGAGACCCTACCTCAAAAAAACAAAACAAAACAAAACAAAACAAAACAAAACAAAACAAAACAAAACAAAACAATAAGGTAGGGTCTCACTCAAACAGAAGTTGACCTATACTATACAACTCACTATGTAGTCTCAGGGTGGCCTCAAACTCATGGCGATCCTCCTACCTCTGCCTCCTGAGTGCTGGGATTAAAGGCGTATGCCATCACACCCGGCTATGTCCACATCTTTAAATCATCTGCATGCACTGTTTCACTGTCACTCTTTGTGTAAACTACTGAGCTCCCAAAGGACTGTGAGATCCCTAACCCTACCTCCAGTATTTATATCCTAGTAGTTAGTCCAAAACCTACATTAATTACCTTTGAAACATTTAATTGTTCTTAAAACTACGTTTCAGTTTTAGCACCAAAGTAACCCATCACATTCTGGGATTATCATAAACTCTGAGAAATATAGAAACAACTACCTACGGCAACAAAGAGCAACTGAAAGGATTATACTAATGGGTACACTACTTTTGGAAATGGAAATGGCAAAATCTAATAGGAAAATCAATATACTCTAGAAAAGACAATCAACAGAGACAAAGTAGAAATGACCCAAATAACATCATGACTATACTTAGGGATTATAAAGGACAATATGTTTGCAGTAAGTGAAAATTGTGGCAAATATAGAACCATGCTTGAAAAACTTAGAACTGAAATATTTATTATTGAAAAGCTACAATGAAGCCTTGAGTCAAGCAAGCCTTTCAACTCAAACTTCTACATGCAATGAAAATATCCTCACAAGATAAAATAAATGTTTTCAGACAAAATAAAGGGAATTCACATAGTACCTTCCTACATTTCAAGCCGGAGGACCTGCTTGGAATCTCGAATCTTTAGGAAGGAATGGCAAATATTAGAAATAATAAGTACCTTGGTAAATTACAATGTCAACACCACAATCAAAAGGCAGACATGGTCAGAAGGGTGAAGCAGTAAGACCACTCCATTGTCTGCATGAGCCACAATTAAAAAAACAAAAGATACAGGGCTGGAGAGATGGCTTAGCGGTTAAGCACTTGCCTGTGAAGCCTGAGGACCCCAGTTCGAAGCTCAGCTCCCCAGGTTCCACGTTAGCCAGATGCACAAGGGGGCGCACATGTCTGGAGTTTGTTTGCAGTGGCTGGAGGCCCTGGCGCACCCATCCTCTCTCTCTCTCTTTCTCTCTCTCCCTCTTTGTCTGTCACTCTCAAATAAATAAATAAAAATAAAATAAATATTAAAAAAAAGATACAAACAGATTCAAAGTGAATAGATGGAAAAGATTACCATGCAAACAACAAAGGCCAAGAAGGCTGAAAGGAAGCTAGGCGTGGTGGTGCACACCTTTAATCCCAGCACTCAGGAGGCAGAGGTAGAGGGTTGGCATGAGTTTGAGGCCACCCTAAGACTACATAGTGAATCCAGGTCAGCCTGAGCTAGAGACCCTACCTCAAAAAACCAAAAGGAAAAAAAAAGGGGAGGTGGGCTGAAAGGGGCAGCAAAATGCTACCAGACATAAAGTAGGCTATTTTATAATAAAAGTAACAATTCAGGTCTGGGAAGGTGATTCAACAGTTAAAGGCACTCACTTGCAAAGCCTGCTAGCCCAAGTCCAATCCCTGGTACCCAGATGCACAAAGTGTCACATACAGCTGGAGTTCATTGCAAAATGCCCTGGCACACCCATACTTACTGTCTGTTTTGCTGTCTTTAATAATAATTTTTAAAATTTTATTTATGGGGGGAAGAGAGGGAGAGAGACAGAGACAGACAAGACAAAGTGAGTGAGTATGGGCATGCCAGGACTTCCTTCCACTGCAAATGAACTCGAGACGCACATGCCACTCAGTGCATCTGGCTTTGTCGGTACTGGAGAATTGAATCAAACCTTCAGGTTTTTAAAGCAAGTGCCTTTAACTACTGAGTCATTTCTCTAGCCCAATAAAAAATTTAAAAGTAACAATTAGTTGTTACTAAGTGCATATTTTCTTAATAACAGAGCTTCAAAATATATGAAACAAAATCTGATAGATTTAAGGGAAAAAGAAGTCCTGTAAAGCAGAACACAGTGTAGCACATCTGGAAGGTAGAGACAGGAGAACCCCTAGTGGCTCAACAAGGTGTAAGGTAAGGACCAATACCTGAGGTTATCCTTATTATACACAGTAATACAAAGTAAACTGAAACTTAGCAAATTAAAGTCTGTTTGCAGTGGCTAGAGGCCCTGGTGCGCCCATTCTCTCTCTTTCTCTCTCTGTCCTTCTCTCTGCTTCTAATAAATAAATATAAATAAATCAGAAGAAAAATTTTTTAAAAAGTAACTTCCAAAGGCTTACATGACTAAAAAACTTTCTTTTCCTGTTTCTTGAGGTAGGGTCTCACTCTAGCCCAGACTGACCTGGAACTCACCCTGTAGTCTCCTGAATGCTGGGACTAAAGGGGTATGCCACCACGCCTGGCAAGACTATAAAACTTCTGAAGAGTAAATCTTTGTGGCCCACCTTAGCATTAGCAAGAGATTCCCTGCTATTATATATATATATAAAAAATGTAACAAAGAGAAACCAACTGGACTTGGTCAAAATTTAAACTGCTTATGTGTTAAGCATTATCAAGAAAGTAAAGACAACCCAGATGAATTTGTACCTAAAGTATGTGACTCTTAAAACTCCGTAACAAATAATTCAATTAAAATGGGCAAAAAATATCTAAATGGACATTTTTCCAAGGAAGATATATATTAATGGCCAACAAACACATGAAAAGATGCTTAAAACCACTACAATCAAGTATGCTAGGACAGCTAACATCACAAAGTCAAAGAGTCACTGGTGGGCAGGCAAAATGCTTCAAATGCTTTGGAACCTAGTCTGACAGTTTGTCACAGATTAAACACAGTTACTTTATGATCAAGAAATCACATTCCTAGGTATCTACCAAAACAGCAAGCACATAAATATTTACAGAACATTATTCAGAAAAACCAAAAGTCTGAAGTGATCCACATGCTCATTAACTGATAAACAAAATGCAGTAAGTACACATAAAATAGGATATTATTCTAATATAAAAACAGAATGTTGATATCTATAATCATACAGATAAAATCTGAGAATAAGAAAGCTAGTTATAGGAAGCCACATTTGTTAGTCAGCTAGGGCTGCCGTGACAGAATACCACAGGTGGGGTGGCTTAAACAACAGGAATTTATTTCCTCACAATCTGGAGGTCAGGAGTCCCAGATCAAGGCGCCATCAGGACTGGTTTTTATTTAGTGAGTCCTCTCTTTTATCACTTATAGATGCCCAACTTCTGTATCTCACATGACCTTTCCTTTTCTGCATTAAGGATAGGCAAATCTCTTTGGTGTTTCCACCTTTTTTTTTTTTTTCTTTTTGTTTTTCAAAGTAGGATCTCATGCTAGCCTAGACTGACCTGGAATTCACTATGTAATCTCAGGCTGTCCTTGAACTCACAGTGACCCTCCACTGCATGCACCACCACACCTGGCTCTAAACTTTTTTTTTTTTTTTTTAGGTAGGGTCTTACTCTGGCCCAAACTGACCTGGAATTCACTATGGAGTCTCAGTGTGGTCTCAAACTCAGCTTTCACCCTCCTCTTTTTGTAAGGCCTTCAATCTTATCAGATTAACCTCCCCACCTTTAGGCTCTCATTTAACTTTATCCCCCTTAAAGATCCTTCTTTCAGGGCAGGTGTGATGGTTCAGGCCTTTAATCCCAGCACTTGGGAGGCAGAGGTAGGAGGAGCACTGTGAGTTTGAGGCCACCCTGAGACTCCATAGTGAATTCCAGGTCAGCCCGGGCCAGAGTGAGACCCTACCTCAGGAAAAAAAAAAAAAAAAAAAAAAAAAAAAATCCTTCTTTCAAATATCATCACAGATGGGTGTGGTGCATACTTTTAATCCCAGAACTCAGGAAGCATATCACTATGAGTTCAAGGCCATGAGAAAGTTCCAGATCAGTCTGGGTAGAGTAAGACCCCTTGTAAAACAAACAAAAATAACTCAAATACTATCACATGAGGGGAGCAATTCTGTATATAACTACATGTTTTAATTATGTTTACTTTAAAATTTTTCAAAATAAGACAAATAAATAGATAGAAATTGGATGAGCAGAGTGCAAGGAAAGTTAGGTAGTGATAGTTAAAGGGTACAAGGTTCCTTTTCTAAAAATATTTTTATTTATTTGTATGTATGGTGCATACACACCGTAGGTGAGCCAGAGCCTCTTCCTGCTGGGCCACTTTTCTTTATCAGGCTTACAAGGTGGCTTGGGAATTGAGCCCTTGGCCAACAGGCTTTGCAAGCAAGTGCCTAACTACTGAGCCATTTCTCCAGCCCTCAGTTTTTGTGGGATAGAAGTGTTCTGACTGTGGTAATGGTCTAGTCTATCTGCAAGCATACAAAAAACTATTGAAACAGCTACCTTAAGTGTGTGCATTGGCTGCTTATGTGAATTAAATCTCCATATGACCATTATTTTAAGTTCAATGTGATTCTAATAAATTATGAGCAATTTTTGAGGAGTAAGTGGAAAGCTGAACATACTAAAATTTAAGGAGAAATGCAAAGGGACTAGAATCACCAAAATAATCTTGGGGAAAAAAGAACAAAGTTCCAACACGTATACTACCTGACTTCAAGAGTTTTCATAATGCTAAAGTAACCAAAACCTTACAAAAAATGAATACACTAAGCTATTTAATGTGAACATAGATACAGAAACACTTAACTAAGCCTAAGTGGGGGCTGGAGCGATGACTCAGTGGTTAAAGATGCTTGCTGGCAAAGCCTGCCAGCCTGGGATCAATTCCCCAGTAACCACATAAACCAGATACAAAAAGTGGCATGTGTATATTCGTTTGCAGTGGCAAGAGGCCCTAACATAACCAAATTCTCTTTCTCAAACAAAAATCAATGTGTCAATGAAACAAATCCTAGGAAAGAAATATTTGTGGTTTAATTTTAGCAAAGACACCAAAGTAAGCTGGTGAGGAAAACTCTTCAACAACTGGTGCTAAAATAACTGGATATCCATATGAGGAAAATTAACCTCAATCCTTATTTCATACCATACACAAAAGTGAAATATAGTGGAATCATAGATATAAAGCTTTAATAGGAAAATTCAGCATGTCTTTTAACCCACGCAAAGGTTTCTCAGGTCACAGGAGGAATAAGTAGGAGGACTGCCATGAGTTCGAGGCCACTCTGAGACTACATAGTGAATTCCAGGTCAGCCTGAGCTAGCGTGAGACCTTACCTTGAAAAAACCAAACACACAAAACACCAAAAGCCACCTCTGGGCTGGAGAGATGGCTTGGCAGTTCAGGCATTTGCCTGCAAAGCCAAGGGACCCAGGTTTGCGTCTCCAGGACCCATGAAAGCCAGATGCACAGGTGGCGCATGCCTCTAGAGTTTGTTTGCAGTGGCTGGAGGCCCTAATGTGCCCATTCTCTCCCTCTCAAATAAATAATATATTTTAAAAAAACAGGCTTTTTTTTTTTTTTTGGAGGCATAGTCTCATGCTAGTCCAGGATGATCTAGAAGTCACTCTATATCCCAGGCTGACTTCAAACTTAAGCTTCCTAGTGCTGGGATTAAAGACAGGTTATTGTCAGTTCCATATTGCTGGGACAAACATCCAACCAGAGTTTATGGGAAGAGGTTTATTTCAGCTTACAGATCCAGGAAAAGTTCCATTAATGGCAGAAGAAGTTGGCTCCCATTCATAGAGAGAAGTCATCAAATAGCAGAACTCAAACTGCTCTCTATACCTTTGGGCCCCCAGTGACACCACCCCACCCCTCAAGCAGGAATCTGCCTGCTAGGCAGGGGCTGAAGCTGCAGACTCAGTGTTATTTAATAAAATATCTGAGTCCATACATTACACTATCATACTCAAACTTCCACAAGATGCAAACCACCATGCCTGGTTTTAAATTAGCTTTTCTCAAAAAAAAAAAAAAAATCTATTTACCCAAACAAAGCATTAGCTAAGGGGCTAACAAGCCCCAGACATTGAGAAACTGACAGCAGACTGTATCTGACAAAACAATGTTCTCTCATACATTAAAAAAAAATTCCAAAATAGAAACTCAGGGATTTCCAGTTAAGATGGCGGTGTAGGAATCATGACAAAGCAGCCTAGGGGAGAAAAAGCCAAGAAAAACCCCAGCAAAATACAATCTTCTACTAAAAAGTGAGATGTATAAGAAATTACCAACAGCAGCAGAGAAGTAGGAGAGATCCAGAGCATGCAGGCAGAAATGGCTTCAGCAGCACAAAGTCCATGGGGTCATAGCTACAAGGCTCGGCTTGAGCTGCAGGAAAAGCCAGGTGAGGGGATTTACCACTTACACTGGGGCTCTTCGCAAACTCAAGAAACATGAAGGGAGAACCGCAGAGAACAACGGAGGAGCATATCGGATCATGAGGCAGAGGATCACATGGACCGGACTAGATATCCCTCAACTGATGAGTGGATAATGAAGATATGGCACATTTGTACAATGGAGTTCTACTTAGTGGTAAAGAAAACATGAAGTTATGAAATTTGCAGGAAAATGGATGGATCTGGAAAGAATTATACTAAATGAGGTAATCCAGGCCCAAAAAGCCAAGCATGGCATGTTCTCTCTCATATATGGATCCTAGCTACAGATGATTGGACTTCTGTGTGATTAGGAAGAAAACTCAGTAGCAAAGGCCAGTAAGCTAAAAAAGAGATATAAGGGGAAGAGAAAAGGAAAGGAGGGGGGTACATAATAGGATGGTATTGTATATATGTAAATAGAAGAATAGATTAATGGGGGTGAAAAGGCCCAAGTGAGATCAGGGGAAGGGACTGAGTAAAGAAAAGGTGGAAGGAGGGCTAATCAAAATCTAAGAGGATATAAATAAATCATATGGAAACGTGCTTTTATGGACAATGGAACACTCAGGAGCTGTAGATTGTTGCTGGAAAATTTTCTGTGCCAGGGATGGGATACAACGAGTTATTGGACAGGGAAGTCCCTGATGCCCCCAAAACATTACAGGCCATTGCTGAGGCCCATGGTTTCCCACCAGGAATACATGGTAAGACCCTATTGCTTAAGACTCCACATACTTGGGCTGCAAGGCCACTGAGAAATCCTGCTGGAACTGAGCTGGTAACCTCCTCCATGTAGACCAGCTGACAGCCATTCTACATGTAGTTCAATGAGAGAAAGAGATACCACCAGTGAAGATACTCAACAGTGGACACTGCAAGCCTTATAATTGGCCAGCCAGGCCAAATGAGCCAACAGGTGCAATAGTGGCACATCTGTCGTGGTGGAAGCCAACTGCCCTCCAACTGGACTGGAGGCCTGCTCCATGGGGGAATACATCCCTGATACTGAAAACTTAAAATGGGTAGTCATGAGCCCTATGGGTGTAATGTCTGCCACTGTCTGGATAAGTGTATATACTATGCTCATCAAACTGCCCAGTAAGCACTTCTCTTAATGTTCATACTCTTATATTAATGCTACTTCTCACTTTTGGTACAGAATCTTCTCTTTTCAGATGGCAGTGACCTTGGGATGACTCGGAAGGCATCATGGTGCTGGAAAGAATTGACAGGAGTGCTCGGTACTGCAATATCTCTATGACGCCTTCCAAGGCTCACGGTCTGTTGCGGGAGAGGTGGTGGAAAGAATGTAAGAGCCAAAGGAAGGGTAGGACTCCTTACAATGTGTTCCCACCAGACACAAAATGGCCTGGATACCCATGACCTCACAGTGCCTGACACTACCAACACAAGACCACCGTAATAGGAGGAGAAGATCATGACATCAAAATAAAAGAGAGACTTATTGAGAGCGGGAGGGGATATGATGGAGAATGGAGTTTCACAGGGGATAGTGAGGGGAGGGAGGGCATTACCATGGAGTATTTTTTATAATCATGGAAGTTGTTAATAAAAAAAAATTGAAAAGAAATAAAATATTTTAAAAATAACAAAAAAAGAAACTCAGGTTCATATAAAAATCTGGCAACAGATGGATTTGGCATCATTATATTGATGTCAGCCAAGAAACTACAAAAAAATCCAAGTGTCCATCAACTGGTGAAATGGATAAACAAATTGTGGTATATCCTTTCCATGGAATACTACTCAGCAATAAAAAGAAACAAAATTACTTATACATGTAACAATTTGTATGAATCTAACACATTGCACTAAATAAAAGAAACCAAATCGGGCGTGGTGGCTCACACCTTTAATCCCAGCACTCGGGAGGCAGAGGTAGGAGGATCAGGAGGATCGCCATGAGTTCAAGGCCACCCTGAGACTACAGAGTTAATTCCAGGTCAGCCTGGACCAGACAGAGACCCTACCTTGAAAAACCCAAAAAAAAAAAAAAAAAAAAAAAAAAAAAAAGGAAACCAAACTGGGCATGGTGGTGTATGCCTCTAATCCCAGCACTCAGGAAGCAGAGGTTCACCATGAGTTCAAGGTCACCCTGAGACTATATAGTGAATTTCAAATGATCCTGGCCTAGAGCAAGACCCGACCTTAAAGGGAAAAGCCATTCTACATGTAGTTCAATGAGAGAAAGAGATACCACCAGTGAAGATACTCAACAGTGGACAAGGGAAGTGAGGTCAAGGGAAGAGACTGTGTAAAAGAAGGGGGAAGGCAGGGTCAATCAAAATTCAAGATATTCTGAATAAGTCATATGGAAATCTACTTTCTTGAATAATGGCACATCCAAAAGCCATAGATTGTTACTAGAAAATTTTCAGTGCTAGGGATGGGATACCTTCTAATGAGTTGTTGGCCAGGGAGGTCACTGTTGCCTCCAAAGCATTATATAGGCTATTGCCAAGGCTCTTGGTTTCCCATGAGAGAGAGATGGTAAGACCCTACTGCTGAAGACTTCACATGCTTGAGTGGCAAAGTCACTGATAAATCAAGCTGGTGCTGAGTAGAAAGCCTTCTCCCTGAAGACAAGACAAATGAATGTTGGAAAAAGTACTATATATAGCTTTATGGGAGACAGAAGTCATCAGCGATGAAAACAGCAGACAATGGAAGCCTCAAGTTTGGCCAGACAGGCCAAATGACTGAACGAGTGCAATAGTGGCATGTCTGCTCTGGGGGAAACCAACTGCTCTTTAATTGGACTGAAGGCTTGCTCTATGGGAGGGAATACATGCCTGGTACTGAAAACCTAATCAAAAGCCTATGGCAAGGGAGGTCATGAGCCTTAGGGGTATAAAGGGTATATTCTTACCAAATTACCCTTTTTTTTTTTTTTTTTTGGTTTTTCGAGGCTGACCTGGAATTCACTATGGAGTCTCAGGGTGGCCTCGAACTCACGGTGATCCTCCTACCTCTGCCTCCCGAGTGCTGGGATTAAAGGCCAAATTACCCTGAAAGCACTACACTTAATGTTCATAATCATACATTAATGCTACTGTCACTTCTAGTTAGAGAAGCTTCTCTTTCAGATGGTGGTGATCACTGGGGTGACCCAAAAGGCAACATAGTGCTGAGAAGAAGGGACGGAGGAGTGTCCAGCAATGAAACATCTCACTCCCTCAAGGCTCAGGGTCCATTTTGAAAGAGGTGGCAGAAAGAATGTAAGAGCCAAAGGAAGGGTACCACTCCTTAGAATGCTACTGTTTGGACAGAAATGGACTTGATATCCATGACCTTGCAGTGCCTAGCCATATCTACACAAGACTCTCATAATAGAAGAAAAAGATGACATCAAATTAAAAGAGAGACTAACAGAGAGAGGGAGGGGATATGATAGAGAACAGAGTTATGAAGGAGAAAGTGGTGGTGGGGGATAGCATGGTTTGTTGTAAGTATAGAAATTGTCAATAAAAAAATCTATATAAATATTTTTTAAAATTCCAAAAATGCAAAGGCAAAAGCCTTAAGACACTGTCCAAAGAAGTACATACAGGTTTTCTACTGGCTTTGGAGAAGGGGCTCAATGACACAACAGTTTGCACAGGTGTATACATTGGGGGAAACATGCAACTTACGAGGCTTGGAATCCCAGCTGAGTCAGTGCAGGGGCAAGACTCAAAGCAGACCAGAGCGAGCTCTGATGACACCTATCAGTAAGTTGTAAGATTTTAATCCTGGCTTTAATACAAACAACATGGGAAAATGTTACTAGGAAAGGAAAAGCAGATTCTTGTGTCTGAGGAAAATCTATCTCCAAGCTGGTCATGCTTGTAGTGCGAGCACTTTATCCACTGAGCCATCTCATCAGCACCTTCATTAAAAGTTTTTTTTTTTTTTTGTGGTACTAGAAAGTGAACTGAAGACCTCACACAGGCTAGGTACATGCCACTACAGCTGAGCTATATTCCCCAGCAATTTTTGTGTTTAGTTCATAGACCATTTTGTTAAGATGACCAGGTTGGCCTTGAACCTGATCTGTAGCCCAGGTAGAACATGAACTTGTGCCTAAGCTTCCTCAGTAGTAGAGATTATAAACTTATGCCACAGACCTGGCTGAGCTACATTTAAAATTTTTATTTTATTTTAGAGAGATAGAGAATGGGCACACCAGGGCAACCACTGCAAATGAACAGATGCAGGTGCCACCTTATGCAACTGGCTTATGTGGGTACTGGGGGATAGAACCTGGGTCCTTATGTTTTGCAGGCAAGCACCTTAGCTGCTAAGACATCTCTCCAGCTCAGACTCTTTAAAAAAAATTATTTATTTGAGAAAGAAAGAGTGGGGAGGGGGGAAAATGAGAATGAATGGGTATGCCAGCCAGGGTCTCCAGCCACTCCAAACAAACTCCAGAAACATGCATCACTTTTGCATCTGACTTTTTGTGGGAACTGGGGAATCAAACCTAGGTCCTTAGGCTTCATAGGTAAGGTCCTTAACTGCTAAGCCATCTCTCCAGACCCTGAGCCTCATTTTTTTTTTACTTAAAAAATTTTTTTTTGTTTATTTTTATTTATTCAGGAGAGAGAGAGAAATGGGCACACCAGGGCCTCCAGCCACTGTAAACGAACTGCAGACATGTGCGCCCCCTTGTGCAACTGGCTAACGTGGGTCTTGGGGAATTGAGCCTTGAACCAGGGGTCCTTAGGCTGCATAGGCAAGCGCTTAACCACTAAGCCATCTCTCCAGCCCCTGAGCTTCATTTATAAAGTATGGATAAGAGCTAGGAAAATGGCTCAGTGGTTAAGAGCACTTGCCACTTAAGACATGGTAGCTTTAGAGGCCCAAGGTTGACTCTATGGAGGGAGGGATGAGGGGAAAATTAGTAGGGCTCACAGACCACAGAATAGTAGCTCCAGGTGAGGGGAAGAGCCCATCTAAAGGAAGCACATGAGCAACTGACAAGGGTGGTCAGAGTTCTCCTGTGGCTTTTGCATGCATGCATGCACACACACACACACACACATGCAATAAAAAGGTATGGAAAGCCGGACGTCTTGGCGCACGCCTTTAATCCCAGCACTCGGGAAGCAGAGGTAGGAGGATCACTGTGAATTCAAGGCCAGCCTGAGACTCCATAGTGAATTCTAGGTCAGCCTGGGCTAGAGTGAGCCCCAACCTCAAAAAAAAAAAAAAAAAAAAAAAAAAGGTATGGCTAAATATACCTATGAAAATGGTAGCTCACACTTGAAAATTATGAAAAACTTTTATATATGCTTAAATTATGTGATGTGAGTCATGGTTACCAGGAGAAAAGTCAGATTAATGTAAAGCTCCTAAGTTAATAGGACAAGATGAAACAAAATATTTGTTTAAATCTGCTCTTGTGACATGCTTTTCCCCACTATGCCCAGCACCTGACAGCTGTGCTGTTTGGGCATTTCACTGCTACTGTTGCCACTAAGGTACACACAGTTTCCCTTGCGTTCTCTTCTGTAAGTACTGTGAGCACATAGGAGTATTGTAGGTGGCACTCTTTGACTTCTGCCAGCCTGTTGTAAACTTCCTTCTTGTAGAAAATAAAACCTTAGATAAAAACAGTTCAATCAATGGAATAACATTTGTTGTCACAAAACAGATTAACGGCCGGGCGTGGTGGTGCACACCTTTAATCCCAGTACTTAGGAGACGGATTGCAGTGAGTTAGAGGCCACCCTGAGACTATACAGTGAATTCCAGATCAGCCTGAGCTAGAGTGAGACCCTATCTCGGAAAACCAAAAGCCAAAACATACAAACAAACAAACCAAAAAACCAGATTAATGATCTGTGTCCACTTAAAATTTTTTTTTGTGTGTGTGTATGCAGTCATGTCAGATCACTTGCTCCTGCACATGAATGCCAGGCACATGTGCCACTTTCGTGTCTGGTTTTATGGTGGGTGTTAGGAAACTGAATCCAGGCCTGCCAGCAAGGACCGGCATGTCCTGGCATGCTATCCTTGCATAGCACATGGCACAGACAGCAAGAGTTTTTCAGTTCTGGGTGAACAACCAAGTGTCTCCACTTCTCAAGTGATAACAAATCCTATCATGTCACAAAAGTGGATTTAATGTGCTTGTTGTGATTTGCTGAGAAGCAAGCAGCCAAGAGTTAGTAAATATCAACAAGACCCTTATGGTATTGGTGGCAGAAAAGAGGACTTTAGAAAAACAGGCTAAGAAAACTATTTTTAATTCGTTGTACTAAACTGAAACATCAAAGTTTATGAGAAATTCCTTAGTAGGGGAAAAGTAGACATAACTAACATAGGCCCTAGGCCCTGACTGAGATAACTGCACTCAGTCTGCCAGCCCGCTGTACTGAAAATTGCAGGAACATTCATGAAGGTATGCTTGCTTTCACAGGTACACTTTTTCTATTTTTATTTTTTATTCCTTGGTTATACCTAAGCCTAGTGGTTATGAAGATTCTTCCTTGAATACTGCACAAAGGCTAGGAGGTTGGAACACACAAATTCTAGATAAAGCTTTCAACCTTTCTACCTAGTTTTGTGTGTGTGTGTGTGTGTGTGTGTGTGTGTGTGTGGTCACAACTTCCAAACAACTGTGTGCCCTTTTTCATTTATTGCCAAGCTGGGATCAAATCCAAGCCCTGTCAGGGCACATGCTCTGCCAATGAGTTATATCCCAGCCCCATCTTTGTGTTTGATGACTGCTACAGTAGGCGTAGGCCTGTCTGAAAACTGAGCTGATGTGCTGGCGGGAATAGATGGATATTCAATGGGTTTTCATAATTACTCTATTTCAGTTACCTTTTGTATACATACTATTGAGCAAAACTAAATGTTGCTAGCCACTTGAGGAAAAAAGACCCAACTTCTAAGTAAGGAAGTCGTTCCCTTCCTATGAAAAAGGCCTTTATTTAAATGTGGATTTGCCACCAAAGTTGTTTTCTTAGTTGTACCTGAGCTTAGGATCCAAAAAAAAACTGTTTTAGCTAAGTTATACTTTTCCTTTTGAATTATAAGAGAACACAGTACCTGCTAAATTGTGAAGCAGGGGGTTATTAGAAAGAACACACTAATGCTTTTCTGCTACTGTGTCATCTATAGAGAAACTCTTTTTTTTTTTTTTTTTTTTTTAATTTGAGAGCGACAGACACAGAGAGAAAGATAGAGGGAGAGAGAGAGAGAATGGGTGCGCCAGGGCTTCCAGCCTCTGCAAACGAGCTCCAGACGCGTGTATCCCTGTGTGCATCTGGCTAACGTGGGACCTGGGGAACCGAGCCTCGAACCGGGGTCCTTAGGCTTCACAGGCAAGCACTTAACCGCTAAGCCATCTCTCCAGCCCTATAGATAAACTCTTGTACTCGCTGATGTTCTGTCAGAAAATAAACTGCATACTACACCCCGCCCCCTAAAGATCGTCATGTAAGTTTAAATTGACTCTAAGAGAAGCTAAAATCATAGGTCTGAAGTATACAACTACAAAACAAGAGGGAAGAAAAAACAAATTGTGACCTGGAAAAGACAGACAGGCAGATTTGGGCCAGCAGAACAAACAGAAATCTTTAGCACAAGACCTAGGGCTTAGCTGAGCTAGGCTGGACCCATAGTTCCCTGCACCCTGGAAAGCCTCTCCACTATTTAAATAGATACATTGATTTCTGAGTCTAGTCAGCATGGTGCATGAAATATTGTGGTGAATATAAATTAAGAATGTCCATCATTTTTTCAAGTTTAAAAGGACCTACACTGTTACATACTCAACTATCTAGAAAATATTTCTGTATTTTAATGCAAAAACAAAACAAAAACCAAGCCACTCCCATTTTAACTATGTATCTCAGACAATGCTGTTGAGAAGCAGTAATCAGACAATGAAGAACAAGGGAACAAGGGCTTTAGACAAAAACCTTGCAAAGAAAATCCCTGCAGAAGAGGTTGGAAAGGAAGCGAGATGAACCGCATCTTTCTGATTTTACATGTTCTGGGCTTTCTTTCTTGCCCCCTGTCAAACTCCCTTCTTGTCTTTGCTATTTTGAGTTGAAAATGCAGGATAAATGTTTAATAACCCACTTTCCTGTTATAGAAATCACAAATATAGAGGTCCCTAAAGGCTCTAAGAATATTTGGTTTAAACTCAGAAGTGGGTTGTATCTCTAGAAAACATTCACATATGCTAGCCCAGGACAGATGGGCACATATTGAAGGTTTTGGATATTGGCTTCCCACCGCTAACTCTTGGGCTGAGATAAACGATTCTGATGGTTTTAATGTGATATGTCCCCCTTAGCCTAAAACGTTTATGATTAAACCTCCTACCTTGTCCCCAGCCAGAAGAGCCTTGCTGGAAAAGGTGTGTCCCTGGCGGGTGGGTCTTGAGGATTGTTAGTCCGGCCCTAGCTCACTTGGACTTCTTAGTCCCTGATGCTGGTTTTGAAGATGTGAGCTGGTTGCCATGATTTCTCCACCATGATGAAACTTCCCCTGGAAACTGTAAGCCTGAAATAATGTCTTTCCTCTTATAAGCTGCTTTTGGTTGGGTGTTCTGTCCCAACAAGAAGGTAACTGCTATAGCCTTAGACCAGAGGTGGACAGTTCTCAGTACAATGCTTGAAGCATAGGTCTCAAACTATAACTATTATTTCATAGTCACTTGCTAAAGAATTAAAGTAAGTGCTGGAGAGATGGCTCAGTGGTTAAAGGTCCTTGCTTGTAAAGCCTGCAGGCCTGAGTTCAATGCCCCAGTACCCATGTAAAACCAGATACACAAAGTGGTGCATGCATCTGGAGCTTGTTGGTACAGGCAGGAAAAACCCTGGCGCACCTATTCTCTCTATTGTTCTCTACTGCTGTCCAATAAAATATTTTTGTTAAAAAAAAGTGCCAGGCATGGTGGCACATGCCTTTAATCCCAGCACTCGGGAGGCAGAGGTAGGATTACTGTGAGTTCGAGGCCACCCTGAGACGACATAGTAAATTCCAGGTCAGCCTGAGCTACAGTGAGACCCTACCTCGAAAGAACAAAATAAAACAAAAAAGAATTAAAGTAGGACATTCTAGAGTCACTCTAGATTCTCCAGTTTTAACAAACACATGAAGCTGTTGTCTTCTTGAGCAGAGCTGGAAGGAAGGGTATAATCCTTATGAGTAGGACTTTTAAAAGACTCAAGTTTATATAGCAGAACAGACAAACATATAAAATAAGATAGTTTAGGAATTTCTTCAAGCATAAAGTCTTTACTTTCCTCAAAGTCCTATAAGAAAACTTAAATTACAGAAAAAAAGACTAATCATACTAAGAAATTTCCTGGAACTTGTCAATAAAAATTTATAAAAAACATCCCCAATGCCAGACAGAGTAGTACATGCCTATATTCCAGCACTAGATAGGATGAGCCTGGGGTACACAGTGAGATAGCTCCAAAATAAATGAGTAAATAAATAAGTAAAATTTTAAATCCCCAGGTAGATCACAGTACTGCTTTCCTATTTTTGCACATATCAGAAATCCAACATGGTGTCAGGTCTCGCTACTGAAATTCGAGGCTTCAGCTTTATTACAAGCAAGCAAAACCCTGTGGGGTATACTATGCTCTCACTTGGCAAAGACTCCATCTGCCTTAAATGCAATCTACATGTCTTTAGGCTCAGCAATTCCACACACAGGCATATACCCAAGAGACCTCACTAACTAGTAACATCACGTTCTTGACAGCAGGGCCACCAGCTAACAAGGGGAACATGCAAAAGGATCACTGACCAGATGAACCACAGGTGAAGAGTCCATACAATTCAGTCATGAGGAGAAAGGAAGTTGTGGCACATGCTACAAGATGAGCTTTCAAACATCATGCTAAAGACAGAAACCAGATGTTAAGGCCTGGGTGGTTGGATGATACCATTTGTGGTGGTTTGATTCAGGTGTCCCCCATAAACTTAAGTAGTCTGAATGCTCATCTCCCCAGCTGATGGCAATTTGGAAATTAAAGCCTCCTGGAGGTGGTGTATTGTTGGGGGCGGGCTTGCGGGTTTTATAGCCGGTTTTCCCTTGCCAGCGTTTAGCACATTCTCCTGTTGCTATTGTCTACCTTATGTTGGCCAGGGGGTGATGTCCACCCTCTGCGCATGCCATTGTTTCCACCTGATATCATGGAGCGTCCCCTCAAGCCTGTAAGCTAAAATACACCTCTTTTTCCCCACAAGCTGCTTCAAGTTGGCTGATTTCTATCAGCAATGTGAACCTGACTGCAACATCATTTACATGAAATGTCCAGAACAGACACATTCTGAGATAGAAACTAGACCAGTGGTTGTCAGGGACCAGGAAGGAGAAGGACATGAAGACTTACTACTGATGGGTACAAGGGGCCTTTTGTGGTGATGGAAATATCCTAAAATTAGATACTGGTGATTGTCACAATACTGAAAACTACTAAATACTTGTAAAATGAGTATATTTAAGGTTTGTGAGTATTTCAATAAATCTAGTATTTTTACAGTGTTCTAGAGCATAAATGTATTTTCGCATATAACTATGTATACACATAAATTTTAATTTAAAGATAGCTTGGTGTCTATGTAAATTAATTATTATTTTAAAATTATTTATTTGAACAAGACAAAAAGGCAGAGAGAGAAAGAGAGACAGAGAGAAATTGGATGTGTTAGGGCCGCTAGCCACTGCAACCCAATTCCAGACACATGTACCACCATGTGCATATGGCTTACATGGGTACTGGGGCATCAAACCTGTGTCCTTAGGCTTCACAGGCAAGCTCCTTAACTGCTAAGCCATTTCTCCAGCCCAGTGTTATCTTTTGAAGATTCTAAAATGTTAGTCTTTAAGGGCATAATCAAATATGTAACTTAATTTGATAATTATTGATATATACTAAAGATTTAAACTTAAATTTCCATTAATGAGTAACTTCAAGGTTCCAGAATCAGTGCTATTCTGCTAAATCAGCTAAGTTTATATTTTATTTTTATTTACTTATTAGAGAGAGAGAGAAGGATGGAGAAAATGGGCATGCCAGAGCCTCCAGCCACTACAAACAAACTCCAGACACATGTACCACTCCGCATCTGGCTTATGTGGGTCCCAGGGAATCAAACTGAGGTCCTTTGGCTTTGCAGGCAAACTCCTTAACTGCTAAGCAATCTTTCCAGCCCTATTTGTTAATTTTTGACACAGGGTCTTATATAGCCCAGGCTGGCCTCAAATTCACTATGTAGCTGAGGATGGCCCTGAACTCTTGATTCTCCTGACTCTACTTCCCTAGTGCTGAGATTATAGGAATATATCACTATGACTGACCAGTGAGCTTTAATTTCAATTTCATGTGTTTGTAATTAAGAAATCCAGTAATTAAACAGCTTATCTGAGCATTACAATATCACTAGCTTTATCTATTATAACTTTATAACCTTTGTAGCAGATAGCTCAGTTCTTTATATACATTATGGATCCAATAATGAATGAAATGCATTTTTGTGATAGCTAATACTGTCAACTTGACAAGATTTAGAATCACTTCAAAGAAACACTTTCAGGTGTGCTCATGAAGGCGTTTCCAGAAAGGTTTAACTGAGGAGGGAAGACCAACTTCAGAGTTTTTCTGAAGAAAATGGAGAAAGCAAGTGGAATCAACATTCAACTCTGTGACTGTGGACACAATGAGATCAGTCACTTCACACTCCTGCCTTTATAGCTAAAGCTGCTCTTGCTGCTACACCTTCTCCCTCATGATAGACCATACGCCTTCAAATTGTCTCAGCCCTTCAGCTGCTTTTGTCAGAGTAACGAGAAAGGTAACTAACATATTTACTACTGTATTTGTAAAATAGGATGTCATACTAAAACTTTTGCTCTGCTGGGTATGGTGGCGCACGCCTTTAATCCCAGCACTTGGGAGGCAGAGGTAGGAGGATTGCCATGAGTTCAAGGCCACCCTGAGACTACATAGTGAATTCCAGGTCAGCCTGGACTACAGTGAAACCCTACCTCGAGAAACCAACCAAACAAACAAAAACTTTTGCTGTATGTGTTGTCACTTAGGTCTGGTCCACAAACATCTACTAGAAATATTAGGGCTTTGTGAACTCATACTGTTTCTAATACAACAAGTCAACTCTCTTGTAACATGAAAACAGCCCAAGCAACATTTAAACAAAGGATCCTCTGGTTCCACAGAACTTTCTGTAAGAAACAAACAACAACAAACTCTACCACTTAACTATTGGGCACCTGAAATATAGCTATTGTGGCTAAGGACCTGGATTTTGAAATCACAATCATCTCTTAGTCTCTACAGGGTATTGTTTCTAGGGCCCATCATCAGCATATGGAAACCTGTGGGTTCTCAAGCTCCTTATAAAGAAATGGCCAAGTATTTGCATATAACTTACATGCATCCTCATAAGTTATCTCTAGGTTACTTATAATGCCTAATGCAATGCAAATGCTATTTAACAGTTACACTGTTTAATGTATAGTAACAAGAAAAAAGCCTGTGTGTCTAATAAAGAGGTCATTATTTTCAATCTTTGGTTGGCTGAATCTATGGATATAGAACTTACAGGGCCACTGTACTTTAAATGCAAATTCTCCAGTCATTAGTGGCCTCTGTACTGGCCAGTGCTACATCAGACAAGTATCTAGCCATTTTTACTTCTGCTGAAAACACATAGCTAAAAATCAAATTGTTACTTTTTCTTAACAGGATGAATAGGAAAGAGAAAATAAGATAAAGAATTACTAATAATTCAAGGCCATGCTGCTAAACCATCCCAGTTCTTAAGTAGCTCATGGCTCAGTGGAGGATACGTGTACAGTTCCATGTATCTGGACTTTGCCATACTTTGTCTGGTGTACACTTGCTGGATCCCAGCTCTGAGGTCATCCCAGATCTGGTCAAGACCAATCTGCTTCAACCCATGAGGATTCTGACTCCTGTTGGATGACATTTTGAGTAGAGTTCTGAAGTCGTCCAGTGCAGCAATCTGTGGTCAAGACAGCTAGTTCTCCATTAGTTGAAAATATACAGTATCATCCCAAATTTCCTCACAGCAGCTCAGAAAGAATGTCCTTTAGGTGTAGAGCGTGAAATCTCATTGCAGGCAAACCTGAAGAGGAAATAGAGGAGGATCAGTGAGAGAATTGTAAGGTTTCAGGGTTTGTAAATGGGTTTGATACATACTGACAGAGGTGATCTGTGGGCACCTGCAGGTACCATACCTTTTTGGCCCTCTATGTGGAAAGACGCTTACTTTATGGTTTGTGGACAAGTATGTTTATTTACACATTACATCCAAAGTCATTCGACTATTACCACTCATAAAAAAAAACCCCAACAAAACAAAACTAAGAAAAAAAGCACCAGGAACTATTCTTTTGCCTTTTTATTATCTTCTAAAGTATCAAAGCTGGTTGAAGAGATGGCTTAGGGCTGCTAAGCACTTGCCGGTGAAGCCTAAGGACCCTGGTTCAAGGCTAGATTCTCCAGGACCCTCGTTAGCCAGATACACAAGGGGGAACATGCATCTGGAGTTCGTTTGCAGTGGCTGGAGGCCCTGGTGCACCCATTTTTTTTTCTCTCTCTCTGCCTTTCTTGCTCTGTCACTCTCAAATAAACAAAAAAAAAATGAACAAAAAATCTTAAAGTATCAAAGCTTAAAACATGCCACTTGGTCTGTATAACAATTCGACAAACTTAGAAAAGAGCTAAGGTTATGCTTATAAATTTCAGAGAAAACCTACCACAAACAGGTAGCCAGTGAAGAGGAAAAGGCATGCATTCTCACCAGCTAGCTACTTGTGAATTTTAGTAATTCTTCACTTATCACTTGGCAAAAAAAAGCAAATGTTCATGGCTGGAGGGGTGGCTCAGTGGTTAAGGTACTTCCCTGAGAAGCTTAAGGACCCATGTTTGGCTCCCCAGATCCCATGAAAGCCAGACACGTGACACATGTGCAAGGTCACACATGTACACAAGGTGGCACAAACGTCTGGAGTTTGATTGTAGTGGCTGGAGGCCCAGGCACACCACTATTCTCTCCCTCTCGCCCCCCCCCCCCCAAGTAAATATTGGCAATAGTAAAGATAAAGGGGAAAGAACCCTTCCCTTTTTAAAGGGTAATTTGGCAAAAGTTATCAAAATTTACAATGCATCTTTTTTTTTAGTTCAGGCTGACCTGGAATTCATCATGTAGTCTCAGAGTGGCCTTGAACTCACGGTGCTCCTACTACCTCTGTCTGGGACTAAAGGTGTGAGGCACTGCGCCCCACACCCGGCCTACAATGTATCTTAAGAGGCCTGTGTTTGAAGCTCAGCTCACACTTACTAAGCCTCAACTTTCTAGTCTGCAAAATAGAGACAAATCACTTTCCTCAAGTGTGAAGTAAGATAATATAAATAGAATGTTTTTATAATTTATTTATTTGCAAGCGGAGAGAAGAGAGGCAGATAGACAGAATAGGCACACCAGAGCTTCTAACCCCTACAAGTAAATTCCAGGCCCATGTGTATCTATCTGGCTTTACATGAATACTGGGGAATCGAACTTGGGTTGTTAGGCTTTGCAAGACAGCATCTTAACTGCTATGCCATCTCTTCAGCCTCCATAAATACACTTCTCAACAGATGGCAATGGACATTATTTCTAAGTATCCAAAGCCACTGCAAAACACAGTTTACAATGTTTCAAATGATGGCCTAATAAATCAAGGCCCTTAAGCCTTAAGAGTTTATTCAATTAATTAATTAATTTGAGAGAGACAGAGGAAAAGGCAGAAAGAGAATGGGCACACCAAGGCCTCCAGCCAGTACAAACAAACTCCAGACGCATGCACCCCCTCGTGCATCTGGCTAATGTGGTTCCTGGGGAATCGAGCCTTCAACCAGTGTCCTTAGGCGTCACAGGCAAGCACTTAACTGTAAGCCATCTCTCCAGCCTCCCAAACATACCTTGTAAGGACTGTTTGTCATATCAAGATGTAGAGTATTTCTAGTGCAAACTAAGAAACAGTGAATGATTTTTAACTGCCTCATAAAACACACGTTACTGGGAAGTAAATGAGATGGGCAATAATAGGATAGGTTCCTGAAGCCAAAGTCTAAGACCTCACCAAGTAATTTAGCACAGCACTGCAAGTCTCAGCACATTCAGGGCATGTTTAATACCCTTGTAGGTTATCAATTAAATTTTTTATTTTTTAAAAATTTTGTTTGTTTATTAGACAGAGAGAGAGACAGAGAGAGAAAGAAAATGAGTGAATGAGAATGGGCGTGCCAGGACCTCCTGCCACTGCAAACGAACTCCAGACACACGCGTCACTGTGCATCTGGCTTACTTGGGTCATGGAGAATTGAACCTGGGTCCTTTGACTTCACAGGCAAGTGCCTTAACTGCTAGGACATCCCTCCAGCCCTCAATCAAATTTTTACTACTGAAACTTCAGTCACCTGTAACATTTGTAATTTGAGCTATGGGACTTATATTTTATGAATGTGCCAGGCGTGGTGGCGCATACATTTAATCCTAGCACTTCGGAGGCATAGGGAGGAGGATCATTGTGATTTTGAGGCTAGCATGGGACTACAGAGTGAGTTCCAGGTCAGCCTGGGCTAGAGTGAGACTCATCTTCAGAAAAAAATGAAACCAAACAAATCTATCTATGATTTAACTACCTGTATTTTATAAAACCATACCATTACTCCTGATTGACAGTATTTTATTTTACACATCCAAGTAGTTGTGTTCAAGTATGAGATACAAGATTCCCACAAATGTAAAAGAACCAACTGAGCAATAACTCTGCAAATGCTCCCTATGTAGTGTCAACAGAATCACAGCAACACAGAACTCAATGACAATCTGCACTTCTGGACTGCTGCCACCACCCCAATAGCATCAACTTTTATGCTTACCCTCCTTTCTCCATCACTTCTTTAATATTCCCCTATGGGGAATTTACCACTTAAATTATCCAAACTAGAATAATGAAGCTACTTCCAATTTCTACCAGCAACTGAGGAAAATGTTTCTTACCATCTGAATTCCACTCTTCATATGCTGCCCATTCTAACAGGGGCAATACCACCGTAGCCACCTGTCAGGGATAGTGAAAGAATTCTGATACTAGCTGAGTGCTACTGATGTTAACTGTCAAGGTCACTTCAAATCTATCGGTTCACTGTTACTTTCTCCTCTATGATCAGCACTATCTCGTACCTGGACCACCATTTTAGTGGGCTCTTCATACCTCTATTTATACTCCTTGATCATTTCTTCTTGAAGTAGCTGGGTTCAATTCTCCAGTACCTCATAAAGCCAGATGCGTAGTGGGACATGCATCTGCGATTTATTTGCAATGACTAGAGGTCCTGGTGCACCCATTCTCTCTCTTGCTTGCAAATAAATGAAAATATCTTTTAAAGAGAGTAAATCAGAGTAACATCGTCTATTTGCAGAATAGTCTAGCTGTAGAATAAAGCATCCATCCTTCTCAGAAGCTAATACATAAAAGTGCTTGGTGCACAAGTCTGTGAACGGGTAAGTAATCTGAGATTCTCAAAGATTCACAAGCCCTCATCTGCTGAAGTGGGCAAGTGGCGAACTTTACCTCACATTCTAGAGCATTCCACACCCATGTCTAAAATGTTTGCAACTAATACAGCAGAGGAACCAACACTAAGTGTGAAAGGGAATGGAAGCTATGAGCACACCACAGGAATGTCTGAAGGAAAGGCTGCAGGCAGCACAGCAGCAACAGCCTGCAAATCTTGGGCTGGGCTTTCAGACTCTGAGCTTAGCCAGGATGGAGACTTCTCAAAAACAGGCACCTGTGAGAGGAAGAGCAGGAAGACACCTGGTGGAGAGGTGACTGGGAATTCAGGCTCCATAAAGCCAGGGCCAACCAAGCAGGGAACTCTTAGTTATGGTATTGTCACTGCCTCAAGTGGACTTGCAGGTGCCAGGTGTGTGTGTGTGGGGGCAGGTTGGCACAGGGAGGCTCCACAGTTGAAGCTGACTGACAGCCCAAGGGGTCTGCTGAGCACAATTCTCCCACACGGGACTCAAGTCTTTCCTCAAAAGGGCATCTGAATGGGTTAGGGTCATCCACCAGGCCTCCAATGCACACAAGAGACTATGGTAACAGTTTTCCAGTCTATGCAGTATGTGTGCAATTTTGAGTGTGTGTGCTTAATCTGCCTAGGTATCATACAGTACTGGTGAAATGAGCCAACTTTTTGTGAAACTGCTTAAGATTGGCTTTATCTGTCAATGTTGAATTTTAAGAAACATACTACTTTACAAACTACAGAGCTTCCATCTTATAACTAGTCCATTAAAAAAAATTTTCAGCTGGGCATGGTGGCACACGCCTTTAATCCCAGCACACCAGAGGACATACAGGTAGGAGGGCCACTAGCTTGAGGCCACCCTGAGATTACATAGTGAATTCCAGGTCAGCCTGGGCTAGAGTGAGATCCGACAGAGGGGGGAAAAATAGACAAAAAAAACCTTTCAACAGATTTCTAAATCAGAGCAGTTCCAACACTTTAGATAAGAGGTAAAAATCTCTTCCTCAAAAACACATAGCCTGGGCTGGAGAGATGGCTTAGTGGTTAAGCGCTTGCCTGTGAAGCCTAAGGACCCTGGTTCGAGGCTCGATTCCCCAGGACCCATGTTAGCCAGATGCACAAGGGGGCGCACGCATCTGGAGCTCGTTTGCAGTGGCTGGAGGCCCTGGTGCTCCCATTCTCTCTCTGTTGCTCTCAAGTAAACAAATAAAAATAAAATTAAAAAAAAAGAGTAAATTAAAAAAACACATAGCCAGAGTACTCAAGGGTTCCCTCAAACCTAATATAACTGTAACAAAATCAAAACAAACATACTTGGGAAGTTAGGCTGTTTCCAGGCCTGCTGTCATTATGGGTTTACCAACTGTGGTGATAAAGGACCACAAGCTTTAGAAGCACATCATCTACAGACCTGTAACATTACAGCCTGGGAGCATGGGCCAAGCAGCCAGCAGACAATCAGGCTGCCAGTGAAGGAGGCGATGACAGCTAAGGCAGCCATAGGTTCCTATATCATGTCAGTGGTCTTTAGAAGACCCAGTCATATAGGCCTTTCAGTTCCTGGGAGATGCACAGGCAGCATTTTTCTGACAGGAAACCAATGCACAAAATGTCACTACTGATCAAGGTCAGGGACCAATGGCAGAACCAATGTATCTTCACACACACTACTGCCATTCTTCATTTTCATCTTCTCTCAGGAAATGAAACGCTATGGTCAAAATAAGCAAGTATAATAAAGGAAGGCAGGCTGGGTATTTAAGGGCTTGTCTCACTGAAAAGACTTATTCCAAAGGGAGTTGAAAGTCAAGATCCGTGAAGCAATCCAACGGCCCATTTCTCAAGACTAATGGTGCATAAAAGATGCCTTCACTGAGAAGTATGAACAATTAAAAACAAACCAAGAGACTTCCAAAAGGCTGAAAAATATTTCATCTTTGGTATTAGCAACTTCAAGTTTCATCCATGTACACTGAGAGTGCTTTTTGAAACAAGTGCTATAACAGTCTTACTGGAGACACAAATGAACACAACTGAATTTCAGGGGAATTGGGAAATACTAGCCTTAGTGAGGTTAAATGTCTTTACTTCCCACACAACAGCACATATAAAGTGTCCTCACTCAAACTTATTTTGCCAAAGAATATTTTCCAAGAACAAAGTTTTCTGTGGAACACTAGTATTTCAAGGAAGTGCTGAAAAGATGAAGGAGAGAAGAGGGGGAGGGAGGGGAAGGACAAAAGCACCTGTGACCAGGGTTGCTCCTCAAATTCTAGGAACAATCACACAACGTCTGCAAGTTCTTTCACTTAAAAACCTTACTAATACAACACATCTCGTTGTTGTTTATTTTATTTATTTATTTATTTATTTGATTGTTCGAGGTAGGGTCTCACTCTGGTCCAGGCTGACCTGGAATTAACTCTGTAGTCTCAGGGTGGCCTTGAACTCATGGCGATCCTCCTACCTCTGCCTCCCGAGTGCTGAGATTAAAGGCGTGCGCCACCAATGCCGGCATTATTTTTTATTTTTTTTTTGAGGTAGGGTCTCTCTCTAGTCCAGGCGGATCTGGAATTCATTATGTAGTCTTAGGGTGGCCTTGAACTCACAATGATCCTCCTACCTCTGCCTCCCGAGGGAGGGCTGGGATTAAAGGCATGTGCCGCCAACCCGTTTTTGTTGTTGTTGGTTTTTTTTTTGTGTGTGAACTATGTAATAGTCTATATTCGTCAAACTAGTCTTATAAAAAGCTTTCAGGTTTTTACTTAATTTTAATACTGTAACAGTCTTGCAAGTATTGTCTGCTTATCTGAATGAATGTTTATGACAAAGAGCTACATTAATAACTATGATTTGGACCATGATACTATTAGGACAGGAAACAACAAGGGAAAAATTTGAGGGAGGATAGTTTTTTTTTGTTTTTTGGTTTTTTTTGCATGTGTGTGCATGCATGAGGTTTGTGTATATACAGATGCAGGTCCCGTACACACGTGGCAGTGAGAGGCAAATGTCATATGTCCTCCTCTACTGCTCTTCTGCCTTATTTCCCCTGAGACTAAAGCTCCCACTGAACCGGAGCTCCATGTTTTTCAGTTAGACTGTCTGATAAGGAGCCCCAGCCATCCTCCTGTATGCAACTCCCGCAAGCTCTGGGGTTAAAAGCATTGGTAGCAATGCCTGGTTTTTTACATGGGTTCTAGCGAATGAACTCAGGTCCTCATGCTTGCAAGGTAATTATTTATGAACTGAGGTATCCCCCCAATTTTTCTCTTAAATGTAATATATTTGCCTCAATTGTTATAAATTAAGACCAAACACATTTAGCAGATACTGTTGTTGAAGCCAATGTTGAGTAGTGTTAAAGCAAGATAATTAAAAAATCTGAGTAAACAAAAGAAATAAACTTTCAAGAAAAACTGGAATTGCTTTGGTTGGGTTGACAGTTTTGAAAAATACAAAAAGAAAGAAAAAACAGCAAGGCAAACAGTGTTTTTAAAAAATAAAGCCTGTATTAGAACCAATGAAAGTCCAGCGGGACTGGAAGATGGTTCAGCGGTTAACAGTGCTTGCTACTTAGGCAGGAGGGTCCCTGGCCCCAGAGACCCAGAACCCACTTAAAAAAAAAAGCTGGGTGTGGCCACACATGTCTGTAACCCCAATCTGTGGGAAGCAGAAACTGGAGAATTGCTGGAGCTTCTTGACCAACAGCAGCTTCAGGTTGAGGGAGAGACCCAACCTCCATAAAATGAGGACACAACTTTCTCTTTGGCCTGTGCATGTATGCACATGGAGGTACATGCATCTGTACATACCATATTACACACACACACACACACAAAAGTATAGTTAAAATTTGCTGTTAAATTTAAGTAAGACTACACTTAGCTTTTCTAGTTCAGTAATGTTTTAAATATAATACAAATTTAAATAACCCTAGACACTCTTCAATACTTTTTTCTATCACCTGGTCAAAAGTTTGCACAGGGCTGGAGAAGTAGCTTCACGGTTAAGGCACTTGCCTATAAAGCCTAAGGACCCATGAGTCCCACATAAGCCAGATGCACAAGGTGACATGCGCAAAAGGTGGCTCACTTGGCTGGAGGCCCTGGTGCACCAATTCTCTCCCCACTCTCACTCTGTTTGCCTCCCCATCTCTCTCATTAATAAAACACAAAGTTTGCACAACATCCTGATTTTTACATTCAGTGACATTTATACTGTATTAAATGTACAGTGCTGGTAGTTCTCACTGCATACTTGGCTCAAAGCAGCCAGCAATATCCTTGCCACAGGCTAAGTGCTCAGCTCCTTGAAACTTTCTCTGCCAAATTAATTCACCCCCTTTACACTCAGCCTCCCCAAAATCACAAGGCACACAGAGTGGGGACAAGTGCCTTGCCAGCATCCCATCTGAAACCGCAGAAGCAGTCTTCACTGCCTGCTACCAGCACCTACCTATCTGGTTTTCTGAGTTTCTACCAGAATTTAGCTGAGTTTCCACAGCATGCTAGAGCTCCTTTAGCCCTGTATTCAAACTCTCCCAAAACCTGTTCCAAGGGTCTAAGAATAACATAGTAGCAGACAGCTTCAGGTCTCTGAGACAACTCCAGGAACAGTTATGGAGGGAGGGATTTACTGACACTTACAGATCCAGGTGAAGTACTGTAATGGCAGAAGAAGTTGGTTCCTCTTAAAGGACAAAGCAGAGACAGAGGCCACAACCTAAATCCCAAAGCACACTTCAGGAACTCCAGAAACTTTGTATATCTTCAAACTGGAATTCCAAATCCACCCCCACACTTTAGGGTGGACCCTAGGATCCACCCACAGTGACGCCGCCTCCAGCCAGGTGGCTGCAGATCTAAATTACAAACTATACAAACATTGATTCAAACTACCACATCATGGTCACATCATGCAATGACTCCACTTCTCTGGTAACAAGTTTCTGTGTTAGTTACTTTTCTCATTGTGACAAAAATATTTGATTTAAACAACTTATGGGAGGGAAAATTTATTTTGGCTCAGTGTTAGTCCATCATGGCAGGAGGGGTATCAAATTATCATGGCTAGGAAGGCGGGGGGGGGGGGGGAGGGAGGAGAGCCATCATATATGCTGTGCTAACTTTCTACTTTTATTCCACCTGGGTGCCTAGCCTATGAGATAGTGCCACCCACGTTCAAGGTGCCCACCACTCAGCTAGTTCTCTAGGAAGTGCTCTCACAGACATAACCCAGAGATATTTTACTAATGTCCTAGGTACTTCTCAATCCAATCAAGCTGACAATCAAAATTAGCCATCAGCCACACAACAGACAGCCAGCCATCACACACAACATGGTTAGACTTCAGTTACACATTTATCATGGACAAGCTGGACAGGCCAAACAGGGATAGAGAGCACATAAGATTTGAGTAGAGCCATTTCTATTGGGGAAAAAAAGGCTGGCACTTCTTCAGAGGGGTACTGTTAGGGTCACTGGGCCAAAAGACAGCCCACCACCCTCCCTAAGGTTATAAATACTTTTGTAAGGGGAGGGCAGGCTCCCTCCCTCACCTATCACTTGGGAACTTCCAGCTGTGGGTGAGTTTTTCCCAGGATGAGCCCCCTAGCCCTCACTCTCCACATAAGTTCTTTATCTCCTCCAGCTCTCCACATGGCAGGAGCTCCTTGAACTTTCCTTTCTCTTTCCAAGCTTTGCCCCCAGATCTGTATCTAGTCACCTGGGCTCCACGTGGCCCACATGGGCTTTTGGGATCCATGTGGTGTAATTCTCTCTTCCCCTCACTGTTTTTCCCCTTACCTCCCAGTCTTCCCCTTTCCACACTTCTTTGTAAAAGCTGGAATAAAGTGTGATGCTTTAAAAATCATTCTCTTGAATCTGGAACTGCCAATTCTTTTGTTAGTTTGCAGATATGAACTCAGGGCTTGGGATTCCAGGAAGCACCCCAGAACCCCAATTTCCCCTTTACGCTTCTAATGTTAAGGTACTACCCACCCTGTTTGTACCGTGCATGTTTACAAAGAAATTTTTAAAATAAAACAAAGCCCAAACTTGCTAATGATACATAATTTTGTGGGCAAATGGCATGAACATTGTAGGGGAAAAAAAGGAGTTATATGACAATGAAAAGGTATACCACAGTTTCTATATTCTAAAATCAAAAGCTATCAAAAAATTAAGAAACCAATGTCACAAATAAAGGAACAATAGAAAGAAAACTCAAAGAATGGTAGCTCAGACAACTCAATATAATACTGGTGGGTAAGGACAGGACTGGGATGCATACAGGGGAGCTTACACAGCACGTTATACATGTAAAATGGAAATTTCTAGTTCCTCAGGCGAGGACAGAAGCTGGCTGGTAATCTTTGTAGTAACATACTTTCTTCTAACTGATTTGTGGAACTATTATTATCTATTTGGCATATATATAAGCAACCACTTGTGGTAGGCTAAAAGATATAGTACATGAAAAAGCTGACACAGCCCATCTGGGCTTGACAAATACTGACATTAGGTAAAACTGTCTAGCAAGAAAGGAAAGCTTGCTGGGCATGGTGGTGCACACCTTTAATCCCAGCACTCGGGAGACAGAGGTAGGAGGACAGCCATGAGTTTAAGGCCACCCTGAGATTACACAGTGAATTCCAGGTCAATCTGAGCTAGAGTGAGAACATGCCTCAAAAAAACAAAAACAAAAACAAAAAGAAGACAACTAACAGCAGATGCTGTTGTGACGTTTTCCAGCCTTGCAGCTGCACACAGATGAGGCCAGGCTGCTCTTTATTCCTCCTTTCCCTTGGGCTTCCAAAGGCCACTAATTCACATGTTCAAAACTGAGCTCTCTGCCCATCCTCACCCTTTAGTTAAAAGAACTATTTAAAAAGTTCCAAGAGTTAGCAGAGTACCACTTTCTTCTCTAACTGTTCACATATCCCACCCTTCCTTCCCAAGCCCTTTGACAAAGCTTTACATTACAGGTCATGCTTAGCTTGCTGACTGGTCGCTCAATCTTCCCTTTTGCAAATGTGTATATGCATTGTTTGTAGCCAGAGGCTGATGTTGGGGGTCTTCCTCAATGAGTTTTCCATCTTCTTTTTAATTAATACTCCACCTTTTTTTTTTGAGACAGAGTTTCTCACTGAACCCAGAGCTCACTTATTCAGCTACACAAGCTAGCCAGCAAGCCCCAAGGATCCGCCTGTTTCTATATCCCAACAATGGGATTACAGGTGCACATCACCAAGCCCAGATTTTACATGGGGATCTGAACTCAGTCCTCATGCTTTCACACAGGAAATATTACCAATCGAGTATTCTCCACACTTTGGCCTTTCCAGATACAAACTAATCTCACCCCATTATTCCCCATCCTAGTAAGAGAAGTGGGTGTGATTCCTCCTTGGTTGCCAATATCTCTTAAATCCATTCACTTGTACCTGGCACCTGTTGGTCTGGCATTCTCTATCATCTGGGTCACTAACTACAGGGTCTTCACTGCTCTGTCAGCAGACTTGCCCTTCTACACCATCCTCCATATTGCTATCCAAGAAAACCACTACAATATAGACATACTCATTCAGCCAAATAAATTGATCATCTACAGTCTACTTTTAATGTATATTCAAGGCCACCCTCAGACCATGTCCATCAGGCAGAAATGCCCCATGCCAGTTTATTAACTATGCAAAGAAAGGAAATAATAATATTTACAATAAGATGTTAAAACAAGACTCTGACAAAAGAAGAACTTTGTTCTGCTTTTGAAACAGTTCTTGTTATGTTGTCCAGGCTGGCTTTGAACTTTAGATCTTCCTGTCTCAGCCTTCTGAGTCGCTAGGATTACGGCTATACACATCTGGCTTCTACTAGGCGCTTTAATACATTAGCTCATTTAATCCTTATGACTATCATCTCTGCATAGCACACTCTGCATGTCACACATGAGGAAACTCTGGTTCAAAGGTGTTAAATAACTTGACCAAACTCATTTCAACAGTTGGAATTCTAAAATTCATTTTCTTTCCATTGCCTGCTTCCTTAGGAAGGTGGGTTTTCTAACTCCACTTCCTTAATGATCTGTCTCCAAGAGTTACCCTTGAATGGAGATTACAATGGCCTTCAAAAAGAACCTTGTTCTGGTTAAGATGGCAGAACAGGAGCACAGGAGTGGAACAAAAGTAACCTAGGGGAAAAAAGAGGAGCGAAAACACATAATACACTCTTCTGAAAAAGTCAAGGTGAGTAAATAACTTATTAAGCCAGGTGAGAGCCCTGCAAAGAAACAGGAGAAGACTACCATCAGCAGCAAAGATCAGGCCCCAGATAGCAGCCACTGCAGAGTTGGAGCTTGGAAGCTCCTGGGACAGGATTCTCTCCACTCACACTGGCCTTATGAAATCAAAAGAACCTGAAGGAAAAGGACAGTGACCAGCTGGGCCGCTCCAGAACACCTCCACAGCATTCCACAGCCTCCCCTCCCCTATATGCTAGCACCAGGAACACCACTGGAGACTCTGAAGAGATCAAACTTATGAACTGAGGGTATGGAGGGTGAAAATTTAAATCTAAAGGCACAGTAAGTATTTTCAATAATATCATAGAAGAAAATTTCACCCAAATAGGGAAAGAGATGCCAATTTAGATACAGGAGGCATTTAGAACACCAAACAGACAAGACCAGAGAAGAATCTCTCCTCATCACATTATGATTAAACTACTAAACACACAGAACAAAGAAAACCATATTGAAAGCAGTAAGAGAAGACTCTAGTCACCTAAAAAGGAAAGCCCATTAGGATAACAACACAATACTCAACACAAACTTTAAAAGCCAGAAGAGCTTGGAATGTATTCCAAGTTCTGAAGACAGCTGCCAATCCAGACTACTATATCCAACAAAGATATCCATCATAGATAACTGAAGAAAACAAGAATTTTCCAAGATAACAACAGGTTAAAGCAATACATGACTACTGAGTCAACTCTACAGATCCTTTGGACTAAAGAGAAGGAAAAGCACATACATGAGAAATTAGCTATAACAATAAGACAAGAGACACAAATAGGAAAGGAAGAAGTCAAATTACTGCTATTTGCAGATGATATGATTCTATACATAAGAGATCGTAGAGACTCTGCCAGAAAGCTAAGAGCTGATAAATGCTTTCAGCAAAGCAGCAGAATATAAAATTAACACACAGAAATCAGTAAAACAATCCCATTCACAATCACCTAAAAAACACATATACATGCTTAACTACCTACCTTAGAATATAACCAAAGGGAAAGACCTCTATAATGAAAACTTTAAAACACTCAAAAGGGAAACTGTAAGATGTTATAAAATGGAACAATATCCATGTTCACAGAGTTGGGAATATCAGATCTGAAACTGAAATTTCTAGAGTGAAAAGTAGGGGAAACATTTCCATATATAGGCAACAACTTTCTGAATAAAATCCTAGTTGCTCAGGAAGTAAGCTACTAATCAACCAATGTGACCTCATGAATTAAAAAGCTTTTGTACAGCAAAGAACACTGGTAATTGAGCAAAGAGGCAGCCTACAGAATGGGAGTAAATCTTTGCCAACTATTCATCTAGCAAGGGATTAATTAAGTAGGACATGCAAAAAAAATCAAAACACTAAATAAGAAATCAAATAACCCAATCAAAATCTGAAGCGACTTTTCAAAACAAAAAATACAAATGGCCAATAAATATTTTTTTTAATATTCAACATCCTTAGATATCAAGGAAATGCAAATCAAAAACATTTTGGGATTCCATTTGACTCCTGTTAGAATGGCTATCATCAAGAAATCAAATGCGAGTGTGTGGGGAAAGAGAACCCTTCTCCATTGTTAGTGTTATGGAAATCAGTGTGGAGGTTTCTGAGACAGCTAAAAATAGATCTCCTTTATGACTCAGCTATACTATTCCTGAGCATATACTCTAAGTACTCTACATATTTCTATAGAGATACTTGCTCATCCATGTTTACTGCTGCTCTATTCACAATAGACAGGAAATGGATCCATCCTGGATATCACTCAACTGACAGTGTGGTACATTCACACAATGGAGTTTTATTCAGTTGCAAGGAAAAATAAAATTATGAAATCTGAAGGGAAATGGATGGATTACTAAGTGAGGGAACCCAGGCTCACAAAGTCAAATGCTGCATGTTCTCTCTCATGTGTAGATCCTAGATTCTAATGTTTAGATCTGCATGTGAGTTAGAGTAAAAGTCAACAGTACAAACTAGGAAGCTACGAAGGGCCATGAGAGGGAGGAGAGGGTATAGTAGATATATAAGTAGCAGGGCAGAATACTGGGCTTAGACACGTCTAAGTGCAGTCAACGAAGGGAATAGAACAGAGAAGGGTGTATGAGGAGGGTTAATTAAAATTAAGGATGGATAAGCCATATAGAAATCTACTTAGCTAGTTGAAAAATATTTATATGCTTAAAAAAGACTGAGAGGTCCGGAGAGATGGCTCAGCAGTTAAAAGCACTTGCTTACAAAGCCTGACTGCTGGGATCCAATTCCCCAGGACCCACATAAAGCCAGATACACAAAGTGGTGCATGCACCTAGAGTTCATTTACAATGGTAGGAGGCCCTGGTGTGCCCATTCTCTCTCCCTCCTTGCTTAAATATTTTTTTTGGGGGGGGGGAGAGAAGGGAGGAATTATGTGCGCGTGTGCGTGTACATGCATGTGAAAAAGTACTATGTAGGAGTAGATAATGCTAGCCCTAGAAGCCACAGATTACAGAAAAACTTCAGTGTTGGGGTGGACCATCTTTCAGTGAGTTGTTGGAGAGGCCCCTGTGGTCCTCAAAACAATATAGGCTATTGCCAAAGCTCTTGGTTACCCACCAGAACAAGATGTAAAGTTCCTAGTGCTGAAGACACCACATACTTCTGTTACAGGACACTGAGAAATCCAGCTGGAGCTGAGCTGGAAACTCCTTCCCTGTTGAATGTCATAGTGCTGCCAAGTGCTGTGTAGCCTGCTGTGGAGAAAAGTCATTAACGGGCTTAATCAGCAGTGGGCCCAAGCTAAAAGACTGGTCAGCCAATCAAAGTGTTCCAAATGATGCAATAGTGTCATGTCTGTTTATGGAGGACCAACTGCTCTCTGGACTTGTGGCCTGTTCATGGGAAGGAATTCATGGCTGGTACTGAAAACCTAGTCAAAAGCCTACGGCTGGGAAGGTTATAAACCCTGGGGTAAGGGGTGCCCTTCTTTGGTAAATTGGATATATTATGCCTACCAAATTGCCCTCTAAATATTTATCTCCATATATTAATGCTATTTGACTTTTGGTTAGAGAAGCTTCTTTTTTTCAGATGATAATGAGTACTAGGGAGACTCAAAGTACCGAGAAGTGACAGTAGAGTGTTCAGCATGGAGACATCTCTGTCACACCCTCCAAAGCTCAGAGACCAATGTGGAAGAGGCGACAGAAAGAACCTAAGTGCCAAAGGAAGGGGAGGAGTATTTTGGAAAAGTATATTCTTGATATTAAGTGGCTAATGCATTCATGACCTCACACTACTTATACAAGACCTCGTTATATGAGGGCAAAAAAAGGCGGGTGGGCTGGAGACATGGCTTAGCAGTTAAGGCAATTGCCTGCAAGACAAAAGGACCCAGGTTCAGTTCCCCAATACCCATGTAAGCCAGATGCACAAGGTGGCACATGCATCTGGAGTTTGTTTGCAATGGCTGGAGGCCCTGGTGCTCCCATTCTCCCTTTCTCTCTTCTCTTTCTCAAGTAAATAAATAAAAATAAAAAATAGCTAATGTTAATTTTAGTTTTTACCATTTCTTCTAGCACAGAAGGAATTTAGCTTAAATATGTCAGGACAGGAACTGATACAGACAATATGTGCATCAAGAATTAGGGTTCTATGGCTGGGGACATGGCTCAGTGGGTAAAGTGCTTGCCACACAAACACAGGATCAGAGTTTGAATCCCAGAACGCGTATGTCAGGGATGATGATACACCTCATTAATCCCAGCATTGGGAAGGTGACAGGGGGCTCACTGGCTAGTCTAGATAAGTCTATGAGGTCTAGTTTCAGCAAGAAACCTTGTCTTAAGAGCATAAGGTAAACAGCAATAGAGGAAGATACTCAACATTTACCTCTAGACTACATGTACATGGATGCATTTTGTTTAGAAAGAGAGAGAGAGAGAGAGAGAGAGAGATTGATTGATTGATTTCAGGTTCTAGTTGCATATCTACCAAGAACAGCATTTACTATTTTGGGTAAGACTGTATGATTTAATTACTGAAATTCAAGGCTCTAAAAATTCTCACTCAAAAAATTCCAAAATATTATCTCCCTTCTATATCATACTAAAGGAACTTCTACTCAAGCAATTATAATCAACAAGTATCAAAAAAATAAATTAGGGGCTGGAGAGATGGCTTAGCGGTTAAGCGCTTGCCTGTGAAGCCTAAGGACCCCGGTTCGAGGCTCGGTTCCCCAGGTCCCACGTTAGCCAGATGCACAAGGGGGCACACGCGTCTGGAGTTCGTTTGCAGAGGCTGGAAGCCCTGGCGTGCCCATTCTCTCTCTCTCCCTCTATCTGTCTTTCTCTCTGTGTCTGTCGCTCTCAAATAAATAAATAAATAAATTTATTAAAAAAAAAATAAAAATAAATTAGGGTGCTGGAGAGATGGCTTAGCAGTTAAGCGCTTGCCTGTGAAGCTAAGGACCCCAGTTCGAGGCTAGATTCCCGACCCACATTAGCCAGATGGACAAGGGAGCGCACACATCTGGAGTTCATTTGCAGTGGCTGGAAACCCTGGTGCACCCATTCTCTCTCTCTCTCTCTCTCTCTCTCTCTCTCTGTCTCAAATAAATAAATAAAAATGAACAAAAAAATTAAAAAAAAAAATAAATTAGGACTGAGAATATAGCTCAGTGGTACAGCATTTGCCTATCCTGCATAAAACACCTGGGTTTTGTCCCTAGCACTACTGTCAAAAAAGAAAAGAAAAAGGCCAGGCTTGGTTTTTAATCCCTTTAATCTGCCTTTAATCCCAGCACTAGGAAGTCTGAAGTAGGAGGATTGCCATGAGTTCAAGGCCAACCTGGGCTATAAAGTGAGTTCCAGGTTAGGTTGGGCTTAAAAAGCCAACCTACCAAACCAACCAACCTAA
This sequence comes from Jaculus jaculus, assembly GCF_020740685.1. Taxonomy (NCBI): domain Eukaryota; kingdom Metazoa; phylum Chordata; class Mammalia; order Rodentia; family Dipodidae; genus Jaculus; species Jaculus jaculus. The sequence goes on along the minus strand of NC_059111.1, from coordinate 108,197,532 downwards.
TAAGTGTTGTAGAGATGGTTAAAGGCACTTGTTTGCAAAGCTGCCAACCTAGGCTCAAGTCTATAGCATCTATGTAAAACCAGATGCAAAGTGGCACAATGTGTTGACAGCAGCAAGAGCCCCCGGCATGCCCATGCACACACACAATAGATAATTTTACAGACGTAACAGAGGGGCTGGAGAGATGGCTCAGCACTTAAAGGCCCTTGCTTGCAAAGCCCTACAGTTCCAGGTTTGATTCTCCAGCACCCATGTAAAGCCAGATCACAAGATGGTGCATGCATGTGGACTTCATTTGCAGTAGCCAGAGGCCCTGGTGTGCCCACTCCTTCTCTCTCTCTCTCTCTCTTTCCCTCGCTCGTCCTCTTTCTGCTTGCAAATAAGATTAAAATAAAAAAGAAGAAGAACAGAATGCTTCCTACAAGCATTAGCCAAATTTTATCTACTTATTTAAGCCATCCAAAAGTTTTAAGAAACCGGGCGTGGTGGCGCACACCTTTAATCCTGGCAGTTGGGAAGAAGAATCATTGTGAGCTTGAGGCCACCCTGAGACTACATAGTGAATTCCAGGTCAGCCTGGACTAGAGTGAAACTCTGCCTCAAAATACCAAAAATATTTTTTAAGACCATGGCTAAAATGAAAGCAGCAACAAAAACACATGTGTAAATGAGGAATAGTGTGTGTGTGTGTGTTTACATGTGTGCACATGCAAGGGTCTTCTGCCCCTGAAAATGAATGCTAGATGTGTGTGCTATTTTTTGGTCTGGCTTTATGTGGATGCTGGGGAATTGAATCTGAGTCGGTAGTCCTTGCAAGTAAACACCTTAATTGCTGAGCTATGTCCCCAACTCGACTTGGGTCTTGAATGACCAATTCAAGACTAAATTCTCAAGTCCTGAAAGTATCATGAATATTTGTAATGCCTTATTTTAATCTTTATTTCAAGCTACTAAGTATCTAGAGAATAGAGGTATTAGTTAACATATTTACCATATTTATGCCTCATCAATTCCACTACTAGATATCTACTCCCTAAGTAAGAACACATGCATCTACTCAATGATGTGCACATGAGTGTTTATAGTACATTACTTATAAATAGCCAAAAGTATACCAACCTAAATGACCATCCATGAACAAGTGAATATATAAGCAAATTATGACACAGCCCTATTACTGTATACTACATACCATAAAATAAAATAAAATAAAAATAAAATAAAATATTGCCAAAAAATAAAATAAAATACTGGACAGAATGAGTTCCAGGTCAGCCTGGGTTAGAGTAAGACCGTGCCTCAAAAAAGAAAAAAAGAAAAAAGAAAACCATCACATTAAGTGAATGCCAGATGCAAACAACCAAGGTTATACAAATGATTCCATGTACGATGCCAAGTGTCCAGAAGCATAAACTCTATAGAGACATAAAGTAAACCAGGGGTTGCTTGGGTAGGGGCTGGAATGGGGAGCGACTGCAATGGAAATGTTCTAAAATTGGATGTGGTGATGGTGCACAACTCTGCAACTCTCCTAAAAACCGCCAAATTACACTTTTTTTTTTTTTTTTTTTTTTTTTTGAGGTAGGGTCTCACTCGGGTCCAGGCTGACCTGGAATTAACTCTGTAGTTTCAGGGTGGCCTTGAACTCACTGCGATCCTCCTACCTCTGCCTCCCGAGTGCTGGGATTAAAGGCGTGCGCCACCACGCCCGGCCTAAATTACACATTTAAAGGAAGCAAAAATTAAAGTATATGAGTTATACTTCAACAAAGCTGTCAAAGAAAAATAGAACAGCTTTAAAGTATGCCAGTTCTAAATCTCTATGGTCAAGTTCAGCTCATAGAGAAATGAGCGCATCTGCACAAGACGCAGAATCCTGCACGCATCTTAGCACAGCACTAAAAAGCAGCATGACAGTATAACTCCAGAAGGCTTCCATTCCCAACAAGGGGACTTACACTGTTCTGTACCAACATGTAAACAGGGACATACAACTAGTATTTTCCGAGGTTCTACAAGAGTAGCAGCACACACATGACTTACCACCCTACTAACAACACAGGCCAGACAGCCAACACAAGGGACAACAATGATCAAGAAAGTTTTCACACAAGTGCTTCCCACCACTTTTCATGGGATAAACCGTATCTGAACAGGAGAGGTACCAGTAGGAAAGAACAGTGGACAGAAAAATTATACAAGGCTGGGAAAGAATCGCACACACTGTGAGAAGAGGGTTGGTGTGTCTGTGGTATGGGGACACAGGCCTTTATTCTGCACGGGTGACACAGTTATAAAGAAGTGGTATGACTAACACGATTTTAGAAATGTTAGTCTCACAGCTCTAGACTCAATAGGAGAGAGGACGCAGTGAAACAAGGACTTTCAGAGAATTGAGGTAATGGCACAGCTCAGACAACAGCAATAGAAAACAATGGCCAGAAGAGAAAGAAAGCCAAAGAATGAATTATGATAACTGCGAATGGAAAGAATTAAGGATAACAAAAGTTTTCTCCCAAATCTGTGCTTCAAGCCTCTAACAGTTTCTCTCTGGATTCCAGAATTGACAGACAATATATAACATATATAACAACACAAAACGACGTGATAATCACTGGTGTTTCAAAATGCTCAATGATACAAATTATCCCCCCCCAAGAAACATTTATCTTTTGACCCAGAAATCTACTTCCAAGACTTTATCTTCCAGATAAATGGACCAAAACCACACAAAAAAAGTAAAACCAAGTTTAGTCACTACAGAAGACTAGCAATTGAGCCAAAATTCCAAAATAGGACTAAACTCTGGCGTGCCCACACAATGGCACCTTGAAAATTATTCATAAGAATGAGGAAGGCCTCCAGGTACTGACCACACAAGGATTTCATAGCAGAACAAAGCAGGAGACCTGGGAATAGGGGAGGAGAGCAAATAATAACAAGCAGGTACAGGTATATTTGTTTCTTCTTATTAAAAAACAAAACAAAACAAACAACAAAAAAAAAACAACCTAGGAGGATAAACTGAGACTTAATAAAAATGACCATCTGTGAGGAAAGATGATCACCATCTAGGGGATCTGGGTAGAAGTAAGACTTCCAGGGGTTCATGGATCAAATTCAGACACTGAATGCAGAAAGGAGTTAGAACTACATTTTCAGCCAGGCGTGGTGATGCATGCCTTTAATCCCAGCACCTACGTGGGAGGCAGAGTTAGGATCACCATAAATTCGAGGCCACCTTGAGACCACATAGTGAATTCCAGGTCAACCTGAGCTAGAGTGAGACCCTACCTTGAAGGAAAAAAAAAAAACAAAAAAAAAAACCAAAAAAAAAAACTACCATTTTCATTGTGACTAATCTGTCTGAAATGTGACAATCCCTTCAATGTTATCTTTGCAAGAGCAATAGTAGTTTTTGCAGTATTCTGGCTTTTGTAGCAAGCAGCCCTAACAGTTACTGCCAGCATTATTTAAACTGATCAAAATTTTGATATTACTGTATAGAATTCACTAATTATCTTCAATAGGAAGTAAATACATGAAGACTCAAGTATGGACAAAGTCATCATGCAAAAAAAAAAAGAATGGAGAGATGGCTTAGCAGTTAAGGTGCTTGCCTGCAAAGCCAGAAGACTCATGTTCGACCCTTCAGGTCCCATGTAAATCCAGACACACAAAGTGATGCAAGTGCACAATGTTGCATATGTACACAACAGGGCACATGTGTCTGGAGTTTGACTGCAATGGCTGGAGGCCCTGGCATGCCAACTGTCAATCCCTTTCACATTAAAAAGAAAAAAAGTTGTGCTGTAAATGCTATAAAAACATCTTGGGACCACATCTGCCTGCATGATCTCAACCAATTATGCTGTATGGCTTACATACTTACCTGGCAACAATATAATTATTCAGCATGAATTTTGAAAGTACAGTTCAGAAAGTACAGAAGCAGGTCATGATGGCTCATGACTTTAGTCTGGACACTTGAAGGTGAGGGAAGGAGGATCACTGTGAAGTCATGGCCAGGCTGGTGTACAGAGTGAGTTCCAAATCAGCCTGATTTAGAGTGAGACTATGCCTCAATAAGGAAAAACAAAACAAACCTTTTTAAATCCACTGAAGTGCAGTTCTAGGTAAGTTAAATGATCATTCAGGCATTTGTCAATGTGTTAACATGAAATTTTTTGTAGTACTAAATTCAACATTCAAACATTCTCACGCTGGGCTGAAGAGATGGCTTAGCAGTTATGCACTTGCCTACAAAGCCAAAGAACTCAAGTTCAATTCCCCAGGACCCATGTAAGGCAGAAGCACAAGGTGGCACATATGTTTGGAGTTTGCATACAGTAGCTCAAAGCCTTGGTATGTCCATTCTCTATCATCCTCTCTCTCTCAACTTAGAAGAAAAAAACTTGACACAACCTTATCTGGCAAAGAAAATTACATAAATTATGTGAAGAAGCCTGAATCTAGAAGGGAGCTTAATTTTAGGGTCTGGGGCTAAGACAGCAGTTAAGGGCCCTTGTTTGCAAAGCTTGCCAGCATGGGTTGAGTTCCCCAGGATCCATGTAAAGCTGGATGCAAAGTGGCATATGTATCTGTGATACCAACATGCTCATAACAATAGGAGGTAGAATCCCAAATTTGGTGTTTATTTGTGGCAGCATGAGACCCTGCTTCAAAGGTGGAAGACAAAGTTGTCCTCTGACCTCCAAATACACACCATGCCATGTGTGCCCACACAAATACTTTAAAAATGAAAATGCCCAAGTAGACACTTTAAAAATACAAAACTAGCCAGCCATGGTGGCACAAGCCTTTAATCGTAGCATTTGTGGGAGGCAGAGACAGGAGGCTTGCTTGAGTTCAAGGCCACCCTGAGACTACATCGCAAATTCCAGGTCAGCCTGGGCTAGAGTGAGACCCTACCTCAAAACCCTCCCTGACCCCCCCCCCCCCAAAAAATAGAGTTGAGGTCTGAAGCTTCTAACAGAAGACATGGGACAGTGAGCCTCTTATTTCCCACTCCCCAGAAAAGGGACAGAGAATGCTTCTCTGAGAAAGCAGACAGACATATGGGCAGGAGATGGCCAGTCAGAAAGGAAACCAAGAGTTAATGTACCTTCTTCCAGTTCAGTTTAACAGCAGCAAAAGTCAAAGACTTATCAAGGAAAAGGATGTTTTGAAAAAGCCATTGACGAAGTGACTCCTGACTGCCAGGAGACTGGTGCTCTTCAGTTGTAGCTCAGACAGGTAGCCAGTGGTAGAGCAATTGTGTACAAGGCCCTGAGTTCAAACCCCAGCACTGGAGAGGGGTAGGGAAGCATGAATCGAGTAGGAAGTCAGGAAGCCACCACTGCCGTTGCTTACAGCTCCCCAGGACGACCTCAGATGCAGTGACAATTATTCTCACACCCCGTAACACTATGCCAGTAGGAATGAGATAGTTTTCCTGAAGTTCTAAAACTAGAGTACAACTTACAGATGAACAGACAAGTATAATGCTAGTTATTAGAACAAACTACATACCTTATTCAGAAACACAGCTGAATTTCTACAAATGGAATTCAGGCTTGGCATAACGAGAGACCACGTTCTGCCAAAGAGCGTTTGATGCTGATGCTTTCTATTACCCCCTAAAACAACTCCCTTTACAACTTCAACAGCATTATGACCCAACTCAGCTTACCACAAGATGGCACTGAATAAACATGCCAACTGCTACAGACAAAGAATCCAGAGATTCAGAGAATACCAAGCAAGCAAGCAAGCACTGCTCACTAGAGTTCACCTATAGAACAGCATTCGAATTCTTCTATGACAGTTCTAATTCTGTCCCCTCATGTTCAAGCAATCATTCAAAATTAAACAAGGGAATAGGATGAGGGCAAAAGATACAAAATTTCAGTTATACAGAATAAACTTAGGACATCAATCTACTGTACAATACATTGACTATAGTACTGTAGACCAAACTCCTTTAAAAACAAGGAATGAGGAGATATATGTATGAGGACCCAAATCTAGATCTCTATCACCCATAGGTAATAATATTTGTAAAATTTTCCTTAAAAATGAAATTAGAGCACACTTACGGAAATGTGCCAAACCAGCATGAGCACCTGAGTTCTTTACTTGATTCAAAAGTGGGATTTCTTGCTAGTTATTGCTATTTGGCTAATGAATACTTTAAGTTTTACAGTTATATGTGTTAGTATAAAAATGGGGGGAAAAAAAAGAGAGCAGCTTCTGCCTCAGAGTTCACAGGTCTGCACCACAAGCCACTGAGCATCTTCCTGTCTCTGAGCAGACATCAACCTGGAAAATAAAATAAAAATCTGCAGAAATGAACCCGTGCGTCACTGGAAACCACACTCCTCAGTCTTCCCTGCAGGGTGTGCGCCAGCAGAGTGGAGATGGAGTCCCCAGTCCCATTCCTATAGGGGCAGAGAAGTGCTTGCGGGACACTCCTGGGACCTCGGGAGTGAAGGGGAAGGACTGCGCAGGAACGTGTGGCACGTACCAGATGAAATCAACGGTGGCGATGAAGGATGGCCTGGCATCCAAATTTGAAAAAGGAACTCCATGTGCCATGAGCTCTTCTGAGGATCCACTTCTGACACTATGTGAGCCTCATGGTTCTGATCTGGAGACTGAGTTGTACCCAGGGGAGGAAGATTCATATGTGTGGAGTAAGTTGGAACTGACATGTTCTGAAGGGCCCCTTGGTTCACTTGAATGGTGCCCCCTGCCCCCTGGAGAGTTGACTATGGCATTTGCTTTCTGAAGAAACAACTCAGGTAACCAATAAGCAAAGGAAGAACTGGAGAACAGGTGGGCTCAATGGCACATGCCTGTAAGCCAAGCTTCCAGGAAGACTGAGGTGGAAGTATTGCTTGCCTCCAGGAGTTTGAGTCAAACCTACCTTGAAGAACTAACCCTGTTTTTTATAAAAGAAAAGACAATAAATTCTCATATGTAAAAGTTCTTTTATGTAACTCATTTTACATAGTGATGTTGAAAAGGATCCCAATGTCATAATAGAACAGAAATGGATATTCAAAAAAATGGGGAAAAAAAGGGCTGGAGGTGGCTTAGCAGTTAAGCACTTGCTTGTAAAGCCTAAGGACCCTGGTTTGAGGCTCAAATCCCCAGGACCCATGTAAGCCAGATGTACAAGGTGGCACATGCATCTGGAGTTCATCTGCAGTGGCTGGGGGCCCTGGCACACCCATTCTCTCTTTCTCTCTCTCTTTTGTCTGTCGCTCTCAAATAAATTAAAAATAAAAGGAAAATGTTTGTACAGAGGTTTTTTATAAACATAAAGTCTCTGTCACTTAGAGAGTTAATGGAAATAGCTAGAATCTGGTGCCTTACTGACAGCTCACCTTTTAGCATTCAACAGTGCCTTGGCACACTACAGCATGTTGTAAGAATACTGGTGAATTATATCTAATTCTAAATATTTGGGGGCACACTTGGATCTCTAAGGATATTCTTTAAACCAAACAAACATACCACAATTCTTATTTTATTTTTATTTTTTAATTTTTATTAACATTTTACATAATTATAAAATATATCCCATGGTAATTCCCTCCCTCCCCACCCCCACACTTTCCCATTTGAAATTCCATTCTCCATCATATTACCTCCCCATTACAATCATTGTAATTACATATATACAATATCAACCTATTAAGTATCCTCCTCCCTTCCTTTCTCCACCTTTTATGTCTCCTTTTCAACTTACTGGCCTCTGCTACTAAGTATTTTCATTCTCACACAGCAGCCCAGTCATCTGTAGCTAGGATCCACATATGAGAGAGAACATGTGGCGCTTGGCTTTCTGGGCCTGGGTTACCTGACTTAGTATAATACTTTCCAGGTCCATCCATTTTTCTGCAAATTTCATAACTTCATTTTTCTTTACCGCTGAGTAGAACTCCATTGTATAAATGTACCACATATTCATTATCCACTCATCTGTTGAGGGACATGTAGGCTGGTTCCATTTCCCAGCTATTATAAATTGAACAGCAATAAACATGGTTGAGCATCTACTTCTAATGAAATGAGATGAGTCCTTTGGATATATGCCTAGGAGTGCTATAGCTGGGTCATATGGTAGATCAATCTTTTGCTGTTTTAGGAACCTCCACACTGTTTTCTACAATGGCTGGACCAGATTACATTCCCACCAGCAGTGCACAAGGGTTCCTTTTTTTCCACATCCCCGCCAAGATTTATGATCATTTGTTTTCATGATGGTGGCCAATCTGACAGGAGTGAGATGGAATCTCAGTGTAGTTTTAATCTGCATTTCCCTGATGACTAGTGACGTAGAACATTTTTTTAGATGCTTATATGCCATTCGTATTTCTTCCTTTGAGAACTCTCTATTTAGCTCCATAGCCCATTTTTCGATTGGCTTGTTTGATTCCTTATTATTTAACTTTTTGAGTTCTTTGTATATCCTAGATATTAATCCTCTATCAGATATATAGCTGGCGAAGATTTTTTCCCATTCTGTAGGTTGCCTCTTTGCTTTTTTCACTGTGTCCTTTGCGGTGCAAAATCTTTGTAATTTCATTAGGTCCCAGTGGTTAATCTGTGGTTTTATTGCCTGAGCAATTGGGGTTGTATTCAGAAAGTCTTTGCCAAGACCAATATGTTGAAGGGTTTCCCCTACTTTTTCCTCTAGCAGTTTCAAAGTTTCCGGTCTGATGTTAAGGTCTTTAATCCATTTGGACTTAATTCTTGTGCATGGCGAGAGAGAAGAATCTATTTTCATCCTTCTGCAGATATTTATCCAGTTTTCAAAACACCATTTGCTGAAGAGGCTGTCTCTTCTCCAATGAGTATTTTTGGCATTTTTATCGAATATCAGGTGGCTATAGCTACTTGGGCTTACATCTGGGTCCTCTATTCTGTTCCACTGATCTACATGTCTGTTTTTGTGCCAGTACCATGCTGTTTTTGTTACTATGGCTCTGTAGTATAGGTTAAAATCAGGTATGGTGATACCACCAGCCTCTTTTTTGTTGCTCAGTATTATTTTAGATATTCGAGGTTTTTTGTGATTCCAAATGAATTTTTGGATTGTTTTTTCTATTTCCATGAAGAAAGCCTTTGGAATTTTGATAGGGATTGCATTAAATGTGTAGATTGCTTTAGGTAAGATTGCCATTTTCACGATATTGGTTCTTCCAATCCAGGAACAAGGGATGTTTCTCCACTTTCTAGTGTCTTCTGCAATTTCTCACTTGAGTGTTTTAAAGTTCTCATTGTATAGATACTTTACTTCCTTGGTTAGGTTTATTCCAAGGTATTTTATTTTTTTTGATGCAATTGTGAATGGGAGTGATTCTCTGATTTCATCCTCTGTGTGTTTGTTGTTAGCATATATGAAGGCTACTGATTTCTGTGTATTTATTTTGTATCCTGCTACATTGCTGTAGGTTTTGATCAGCTCTAACAGCTTGCTAGTAGAGTCTTTAGGGTCCTTTATGTATAGAATCATGTCATCTGCAAATAATGATAACTTGATTTCTTCCTTTCCAATTTGTATCCCTTTTATGTGTGTCTCTTGCCTTATTGCTATGGCTAAGACTTCCAAAACTATATTAAATAAAAGTGGGGACAGTGGACACCCTTGTCTTGTTCCTGATTTTAGTGGAAAAGCTTCCAGTTTTTCCCCATTAAGTAATATATTGGCTGTAGGCTTGTCATAAATAGCCTTTATTATATTGAGATATGTTCCTTCTATTCCCAGTCTCTGTAGGACTTTTATCATGAAGGGATGTTGGATTTTGTCAAATGTTTTCTCTGCGTCTAATGAGATGATCATGTGATTTTTGTCCTTCAACCCGTTTATGTAATGTATTACATTTATAGATTTGCGTATGTTGAACCATCCCTGCATCTCTGGGATAAAGCCTACTTGGTCAGGGTGAATGATCTTTTTGATATACTCTTGTATTCTGTTTGCCAATATTTTGTTGAGAATTTTTGCATCTATGTTCATGAGGGAGAATTGGTCTGTAATTTTCTTTTTTTGTTCTATCTTTGCCTGGTTTTGGTATCAGGGTGATGCTGGCCTCATAGAAGGAGTTTGGTAGAATTCCTTCTTTTTCTATTTCCTGGAAAAGCTTAAGAAACAATGGTGTTAGCTCTTCCTTAAAAGTCTGGTAAAATTCAGCAGTGAATCCATCCGGGCCTGGGCTTTTTTTAGTTGGGAGATTATTGATAACTGTTCGGATCTCCACGTTTGTTATAGGTCTATTTAAGTGATTAATCTCATTTTGATTTAATTTAGGTAGGTCACATAGATCAAGGAAATCATCCATTTCTTTCAGATTTTCATACTTTGTGGAGTATATGCTTTTATAGTATGTCCCTATGATTTTTTGAATTTCTCTGGAATCTGTTGTGATGTTACCTTGTTCATCTCTGATTTTATTAATTTGTGTCTCTTCTCTCTTTCTTTTGGTCACATTTGCTAAGGGTTTATCAATCTTGTTTATCCTTTCAAAGAACCAACTCTTTGTTTCATTAATTCTTTGGATTGTTCTTTTTGTTTCTATTTCATTAATTTCTGCCCTAATCTTTATTATTTCTTCCCGTCTACTACTTTTTGGTTTGCCTTGTTCTTCTTTTTCCAAGGCTTTAAGGCGAAGCATTAGGTCGTTTACTTGCGACCTTTCTAATTTCTTAATATAGGCACTTAAGGCTATAAATTTACCTCTTAGAACTGCCTTCATTGTGTCCCAGAGATTTTGGTATGTTGTGTTCTCATTATCATTTGACTCTATAAATTTTTTGATTTCCTTTTTGATTTCTTCATTGACCCACTCATCATTTAGTAGTGTATTGTTTAGCTTCCATGATTTTGTGTATGCTCTATAGCCTTTCTTGCTACTGATTTGTAGTTTAATTCCATTGTGGTCAGATAGAATGCAAGGAATTATTTCAATTTTCCTGAATTTGTTAAGATTTGCTTTGTGTCCTAATATATGGTCTATTTTAGAGAATGTTCCATGTGCTGCTGAAAAGAATGTATATTCTGCAGCCTTTGGATGAAATGTCCTGTATATATCTGTTAGGTCCATATCTTCTATGACCTCATTTAGTCCAGATGCCTCTCTGTTTATTCTTTCCCTGGATGACCTGTCAATTGATGAGAGTGGGGTGTTAAAGTCACCCACCACCACTGTGTTTGGTGTTATCTGTGACCTTAGTTCTAATAGTGTTTGTTTGACGAATTTGGGAGCCCCCATGTTAGGTGCATATATGTTTAGGATTGTAATGTCCTCCTGTTGGAGTGTGCCCTTAATCAATATAAAGTGACCTTCCTTATCTTTCTTGACTAACGTCGGACTAAAGTCTACCCTGTCTGATATTAGGATAGCAACCCCTGCTTGTTTTCTAGGCCCATTTGCTTGAAACACCGTCTTCCAACCTTTCACCCTAAGATAATGTCTATCCTTTGTAGAAAGGTGAGTTTCTTGGAGACAACAAATTGTAGGATCCTGCTTTTTAACCCAGTCTGCAAATCTATGTCTTTTCGTTGGGCCATTGAGACCGTTGATATTAAGAGATATTATTGAAAGGTGTGTATTTATGTTTGCCATTTTTGTGTGTGTGTGTGTTTCTGGTTCTACCTGTGCTCTCTTCTGTTAACTGGTATTTGGGTATAGCTTGTTTTTTCTAGGTTCCTTATATGTGTGCTTTTCCTTTTGTTCAGCATGGAGGATTCTATCAAGTATTTTCTGTAGAGCTGGTTTTGTCTTCAAATACTCCTTTAACCTGCTTTTGTCATGGAATGTCTTTATTTCTCCATCTATTTGAATGGATAACTTTGCAGGATAAAGTAACCTTGGTTGACAGTTGTTATCTTTCAGAACTTGGAATATATCACTCCAAGCCCTTCTGGCTTTAAAAGTTTGCGTTGAATAATCTGCTGTAATCCTGATGGGCTTACTTTTGTAGGTAACTTGATTTTTCTCTCTAACTGCTTTCAATATTTTTTCTTTGGTGTGTGTGTTTGGAAGTTTAATTATAATATGGCGAGGAGAGGTTCTTTCTGGGTTTTGTCTGGCTGGGGTTCTAAAGGCTTCCTGTATCTGTATTGGCACCTCTTTCCCAATTTGGGGGAAATTTTCCTCTATGATTTTGTTGAAGATGCCTACTATGCCTCTGGAGTGGAGTTCTTCTCCTTCTACTATGCCCTGAATTCTTATATTGGATCTTTTCATAGTGTCCCGAATATCTTGAAATTCCCACTCATACTTTTCTATAAGTTTGTCTTTCTCTTTGTTGGACTGCATTAGGTCTGCCACCTGGTCTTCTAGCTTAGATATTGTCCTCTCCCTCATCCATCCTACTGGTGAGATTTTCTACACAGTTTTTTATTTCATTAACTGTGTTCTGCATTGCTAGTAATTCTGACTGGTTTTTCTTTATTATTTCTATTTCCCTATTTATGTCTTGTATTGCCTTCTTTATTTCATTAAATTGGTGTCCTGCCTCTTCTTTGATTCCTTTGATTTCCTCTTTGATTGTTTTCATGTGTTCTTTGACCTCTTTGAACATATTTATAATTATTCTTTTGAACTCTTTCTCAGGCATTTCCTCTAACTCTTTCTCACTGGAGGACATTTCTGATGCATTAATACTTTTAGGTGGATTTATATCGTCTTGCTTTTTAGTGTTTCTTGTGTTGTAATGTATATATTTTTGCATCTTGGATTAAGTTAATGCTTGGATTTTCTAGCTAGCTGTATATTCTTAGCTGTATCAATTGATTTGATGTAATATATTTTCAGGGTAGGTCCTTAAGGTATTAGGTGTGGCTCTTAAGACTCTCAGAGTATCTACAAAGATGTTCTTAGGGGTTGAGTTTCCCTGCTATAGGAGTATTCAAGCAGGCTGAGTGGAATAAAATACAGGTAGATTCTAAAATTTAACTAAACACTGTACACATTCAATCCAAAACAGCCCCGAGTATGTATGTAAGAGTAGTTATTATAATGACCAGATCCTCTATCAACAAAGAGGTTTAGATTTCTGGTCTGTTGAGGGATCCAAGTCAGCTTGTGACCAAGTGAGACCCTTCCCTGGTGCAATCCCAGTTACCTTGGGTGATTTTGGTCTCAGTCAAGTTGCTGCCTGGGTCGTCGGGCTGCTGTTCTGATTTCTGGAGCTGGGCACTTGCTTTTCCTACGGGGCAAACTGCTGCCTCTGCTGCTGCTGTAGCTGCCACTGCTGAAGCCACCACTGCTGCTGAAGCTGCTGCTGCTGTGTCCACTGCCGCTGCTCCCCCTGAAGCTGCTGCTGCGGGATCTGCCGCTGCTGCCCCTCCTGGGTCTGCTGCTGCTGGTACTTGTGCTGGAGCTGCTGATGTTGCTCCCGAACTCTGCTCCTTCTTGGGTCCCGTTGTCAGCCCAAGTTGGTGTGGCTGGGTCCTGGGTCGCTGCTCTGTTTGCTGGAGCTGGGTTCAGGCGGTGGGGGAGGGGAGGGAGCCACGGCTGCTCTGGTTGTCTCACTGCTCCACGTGTTCTTCTACCTCGCGGTCTGCTCCTCCGCTGCTCACTGCCGCTCTCCCCTCACGTTTCCAAGTTGCGGAGAGCGCGGTGTGAGGGGAAAATCCTGCACCTGGCTTTTCCTGCGGCTCGAGCCGAGTCTGGCAGTTTTCTGCTGCCCCGTGGGCGCGGCGGTTGGCCGAGCTGCCGGAGCCGCTGTTCCCGCCTGTGCAGGCTCTGGATGCTCTATAACTCTTCTATTTCTCCACTGCCGCTTCAATTTCCTATACACCTCACTTTTTAGTAAAAGTGTGTATTTTGCTGAGTTTTTTTGGTCGTTTTCCCCCCTAGGCTGCTTTGGCGTGGTACCTACGCCGCCATCTTAACCGGAAGTCCAATTCTTATTTTCTATTGGCCTAATAAAAATACTATTACTGGGCAAGAGTAAGTATACAAGATTTATGTGTTATAAAAATAAAAACGAAAGCCAGGCTCACTGTCCCATGTCTTCTGTTAGAAGCTTCAGACCTCAACTCTATTTTTTGGGGGGGGGGGGTCAGGGAGGGTTTTGAGGTAGGGTCTCACTCTAGCCCAGGCTGACCTGGAATTTGCGATGTAGTCTCAGGGTGGCCTTGAACTCAAGCAAGCCTCCTGTCTCTGCCTCCCACAAATGCTACGATTAAAGGCTTGTGCCACCATGGCTGGCTAGTTTTGTATTTTTAAAGTGTCTACTTGGGCATTTTCATTTTTAAAGTATTTGTGTGGGCACACATGGCATGGTGTGTATTTGGAGGTCAGAGGACAACTTTGTCTTCCACCTTTGAAGCAGGGTCTCATGCTGCCACAAATAAACACCAAATTTGGGATTCTACCTCCTATTGTTATGAGCATGTTGGTATCACAGATACATATGCCACTTTGCATCCAGCTTTACATGGATCCTGGGGAACTCAACCCAGGCTGGCAAGCTTTGCAAACAAGGGCCCTTAACTGCTGTCTTACCCAGGCATGGTGGCGCACACCTTTAATCCCAGCACTCAGGAGGCAGAGGTAGGAGAATCGTGGAGAGTTCAAGGCCACCCTGAGACTACATCGTGAATTCCAGGTCAGCCTGAGCTAGAGTAAGACCCTATCTTGGGAAAAACCAAAATAAATAAATAAATAAATAACCCAAAATTCCGGCAAAACGTAACAACTACAAAACTAATGGCTAAAAAAAAACAACTCTTAAGAAGACCAGGATCCACCATCCTGGAGCAGGAAAAGATTTACAGTTACCTCTGTCTATCCTGCTTTCTGAAAAATGAGCAGAGGTCCGAAATTAGTAGATTCTCAAATTTTCACTGAATAAATATAGCAGCTTTCTCCTATGATCAATTTTTTTCCTTCTAATTAAGAATATATTTATACATGCTAATTTAATTCATTTCCCCATGCACATTTTTGTAATTATAAGAACCTTGTGATACCATTAAATATGGATTTTTTTTAGATATTGACAGCTAGCAACTAGGAAATAACTTATGTTCTCTTGGAACTGGTACCTGACCTATGAACAACAGAATATTCTTTTTTCTTTCCTTTTTTTTTTTGGTTTTGGTTTTTCGAGGTAGTCTTGCTCTAGCCCAGGCTGACTTGGCATTCACTATGTAGTCTCAGGTTGAGTATTTAAACTACATACACACACACTTTATTTAGTTGAGAGAGAGGGATGGGGAGGCAGATAGAACAGGCACACTAGGGCCTACAACCACTACAAATACACTCCAGACACACGTGACACCTTGTTCATTTAGCTCACGTGGGTACTGGGGAATCAAACCTGGGTCCTTTGGCTTCACAGGTAAGCACCTTTACTGCTATGCCATCTCACCAGCCTATGTATTCTTTAATTTTTTTAAAAAATATTTCATTTATTTGCGAACAGAGAGAAGTTAGAGAAAAGGTGAGGGACACCAGGACCTCTTGCCTCTGCAAACAAACTCAAGGTGCCTGTCCCACTTTCCTGAGCCATGTTTTAAAAATATTTTTTATTTATTTATATATTAGAGAGAGAGAAAGAGAATGAGGATGAGGAACTACAGCCTTGGGCCATTGCAAACTCCAGATGCACGTGCCACCTTGTGTATCTGGCTTATGTGGGTACTGGAGAATCAAACCTGGGTCTCATGCTTCACAGGCAAGTACCTTCTTTAACTGCTAATCCATCTCTCCAGCCCTCCTCCTGGGCCACTTTGTGCATCTGGTTTTAGTTACATGGGTATTGGGGAATAGAACCCAGGTGACTGTCAGGTATCGCAACAAGTGTCTTACATAGTCATCTCTCCAGCCCCCAAGAGTATTCTTTTTAAACCTAATAATGGAGCTGGAAGCAAGTTTACAGGATCAAGTGATGCCATACCAGCAGGAGCACCTGAGTTCACACCTCCTGAGCCTGTGTAAAGCTATATCCTATCCAGGGATCTGTAATCTAGCACACCTATGGGAAGAAGGGAGGTGGAAGCAGGAGAAATGGTGGGAAGCACATGGCCCAACTAACCTGGTGAACAGAATGCTAAATAGGAGACCCTGCCTCAAACAAGTCAGAAGGTGAGAACTGACACCCAAGGTTGTCCTGTCACACAAGCACCATGGCGTCCACATGCCTACATACACATTTACATATAGATAAAAAGCACCTAGAAGCTGGGTGTCATGGCACAGACCTTTTAATCCCAGCATTTTGGAGGCAGAGGTAGAAGGATAGCCGTGAGTTCAAGGCCACCCTGAGACTACATAGTGAATTCTACATCAGCCTGGGAAAGAGCAAGACCCTGCCTCAAAAGAAGAAAAAAAACCAAAACCACAAACCCCCCAAATAAAAAGCACCTAAGATCTATATAGAAGCACTAAAAGTCTTAAAATTGCTCAAGCATAACTGAATTTTAGTTCAGCCAACATCTATTCTTCCTACTTTAATTAGATTGACTTTTAAGTAGGGTAGTGGTAACTCTTGTATAAAATCATTTTATAAAACCACAACCAATAGGTGTTTAGACTGACCTGTCAGCTCATATAAACTAGTTTTAAATACTAAGAATTACATCTCAATTTTCAGTTTCAGCACAATGCTTTTTTTCCTCAATGATCTAGAGTGAATCACACTTCTCCAGTGGTGTAGATTGGTATGCTTGTGGGTTTTATTTCCAAGCATTTTCCTTCACTTTAAACAAGGTGTAATGAAATTACTATGCTATTCAAACTGAGGGCTTTAATCCATTATTACCATGCAGGTAATGATAGCAACTTAGTAAATGACAATTTGAACTTTAAAAACTGGACTTTTTAAAAAGCTCATAGACCATAACAAGGTACACACTACAAGGTTGAGTATCCCTTATCCAAAATGTGTGGGATCAGAAGTGTCTCAGACTTTTTCAGATTTTGAAATATTTGTATGCAAATGAGATATCTTGGAGATGGGACCCAAATCTAAACATGAAACTCATTTTTCTTCCATATATGCTTTTAAAATATTTTATTAATTCATTCATCAATCAATTCTGTATTTATTTTATTGTGTTTAAGAGTGTGTGTGTGACAGAATAGGTGCATCAAAGCCTCTTGCTATTGCAAACAAACTCCGGACACATGCACCACTTTGGGCATCTGGCTTTATGTGGGCTTTCTTTGCAAGCAAGCACCTTAAACCACTGAACCATCTTCCCAGGCAATGTTCCATATACATTTTATATATATAGACTGAAGGTAATTTTCTACGGCCCCATATGTGCACCTAGTGTTTTAACTGTGACTGTGACAAATCACAGGAAATCAAATGTGGAGTTTCCTACCTGGGGCATCACACTGGTCCTCAAAGTTGCTAGCAGCTCAGATTTCTGGGTAAGGGATGCTTGTGTTCTGTCTGCACATCTTCTTCAGTCCTTCTGTGCCCCTGCTGCATGGTCCTCCAGAGCACACACCTCAAGGGGCATTGAGCACCATCTTACAATGGCAAGCCTGTCTCAAATGGCTAATGTAGAAATGTATACAGATGTTTGGGGAACTTAATATTTAGGCTCCACAACTCACTAGCTGGGAGAATGGGTAGGTTTCTTAACTTCTGTACCTGTAGTTCATAGTCTGTATGGGGCACTAATATTATTTTTTCACTAAAAATGAATTGAAAGACAGAAAAAGAAAAGAAAGGAAGGAAGGAAGGCAAGCTACCGGCAAATTTTACAGTATTTTGGGTTATGATAACAGTAAGGCAGTAGTTCCACAAAATTCCT
Organism: Jaculus jaculus; assembly: GCF_020740685.1. NCBI lineage: Eukaryota > Metazoa > Chordata > Mammalia > Rodentia > Dipodidae > Jaculus > Jaculus jaculus. The sequence goes on along the minus strand of NC_059111.1, from coordinate 108,179,735 downwards.
ACCAAAACAATCCTACCAGCAGAAGGCTGAGTGTCTTTGTGCTCTGACAGACCTAAATTTTCACATTCTCTTGAAAATATCCTTCTAGCTGGGCATGGTGGTGCATGCCTTTAATCCCAGCACTCAGGAGGCAGAGGTAGGTGGAGTTCACGGCCACCCTGAAACTACATAGTGAATTCCAGCTCAGCCTGTACTAGAGCAAGAACTTACCTCAGGGGGAAAACAAATACTATGTCTTAAAATGTGAATATTTCATACCATGAAATAATTTTCTTGATGTATGCTTTCAACGAAATGCCAGCTTGAAGGGTTCCCTACCTCTCCTACCTTACCAGAGATCACATGAGCTGCAGCAGCAGCAGCACAAGTCTACTGACTGTCAAGACCATGACTAAAGAGCATTCACACCCTGGCAGCAAATGTCTCAGGCACACAGCTTCAGAACCCAGGCTGACACAAATGTTCTCACTCTTGAAACAATAAGGACATGAGCATCCAGAAAACATCCTTGGTCAGGAATCCAGATATGCACCTGTGGCAGAGGATGCATTGACCATGGTCACATGCAGAGGGCAAGTGTCCCTCAGCCACAAGAACTGTTTCACAAAAGATGCACAAACCCACTTCAACTGATGGTTCTCACAATCCTACTTAGTGACTTTCTAAGTAACTCACATGCAGTTACCAGTGTGCCCTGCTGGTGGGTGCTAGACCTCAAGAACTGCCTGCTCATAAGCAGATTTTGAAAGCTAGTACATCATAAAGTGAACATGCTAATTATCTTATCAAGGTTTTCCATTAAAAATACAAAACCCAGCCAGGCGTGGTGGTGCACGCCTTTAATCCCAGAACTCAGGAGGTAGGAGGACCACTGTGAGTCCAAGGCCACCCTGAGACTACATAGTGAATTCCAGGTCAGCCAGGGCTAGAGTAAGACCCTACCTCAAAAAACAAACAAAAAAATACAAAACCCTTTCTGTTATAAGAATCTAACCCTTAGTTGAAAAATTATGATTATGGGAATGATGGAGCAGTCAAAGGCACTTGCTAGCATAGCAGAGCCTGTTAACCTGGGGTCAGTTTCCCAGCACTCACATAAAATCAGATGCAAAATACGGTGCAAGCATCTGGAGTTTATTTACAGTGGCAAGAGACCTGGTGCACCCTATAGATGTGCACACACACATCCAAATAAATAGCATTTTAAAACAGAAAAATTATGATTAGCAATTCTCAGCTATGCCAACACAAACACACGTCCCATTTCACAACAAATTGGCTGAAAACACAAGTGCCTTTTTTTTAAAATCTCAAATGTAAAAGGAAAATTTATTTTCAGCAGTACTGGACATTGAACCTAGGGCCTCACACATGCTAACTAGGCAAGCACTATGCCACTCCTCATGACTTTTTATATTATTTTGAGACAGGATCACTAAGTTGTCCAGGCTAGCCTTTTACTCTTCCTATAAGGCCAGGTAAGCCTTGAATTTGTGATCCTCCTGCCTCAGTATCCTGAGTAGCTGAGATTATATATACGTACCACTAGGCTCAACATCATTAGAAGCTTTATGTTTTCTTTGGATATGAAGACAATCTGCCACTGAATTGACCCCACAGAAGGAGATGGAAACTCAGTCACTTCCTTTCTGGTGGGATCCTAAGGCACAGGCAGTGTTCCTGGGAGCACTTCAGAGTCCACAGTGAGATGTTACCTCCTGCATTGGTTAAGACCCATCTTGATGAAAAGTTCCCTTGCTAGTTACTACAACATCCAGTACTTACATATTTAGTATCTTCAAGTCCTTATAAACACTGGGGAAGGGGTGAGAAAACAGAGAGAGAGAGAGAGAGAGCGCACGAGAGCTCATGAGCGAGCACATTAAACCTGGACTTTATATCAATAAAGGATAACTAAGTTAAATACAGCCACTGAACCAATTATTTGCATGACTTCTGAGATCATGAAAATGAGGCATTTGATAATCTTCAGTAAAGGAAGTGTTTTTTTTTCCTCTTACTTCACACAGGTAGGACCAAATCTATGAACAAAGGAGAAAATCTGGCAAGACCTGTAACATCAATTCCCCTTAGAAGATGGTTCTGAAAGAAGCAAGCTTTCAGTATTTTATACTTGCTGAAAATTATGTCTGCATGTAGGTTCGTGTGTGTGCATGTGCGTATGTAGGTCAGACGACAACCTCGGGTGGTGGTGTTCATGTGCCATCCACAACCCCTTTTTTCCCCCAAAACAGGTTCTTTAATCTGGAGTTCACCAAGTAGGCTACACTGGCTGGCCAGCAACACCCCCCCCCCCCGCACTGGATTCCACCTGTCTCCACCTAATCAATGTTGGGATTAGAAGGACGTGTCACCATTTATTTATAACATGGGTTTTAGAGATTGAACTCAGGTCCTCGTGCTTACAAGGCAAGCACTTTACTGACTGAGCTATTTCTCTAGTCTCTTTCTGGAGATTTTTACTGAATTGAACCTACTAAAGATGTGGCTTTTTAGTTCAAAAACGTCTACATTTTCCTCATAGCCTGCACATCCTGTCTTTATCTGTCACTATGTAAGCGGTAAGTGTTTTTGATTACTGTTTTGTTCATGAGCGGGCCTCACGTCCCTGAGCTCCAGTCATGTCCTCAGCCTCCCAGGACAGGGACTCCAAGCACCATAGGTTAGACCACTGTTCAGGGATCAAAGAGACAAAAGCAGCACATCTGTATCCCCACAGTAACTCAGGTCTGGGGCCTTGGGTTCAATCCCAAGTACCACAAAAAAAAAAAAAAAAAAAAAAACCACCAAAATTCTGAGGTCTGTATTTTAAGTAAGTGTTCTGGACCTCTATCCTTGCACCACTTGTGAATGACTGTGCAGTGCCACACAATCTTTACTGCTGGGCTCCATTTAGTTGGGGGAAGGTGATCAGAAAATACTGATAGCTGGGACTATCAATTATCAAGGTTACAAAGGCTTGTAATTATTCTAGCTACTCATAGAGCTGAGGATCCCAAGTTTAAGGCCAGCCTGATCAATTTTGAAATGAAAATTCAAAAGGAAAAAAACAGTGGATGGGGCTGCAGACATAGTTCATTAGTTGAGGGTGTGCCTAGCATTCACAAAGCCATAGGTTCAATCTCCAAGACCAACAACAAAAACACGCTGTTGCATAACTTGCTTCACTATCTTGGGTAACTGCTTAGCTAAGATTTTCAAGCTTGTCTTCAAGTAGCTTATTTTGAAAACCATTATCCATGCTTTCAGCTGAAAATGCAGTTAATATTTTCCAAAGGTAAAGAAAATGAAGGGGCTGGAGAGATGGCTTAGCAGTTAAGGCACTTGCCTATGAAGCCTAAGGACCTAGGTTCGACTCCCCAGTACCCACATAAGCCAGATGCACATGGTGGCACATGTATTTAGTTTGTCTGCAATAGCAGGAGGCCCTGGCATGCCCACTCTCCCTCTCTCTAATAAATAAAAATAAAATATTTAGGGCTAGAGAGATGACTTAACAGTGAAGGAACTTGCCTGTGAAAGCTAAGGACCTATGTTCGACTCCCCAGATCCCATATAAGCCAGACACATAAGGTTGTGCAAGTGCACAAGGCGGTGCACCCATCTAGAGTTCGGTTAGTGGCTGGAGGCCTGGCACACTGATTCTCCATCATAAAAAAAAATTTTTTTTTAAAGAAAATGAAATTCACAAAAATCCAGATTTTTTTCTATGGTTTTTATAGTCTCAAGAACTCACATATGTATCTGAAAACTAGACTTTACAAATAATTCAACTTTGTAAAATAAAATATATACATCAAAATTCTGCAAATAAATCAACTTCTAGTCTGGTGTAGTGGCACATGCCTTTAATTCCAGCACACAGGAGGCAGAGGTAGGAGGATTGCTGAGAGTTTGAAGCCATCCTTAGACTACATAGTGGATTCCAGGTCAGCCTGGGTTAGAGTGAGACCCTACCTCGAAAAACCTTAAAAAACAACAACAACAATAATAATAGATAAACCAACTTCTAAAAAGTATAAATGAGATACAACAGCACATTTTAGTACTAATTTTCTTCAGATTTCAAACACTACACACTCATACTCACCTAGTGTACACAAGACAACCAAATCAATTTACTGTCTGTTGGGTTATCTTGTTTTCAGGAGTGGCTAATTTATAGGACTCATCTGTACCACTTTTCAAACTGTAGTGCTCAAGCCAATCTTCAAAGAATACTAATTTTTAATTTGAAAAAGAGTTCTCACAATTTTTCTTTTTAATTATTAAAGACAGTTTTTAGTTCAGGCTAGATTCACTTGGTTACAGCTTAGTATGACCCTTGAATCCTCCTGCCTCCACCTTTTTAACCAAAGTTTTCTGTAAATTAGCTTTATCAAAAGAAACTTTCAACATTTATAACTTACGCAAAGTCTCTTAAAATAACAGAACTTGCACAAACTGGTTGATGTACTGAAATTTTGTTTAATGTTCTTTCTAGAGTGCGTAATCACAGCGTGAAGAACAAGAGCTAAAGACAACTGTGATGGTACACACTTGCAGTTCCAGCCTTTGAGAGGCTGAGGCAGTAGGACTACCATGAGTGTGAGGCCAGCTTGGGCTATACAGTAAGTGCCTAGGTTACACAGTAGAAGGACAGCCACGGCTACATTTTAAACCTATTTCCAACTCCTCCCTCTGAAAAAGGAACCAGGATTAACAAAGGTGCCCAGAACTAACAGCAGTTACTTTCATCCTGTCAAATAAGAAACGATGCAAAGTTAGTTCACAGGGGACCAGGCTTGGAGACAAGCATGTTAGCATCACACAGATAAGAGCTTTTATGTTGTGGTGAGGGCTGACAAACAGAAGATTTTACTCTATCCCTGCTGGAGACCACACAGTCTGGGGGACTCTGACATAGATGATACACAGGAAGGAAGGGCACATTGAATGAAGCTCAAGACAAGGTGGCCATGCACAAAGGTATGAATCAAGCACCAATAAAATTTGGTTGCAAAAATCAAAATTGGTAGCTCTCTGAATATGGACCCAAGTAAGTTTTAAGTCTGTGTTGTATCTCAGGTATAAGACTAGAGACAGAAAGTTGGATATGGTTGAGGGAAAAAGAAAAAACATCAAATTGGGGTGAGTGCAGATGAAAGGAAGGGCAGGATAGCCAAATAGAAAAGCCCAAAGGGAAACTGCTGAGCCTAAATACAACAGAAAACTCCAGAATAAAAACTAGAACAAAAGATCAAGTCCAAGAGAGGGCTTCTGAAGAGAGAAAAGACATGATTAAGATAGCAAGTACTCTCCATGGAACACCATGCCCAGAGAGTACACCAAAGGAGAATAGGGCCTGGTCCTCACAAGTGTAAATGGATATGCATGTCTCCTTGGAGGAAACAGAATACTCTAGAAAAGCAGCTGGTTTCCATTGCCCAAATCTGACCTGATAGATCATGTGAACACTGTTCACTCCGGAAGCTAGCAAGATGAGATGAGGCCTACCAATTTAATAAATCAGGATCCAGAAAACTTTAAAAAGGAACAGTAAAACAGAAGTATTTAAATGTCTTTAATACTTTGGAATGGGGCTAGAGAGATGGCTTCAAAACCCAGGTTTGAGTCCCCAGAACCCAAATAAGCTAGATGCACAAAGTGGTGCATGTGTCTGGAGTTTGTTTGCAGTGGCTGGAGACCCTGGTGTGCCCTCCCTCCCGCTTTCTGTGTCTCTCTCAAATAAATAAATAAATTTTTAAAACTCGGAAAGTTTTAGACTTTGTATAGGCATGGTCCAGGAATCTAATCCAAGGACATACATGTACATTCTAGTCAAGTGCTCCACCAATGAGTTATGCCCCCAGTCCAAGGACTTTCTTTCAATATTTGACACCACCAATGAAATGTGAGTAATAAAAACTTTGATTTTTTTTTTTGTTTGTTTGGTAGTAATTATGGACTAGCACTAACCCATGTGCTTTAAATTTTTTGAGGGGGTAGCGCTGCAAAGATAGCTCAACTGTTAAGAGCACTTCCTATGCAAGCATGAGGGCCTGTGAGACCATTTAATTCCCAGGACCACATAAAGAGCTGGCCATGGCCGCACTTGTCTGTAACCCCAGTGCCATACGAAAGCACAGCTCATGAAGAAACAGCAATTCTGGGGATCAGTAAGAGACTTGGCTCCAACAGAAGAGTGATGGACCAGGATACCTAGTGGTCTACTGTGGCTGTGACAGGTGAGCGTGTGGGGTACCACATGGGTATGCACCACATACATACATACACACACACACAAGCAAAAGAAAAAGTAGAGGGGAGAAGGGATGAGAGGAGGGGGAAGGAGAGAAAGATGTTTCCTAGGTAATTAAACCACAACTGTCTTCTAGCCTCTATGACAAGTTCTACACTGTGCTCCAAAGGACACTAAGTGCTTCCAGGTGCCAATCAGTGCTCCATCAAAGAGGAAAAAAAAATGAACACACCAATTTATTACATATCAATTTCTCCTGTAATTTTTACATTCCATGTTTTTGAAGTCTGTAGGCATTCTATGTGGTAAGTTCTTTCTCCAAAAGTTATTACTAAATTAAGGGTACACACCCAGTCTACACAAGTTATAAGAACTGCAGTGTACATAATCTATTAATGATTCTTCAATATGTAAGTCAGCATTTTTTTTTAAATTTTTTTTGTTTTTATTTTTTATTTATTTGAGAGTGACAGAGAGAAAAAGGCAGATAGAAAGAGAGAGAATGGGCACGCCAGGGCCTCCAGCCACTGCAGATGAACTCCAGACACGTGCGCCCCCTTGTGCATCTGGCTAACGTGGGTCCTGGGGAATTGAGCCTCGAGCCAGGGTCCTTAGGCTTCACAGGCAAGTGCTTAACTGCTAAGCCATCTCTCCAGCCCAGCATTTCTTAAATTAGTTTGTTTTCTGTTCTTCCCTCTGGTTACCAAATCCCACATGCCTCAGAACAGATGGGCAAAAAGTACTGGTCTAAACAAACAAAAGCCCTGAAAATGCAGTAACAGGTAGTATGAGAGTCCCTTTATTACAAAAATAATAGGACCAAAACAAACTATACTAAAAACCAAACAAAAACCAGCACAAGAAGTAGTCAACGGCATCCAGAACATGTACAAAGCTACCAGAGAAGAGCTCACACCAGGTAAAACTGCTCCACCCACTGAGTCTTCAGCATCCTTCCCTTTCTGTATCTTTTGGGTCCCTTGGTAGTACAGTCTTATTTTCATTATATTGTGCCCTTTCATCACCATGTCAGATAAGAGGCACTCTAGTGGAATTCGGGTATATTCCATCCAGTCATATGATGCATGTCAAAGTCTACTTTCAACCAGAATAGCAAAGATGGACGTCTTCCAGAAGGCTGAGGGTCAGCAGCTACAAAGCCACAATAGGTCGTCAGCATGTACTTAATGCTGAATACTAAGTGTTAGTATTACATGAAAGATTAACCTGCAAGTTAAGTCTTTTAAAGGTTTTTATCTTTAAGATAGAAGTCAAACCACTACACTCTTCCTTCTCCACCCTCCCCAAACCAAAGTCTCCTAATTTCCAAATGTAAGCCTGAGCCTGCAGAGGGAGAAAAGGCCAAGCCTCTGAATCTATTCCTAGGATTCCACTTGGGATTGAGGAATCTGGTCTGCAGTTTTACCAACCTGCTTCAGGATTCCAAATCTTTCCTTCCAGTCTGACTAGAGTAGGCCTCTTTCCACCTCACAGAGGTCTGAGCTCTTGCCTTTACCCCCACATTCTGACTTTGAGATGCCCATCATATACATAACTAGTTCAGTTAGTATATAATTAGTATATTCTATGTAGCAAAGGCAGTTTCCCCCCGAGTGTGCTGGCAGCATTTCTGAGCATTCATTCTGTCCACATTTCTCTGTGACTATGTCCATGTAATTCTAATAGTGTTCCCGATTTATGCTAATAAATGTATCTTTCTTAAATGATTGATAGTAACCATTCAAGTTTTCCAAGCTATAACAAACTGTGCCAAAGTATTTTTCCCAATTTTTTGCAAACTAATACTATGCATAAAGGTATTATAGTCTAAACATTTGACAAGGATTGGGGAGACGGTTCAGCAGTAAAGGTTCTTGCTTGCAAAGCCTGGTGGTCCAGGTTCAATTCCCCAGTACCCATGAAAAATCAGATGCATAAACTGCCAAGAGGCCCTGGTGTGCCCATTCATCCTCATTCTCTCCTCTCCGTCCTCCTCTTTCTCTCTCTCTCTCTCTCTCAAATAAATAAAAATTATAAAAAAACACATTTAACTTAAAATGAATTTACTATAACTAGGAGTTATGAACTAAGCAAAATAGGATAAAGTTGGCTAATGTCCCAAAGAAAAGGAACTTCCACTATGAAGGCCAGTCATCAGGACCTAATCTGCTGTTTGAAGTAGGCATAATAAATATCAAAACATAAGTGCATTTCATGATTATGACAGTTTGATAGAAAGGGCCTCACCTCTCTGAAGGATGGAAAGGAATGAAAACATTAAACAAAGAACCTGATGCTGGAAATACAAGCCACCAAACCAGACATGTAGCCCTATGTACTGACATACCTGGAAAGGAGCTGCAGGTAAAGAAGTACCAAGTAATTCTGTACTAAACATGCAAAATGGCATTCCAAGCGGCCCCTTTGCTTCTATTTCCTTAGGATTTTTTTCTTTTGAAAAATTAAGCCACCAGGCTGAGGGTATAGCTTAGCAGTAGAGTACTTGCCTAGCATGCAGAAGGCCTGCATTCCCCTGGGTTCCTTTTTTTTTTTTTTTTTTAATTTCATTAGTTTACAAGCACTCTTTGAGTATTAAAAATGAATTTGCAGATCAGGTGTGGTGGTGCATGCCTTTAATCCCAGAACTTGGGAGGCAGAGGTAGGAGGATCACCATGAGTTCGTGGCCACCCTAAGACGGACTACATAGTGAATTCCAGGTCAGCCTGAGCTAGAGTGAAACCCTACCTCAAAAACCAAAAACCAGTGAGACCCTACCTCGAAAAACTAAAAATAAATAAATAAACAAATTTGCTTGCAAAGTAAAACATTTTCTTTGATTGTTTACAGATTTCAACATAAAAAATTTTTATGCTTCTAAAGCAATCAAATAAATTTTCACTGTATTTTTAGTATTATACCTGGGTTTTCCCTAACCTGAGATTTCTATCCTACTATCTGTTGGTTCTTAATTTTCTGAAAAATATTTTAATGTACACAAAAGGACAGACATTTACTACTTTAAATACTTTACCCACGTATACTTTTTACATATTTCAATGGTTGAACCATTTCATACAGTCTATTTTCTGATTTTCAGACACAGGCCTTTAAAAAATACAGCTTGTTAAATGGTTCTACAAATTTTTGCAAGGCCAATGAGTCGTGAGATCACATCCAATTAACAACAGCCCCAAAGTTCCAGAACTCCTCCTATCTATGCCATCAGCCTAATTAATTCCTCTTCTTCAATGTTTACTAAAAGTCTAAGAAGAATGAATACGTTCATTCTCAGAAGCCAATCATAGTTCCACATGGTGAATTCTGTTGTAATGAAAAGGTATCAATCCTTAACACATTTTCCTTCTAGTCTCTTCTAATCTTCCACCTTCATACAAATCAAGCACTTAAAAGCACTTAAAAGCTCAAGCTCTGGGGGCTGGAAAGATGGCTTGACGGTTAAGACCCTTGCCTGTGAAGCCTAAGAACCTAGGTTCAACTCCTCAGAACCCATGTAAGCCAGATGCACATGGTGGTGCATACTTCTGGAGTTCATTTGAAGTGGCTGGAGAACCTGACATACCCATTCTCTCTCTTAAACAGAATATTTAAAACAAAAACAAACAAACAAAAAAAACCCTCAAGCTCTGAGATTACTGTCTTGCTCTAGACTCTTAAGTGAGGCCTTTCTACCTTGCTAGCCTTGACCTTGACCATGCAAAGCCAACACTCCTGTTTCCTACCAGGAAGGCAAAACACAGTAGTTACTTTATCAAGATTTCATGTGGGAGGATGTTCATGAATGCTGATATTAACAGTGTGCTAGAGAGGCACTGGGGCCAGAGTCATTCTGCTCAGTTCCTGTCTGAAGGTCAAGCGAATGGGAGAAGCCTCCAAATGGGAGAAGCCTCCAAGTTTCATCAGAAGGGTAAGCACTGATATAGTACCACAGACAGGACACTGCGAGAACCCAGGAAAATCTAATCCAGATAGGATGGCAGCTCCCCAGGGACAGGTGATACCTGAGTTGTCAGGTGATAGGAAGAGGAAAACAAAGAGCCAGAATGGAGAACAGAAATGCAGTCAAGCTGAATGAGGCACTTGGAAGGCAAGGGGGGCAGAACGGATTTACTTAGTCAAAGTTTACCAAAGGAAAAATTAAAATGGTTATCAATCTTTATAACCATTTGTTAAACATGAACAGGATATATTATGTTCAATAAAGTAATTTTCCCAATGTATAACATTTAAAAGTTATGACATTCTCATGGAATCCACATATGTTGAGAACCTAATGAAATCTTAAATAGTATTAATTTAAAAACTATCTCAGGGAAGTGTGATGGTACAGAGCTGTAATCCCAGCACTAGGAAGGCTGAGACAGGAAGATCTCTAGTCAGAAGTCAGCCTGGGTTACCTCTGTGAGACTATGTCTTAAAAATATAACAAAACAGCACAGCAGCAACAAATCTCAGGGAGAGGTAGCTCAGTGGTTGAGCCCTTGCCTAGTGTCTTACAGGCCATGTTAGGTGACCCCGCATCCCATAGAAGAAATTCTGCTTTAAAAATGAGGAAATACAGGCCCAGGTATTAAACTCAAACTATATAGGCTCCATCCACATCTTTTCACCTAAGCAGGATATCCCCTCCCCTGCCTCTTTTTGCAGAGGCTAGAAAAACACCTGTGTGAGCTTTATAATTCTGTGTATAGTGTGTACTAGCAAATGTACATAGTGTACCTCCTTGAGTTTCACCCAAAGTGATTTACTTTTAAATATTTTTAATTTATTTGAGACCGAGAGAGGGTTGTGGGCCAGGGCCTCTTGCCACTGCAAACAAACTCCAGACACATGTGCCAGTTTGTGCATCTGGCTTTACATGGGTACTGGGGAATAAAACCTGGGCTGGCAAGCTCTGCAAACAAGTACCTTTAACCACTGAGTCGTCTCTCCAGACCTTGATTTATTCTTTAATGGTAATTTCTTAAATTTTGAAACAAAACAACACGACTCCCCCACATACACCTACCTTACTGATAAAATTACCTGAAAAAATTTTAAAAGCAAGATGAACATTGAATTGGCCCCCAAATGGTTAACAACCTTTTATCCAGAGCTATCTGAAAGGCAAGTTTAAAACAAAGCCACTGATTCCCAAAGATATTCTACCATGACTGTTGGAATGAGTAGAAAGGACATGCGTTGAGAGGTATGGAGGGGTCAAACACAAGCAGAAACACATTCAAGTTCTAGGCGTCTTTTTTTTTTTTAAAGTTTGTGGAATGGCAAATAGCTATCCCTCCAGTAAAGTTCATCTTAATATTGCATGCTGAAATGAAAAAGGCATACTGCCTCTGCTTCTGGGTCACTGCAAGTGACAAAGCAGTGGTACCACTGGGCTGGCCTGTGTTCCCAACAGGGCACCCTGCTTCACTTCAAACGTGGGGCGTGGGGGGGGGGATCTTATTGCAAAAACAAAGTCTAAATAGCAACACCTTAAAAGTAAATTGATTCAATTTCACAAGTTGGGTTTTCCCCTTGACTTCCACAGCTTTAAAGAAATTTTGAGCATTCTTTTGTTTCGGCACAGTAACTAGATATTTGAGGGTAAAGGAAGAACAAAAAAGATGACAGACTTTACTGTAGAAAAGCAAACAGCCTAATAAAGCTTGCACTCTTAACCAGCTGAACAGCAGTGGCTATTTCCTGTAGCCAAAATCAGGGCAGGTGGTCAAATGGCAGGATTAAAATTAGTCCTGAAAGTCATTCATTCAACTGAGGCACCATGTAGACAAATTTTTTGCATTACTTTACAGATGCAAAAATGGACTGTCCAGTCTTCAATAAGTTCATACTAAAAATGTATGGGAAGGTTGCACTACAGATTAATTAGAGCAAAGGTAAGGTTCAAGGAACAACGGACTCTATGTAGTATCTAAGGACACCTCATAGCATCAGCTCAGACGTCTGACAGACTCACCAGGAATGTGGGGCACACCTACCTGGATTTCGGCATGCAGCTTTGGGAGGGAGGGCAGATCTTAGAAACTAAGAACATCTTGGCATATCTTAGTTTGGGTTTTTTTTTTGGGGGGGGTGAGTAGATGGTTTTTTAAAAAATGATGCCAATGAGGGGGGAATAAAAAAGTTATTAGAAATCAGTTCAGCCATTCCTCTCAAGCTTAATGAGTACTCTCCTGAACCTCCAAAAGTGGGCATAATAGAAGTTAATGCATGCCAGTCTTGTATTTGCATGTTTGTTTGCAAAGTGATGTAACGATTTCAACTTATTATTGGAAGCAACAAATAGAAGTTTTAGATTAAAAAAATAGCCCCAAACCTTTTCAAACAAAGAGAAAAAAAAAATCTCATTTCGTCTTCTTACATATCACGAACGATTTTACTTTATAAACCTCACCACTTTGCTATACAAAATACACAAGATCTTCCAGAGCTTTGGGAAAGTCTGGTAAATTTTCAGGTATATCCCAAAATGAAGTACTCAACTTAAAACGGCACACTATTCAGCCTGGCGTTCAGATAAACTTAGGTCCTAGAAGCTTGTGGCTTCCAGTCAAAATGAACTTAGATCCTCTACTTAGTAAGTGCATTTCTGAAAGAGTGTGATCACTTATTCCACTCTTCATTTTTGACTGTTTCAATGGTACTCCAACAAAGAGCAATTACATACAAAAAATAAATATGAGAGTAACTAACTTGACTGCATTTCAGTATATGCACCCTAACTACTAAGGACTACACGCGAGAGCAGGGGCCCAGTCAGAAAAGGGAATCTTCTTTCTGGCAGATCTAGGTAGAGAGAGCCTTGAACTTTAGGAAGTAAGCAAGCTCAAGGAATGTGGATAAGCACTTCCATCTTTCTTAATTACGTGTCTACATCACAGGTGACAGGAGAAGGAGGGGGTCTTTCGGGGTCACATGGGCCTTCCGAGTCGAAGTGCGTGAGCCCCGAGCCTGGGGACCCCCGACACTCTGTCTCTGGCCAGGCGCCCGGTTACCTTTGGGGTCAGAGCGCGCGCTCCCGCAGGAGCCGGGGGCGCGCAGAGGCCGCCGCTCAAGGCCCAGCGCGAAACGAGGGTGGGGGGGGGGTGTCCCTGGGGAGGAGGGCTCCTTCCGTTTGGGAAACCACGATGGCATCCCTGAGCGCCTGCTGGGCCCGTCCCCCGTCCCCTAGCCCTTCCCCAAGAGAACGGAGCAAAAACAGACCAAGTGTTACTCAATAATAATGCCCTGCACCGTCTCAACAATGCGAGCGGGGGGACCCGAGAGCCGCGGGCAAGGAACCGGAAAGCCAGAGCGCACAGCGCGGAGGCGCCTCCCGCGCGCGAGCCCCGGCTTCCCGGAGAGCACGAGTACGACTGCAAGCGACGCCCGGGGTCGGAGGAGGGGGCGGGAAACCAAGGAGAAAAAGAGCAGGCGTCCCGCTTCCCGCCGGGGTCTTCGCACGAGGCGACGAGCAGACGCCCGAGCGCCGGGCCAGGCCTCCGAGCACCGAGCCTCGCTCGCGCCCGGGCAAGGAGGCCGGCGTCACCAGGCCGCTGCCGCCGGGCGCGATCAATAGGGCTTTAAATAGTAATTATAATTATTATTGTTATTTTCTCAGTGCGTAGCCGGGCCTGGCTACCGCGGCCCGGGTGGTGGATTCAGGCCGGGTCCCGCCGGCTCCTCGTTACCCTCCGGCGTCCTCCGCCCACGAGCGGTTAAGCCCGAGCCGGCCGCCATTCCGTCCAGCCCGCGGCTCGCCGACTCACGGCCTCGGCCGGTGCGTGGGGCGCGGGCCCCAGTCACTGCGACACCGCGGCTCGAGCCGGGCCTGCGTCGCCGTGGCCCGCCTGCCTCCCTCCCGTCCGTCCCTCGGCCCTCTGAGGCCGCCGAGAACTCACTCGCATCTCCCGGGCCGTGTCCTAAAACAACTCGGGCGACCGTGTCCGGCTCGCTCGCTCGCTCGCTCGCTGGGCCCGAGCCCTTGTGCAAAGCCCGTCCCGCCAAGGTCTGGCCGCGTCCCTCAGCCGCCCGGGCCGCCCCGCCTGGAGCTGCGTGCGACACGGCGCCCGCCTCCTCCGCCTCCGCCTCCTCCGCCTCCGCCTCCTCCCCTGCCCGCCCGGCCCGCCTCCTCCCGCCGCCGCCGCCGCCGCCGCCGCGGGCACCGCGCAACCTCCGCCCTCTCGCCGTCCCTCCGCGGCTCTCCGCCCTCCCGGCTTCACCGGCTCCGGCCACGGCGGGGAGAAGCTGTGGGGGAGGGCGGAACGCACGGCCATCGGCGTCCCGTGGGCTCGGGGCGGGGTGTGTGTGGGGGGGGAAGCCGGGAAACCGTCGCCGCCATCGCCTCGGTGGCCGCGGCGCGGGAGGGCGGGACCCCCTCGTTCTCGCCCCGAAACCGCCCGCCGGCCAGAGCCCCGGGGCCGTCCGCTCGCCGGGGAACCGAGGACGGAGGGATTTTTTTTTTTTTTTTTTTTTTTTTTTTTTTTTACCTGCACGTCCCGGGGCCTCAGCCGCCGAGCCGGCCCCGTCGGGCGCTTTCCTTCCTCCCCGCCCCCTCTCCCCCCCCCCCCGCAAGCTCGCTCGTCCGCCGCCAGGTTTTCCGGCGACCCTCGCCCGGGGGCCGCCTCGGAAGTCCCCGCTTCCCGCCACTTCCCGGCTCACGAGTGGGCCGACCTCAGGTCGGGGGAGGTGGGGGCGTGCTCGGGACGGTGAAGAAACTTCCGGAAGCACTGGAAGGAGAGAGGGGCTTCGGCCTGCCGGCTCCCTCCGCTGCACGCACTCGCCCTGGGGCGGACATGGAAACACCCAGCGACCAGCCGAGCCTTGTGCCTCCCGGACTGGGAGATGAAACCGGGGGAAATAACCTGCGACCGCCGCCTGGTGAAGTCACAGAGACAGGCCGCCCCCAGGTCAGCGTCAGCGCGGACTCCCGAGAGACGTGCAGCCCCTGCTGCTCCCCCGACCTCCGGTCCACCTGCAGGCCCTGGGAATCTGCTCCTGATAGCCCGAACTTTAGATGTTATTTTAATGATTTCCAAAAGAACAAACTAGGCTTCCCTTTTCAAATCTTTGAACCAAACTCTCTCTTTTGGCAGCTTTTGACAGAAAATAATAATTTACTTTTAGTCTCTGTGGGGACAAATGAGTAGGAGACTGTTTCCACCCGGGGAAGGCAATGGAATCGTATTGTTTAGCCTGAAGTAGCTAATTGCACTCATTGGAAGTTAGCTGTCATACCTGGAATACTTGAAATCGATGCACATTTTAGCAGCACAAACTGCCACCAGGCTTCTTGTGGCTGAGAGGCTGCAGAGAGAATGGATTCACCCCACACCTACCTAGAGGCAGCTGTTTTAACACTCTTGGCTCACATCTGTCGTCTTATTCCATGAACAAGCAAGGAGGATTTTAAATTAGCCCATCTACCAGGGCAAAAAATGTGATGGATATAAGTTCCTGTTTTCCTTCATACTAGAACAGTCCAGAGAACCTAATACCACGGTAAGACAAAAATCTTCAGCAGAGCTGAGGACAGCCCCCAGAGTCCATAGTTGTAGAAGGCACCAGTGTCCCTTTCAGAAGGAACATCCCCAGTGGCTTATGTGGTCACTTCTATTGAACTGTGGTCTTTTGTCAACAACTATTAAGTATCCTTAGACCTGTTTGAAGTTCCATATCCAAGTTATGCAATTCTTTGATTTGTGCAGTGGTTTTAAAGTTGTTGCTTTAGATCTCATCCTTCTCAACAACCTCATCAAAAGGAAGATGCATTTAATAACTTCTTTTTGTAGGCACATGGTAAGAGTGGAGATAAAAATAGGTTCAACCCTGTGGACTACTATACATATTAACCTTTATTTTAAAAGTCATGATTTCTGGGCTGGAGAGATGACTTAGTGGTTAATGCGCTTGCCTGTGAAGCCTAAGGACCCAAGTTCAATTCCCCAGTAACCACATAAGCCAGATGCATAAAGTGGTACATGTGTCTGGAGTTTGTTTGCAGTGGCTATAGGCCCTGGCATGTCCATTTTCTCTCTCTCAAATATTTAAAAAATCTTACCATTACTGGCTCTTGTTTTCTTCAGGTGACAACTTACCTCACCTCCATATTCCCTAACTTGCCCTCTCCATCCCATCATTTTGTCTGGTTTCCCACAGCTGAATATGAGAGCTGAAGGCATCAATTTATTACTGTTTCCTCCAACCTGTTTGCCCTTAACTGCAAGCACTGAGTCCACCTGCACCCCTCTCTACTTCTCACTGCCTTCACTCATGGTTTTTAACTCTGTTATCCACCTATTAGCACTGCTGAACTTTCCATCTTCCTAGGGCCTCTTTGCATCCCCATTGCATCTACTTACCCAATAGAACAAGGCCATCTGCTGTCTTTCCATTTCCACTTCTTGTCATCTTCCTTTCCTTAGTCTTTCTCCATCTCAGCAAAACTGATGCCTTTCTCAGATGAGTCAAAGTTTGAAAAGATAGCTTGATAGATAATCAGAACCAAAGTCCAAAACAGCCTCAAAAGACTGCATCAGGCTGGATGTGGTGGCACACACCTTTAATCCCAGCACTTGGGAGGCAGAGGTAGGAGGGGTGCTGTGAGTTCAAGGCCACCCTGAGACTACAGAGTGAATTCCAGGTCAGCCTGGGCTAGAGTGAGACCCTATCTGAAGAAACAAAAATAAAAACAAAAGACTGCATCAGGCCAAAGTCAGCAAGAAAAAATGCAGCTGTCAGGTTCTGGCTTCAGGTTAGAGGGAACCAGAGACTTGAACACCAGGAGAAACTGGCGGGATCAGGAGGGACAGAGAGAGGAGCTCTAGAACCCTGGGCTAAGTGGGGGCTTAAAGGTTGTGGGGAGAAGACGTGGCAAACTGAAAACTGACCTGCCAGAGAGGGGCCTTGGGATGTGACTGAGGCTGACACTGGAAGCGGGAGGAGGGGGGGAAATCTCTTCTCACAGCAGGTATACTCAGTTACCATACCTAGTCTAAATATGACCAGGTGGGAGAAGAGGAGGGAGGAGACAGCTCTATCTCTTAGGATAGCTTCACAAGTCAAAAACAATAGACTTTGGTTTATACCCAGATTTTGTCACTCAGTTAAGTCAACTATTACTGGGACCAAAATACCTACCTCACTGCATTCTAGTTCTTTTTCTTTCTTCATTTTCCACATGTTTTGTAAATCAGATAAACCTATGGAGGAAAAAAAAATACAAAAAAGATTTCCCATTCACTTGGCATCACAGAGCTGTCCTTCACCTTAGAGAAATCCTTTATTTTGGCTCAGTCTTTGGGGAAAGTGTCATTCTCACACATCTTTCCAGTGAAACTATCAAAGACTCTGAGATACTAGGGAATTTGCTCCAAATCACTGAGTTGGGTCAGTGGCATAACCTAGTCCTTGCATAACTGCTATATTACCAAGACATTTTCCCATACTGTATTGCTCCTTTAACGTCTAAAGAGTTTTCCTGGCTCCCATTTCTTCCCTGTCTTCCACCTGCAAGTGACTGCAGGTGGTTCCTTCTAAAGCAGATACCTTCATCTTCTATCTTTAACCTTCAAAATTCAGTGGTTCTCTGTTGTTTATAGGGTGGAGTCTAAACTGACCTGGCACATAAAAGTTACCATCTTTCCTTTTCCAAATTTATTTCCAGTCTCTTCCTAGAAGGAACTCTCAGCTCATTCTAATCCTGTTGGGCCTCCTGCCTGGGTGCTGGTTCCAGCTTTGACTCTTCACTTAGGAATGCTTGCTTCTGTTTGTTCCCTGAACACATAGGAGTCCTCACCTTCTGTTCTCCATCTCTAAATCATGAATGGGCTTTGAAGCTCACCTTGTGCCATCTACACAAGCTTTCGTTCTCTCTCCCTTGCTGCCCACTCTTCACATGTGCCCTTAAGCTGGGTGATCTCTGCCTTGGGGATAGACAGATCATTTCCTAAATTTCACCAGTTCCTTCAGCAACTGAAGCCTGCTGGGAGAATATTTGTTTGCGACACATAAGAAAGGGTACTGAGCCACTTGACTAGCCATTTGGATTATTTTTCTCAGATCTGTTCCAAACTAAATTGATTTCTGTAGGTTGGTTCCTAAACTGACTTTGCTTTAGAATTAAACTGAAATCTAATTACTAATTTCAGGGGTCCCTTCCGGACCTACTGAATTAAAATTGGGTGTAAAGGAGCAAAAATAGAATTTGAAACTGCCAAAGTTTAAATGTTGGCTTAACTAATATTTGCTGGGTAAGTTTGAGCAATTATTTAACTTTTCTGTGCTTCATTTTCATCTGTGATATGAGGATGATAACAACTCTTACAGGTTTGCTGACAATTAAATACTTGATAATATGGGGCTGGAGAGATGGCTTAGTGGTTAAGGTGTTTGCCTGCAAAGACAAAGACAACCCAGGTTTGATTCTCCAGGACCCCTGCAAGCAAGATGCACAAGGTGGTGCACGTGTCTAGAGTTTGTTTGCAGTGTCTGAAGGCCCTGGTATACCCTCTCTTTCTATGCTTCTTTATCTCTCTAAAATAAAGTAAATATTACCATTATGATGTTTACATTAGTTGTTTTTCTCACTGCTGCAGCAAAATGCACTCAAAAAGTAACTTGAGAGACAGGCGTAGTGGCGCACGCCTCTAATCCCAGCACATGGGAGGCAGAGGTAGGAGGATCACCATGAGTTTGAGGCCACCCTGAGACTACATAGTGAATTCCAGGTTAGCTTGGGCTACAGTGAGACCCTACTTCAAAAAAAAAACAAGCAAACAAACAAAAAAGTAACTTAAAGAAGGGTTTATTTCAGCTTATAGTTTAAAGGGATATATCCCATCATAGCATGAAGGGTGTGGTGGTACGAACATGAAGCAGCTGGTCACATATTCTCAGTCAGGAAACAAAGATAAATGCTGGTGTTCAGCTTGCTTTCTCCTTTTTTTAAAAATGTTTTTATTGTTTTAAATATTTGTTAATGTGAAAGAAGACAGGGAGGGAGACAGAAAGGAAGAGGCAGGTAGAAATGGGTGTGCAGGGCCTCCAGCCAGTGCAAACAAACTCCAGATGCATGCAGCACCTTGTGCATCTGGCTTATGTGGGTTCTGGAGAATCAAACCTGGGTCCTTAGGCTTCATAAGCAAGCACCTTAACTGCTAAGCCATTGCTCCAGCCCCTCCTCCTTTTTTTTTTTTTTTGGTCTTTTGGTTTTTTTGAGGTAGGGTTTCACTCTAGCCTCGGCTGACCTGGCATTCACTATGTAGTCTCAGGGTGACCTTGAACTCATAGTGATCCTCCCAACTCTGCCACTTGAGTGCTAGGATTAAAGGTAAGCCACCATGCTTGGCTTCTCTTTATTTATTTATTTATTTGCATATTTATTTATTTGAGAGTGACAGACAAAGAGGAAGATAGAGAATGAGCGCAACAAGTCCACTAGCCACAGGAAGCCAACTCCAGACACATGCGCCCCCTTATGCATCTGACTTACGTGGGACCTGAGGAATTGAGCCTCACACCATGGTTCTTGGGCTTCACAGGCAAGCACTTAAGCCACCTCTACAGCCTCTCTCCCTTTTTTAAATATCTTTATTTGCAAGCAAAGAGAGAAATAGAGAATGAGGGCCAGGGCCACCAGCCACTGCAAACAAACTCCAGATATGTGCCACTTTGTGCATCTGAGGAATTGAACTATGGTCATTAGGCTTTATAGGCAAGCACCTTAACCGGTGAGTAATATCCTTAGCCCCATGCTTTCTCCTTTTTATTCAGTCTGGGAGCCTAGCTGATGGAATGAAGCTGTCCACAGTAAGGGTGGATTGTCCTACTTCAACCTAGTCTAAAAACTCCTTCACAAACATTGCCAAAGACTTGTCTCCTACATGATTCTAGGTTCAACCAAGTTGGCAATTGATATTAACCATCACAGTAATGATAATGATTCTGTAATGAACCAGGGCCAGTTAGGTTGGGAACTACATCTGTAGATGTAATGAACAATGCCTATGCCTCCTCTTGCTTGAGTTTCAAATGTCACTGTTTCAGAATTAGGCATTACAATAAGTTCTAATAAACCTCATTTGTTTTCGAAGTAATGCAGTTGTTTGATTTTGTTTTGTCTGTTGATCTGGAACCTATGTGGCCCAGACTGGCCTTTAACCTATGTTCCTCCCTGACTCCACCTTCTGAGACACCTGGAGCTTTGAAACAACAGTGTCTGTTATGTTGCTCAGGCTGAGCTCTAATTTCTGTGTTCACATGCCTCAGCCTCCAAGTAGGTGGGACTATAGGTACCTTATATACATACATACATACATATATATATATATATATTCTGACCACCTCAGATTTTTTTTTTTTTTTATGGGAAGAAGGGATTTATTTCAAGTTTACAGATCCAGGGGAAGCTGGCTCCCTTTCACAGATCCAAGCAGAGAGAGAAAGCACCAGCAGCCAGCAAACATCAAAAAGCAGCAAGCACAGGGCTGGGGAGATTGCTTAGTGGTTAAAGCACTTGCCTATAAAGCCAAAGGTCCTAGGTTCAATTCCCCAGGACCTATATAAGCCAGATGCTCAAGGTGGCACATGAGTCTGGAGTTCATTGGCAGGGCCTAGAGCCCTGGTGAGCCCATTCTCTGTCTCTCTGTCTCTCTCTCTCTCTTTCTCAAATAAATAACCCACTGGAGAAGACAACTAGAGTTGCTCACCATCACCTCAACTGCCAGGGGACTCTGTAGACCTCTGGAGTTTTCTCTCTGGGCAACTGGTACCCTGCAATGTTCCACTACTTCAGAGGGCACACATGATTAGCCTTGACATTGTTCAAGTCTGCCCATGAGGTGCCCACAGTTCAGATGTGCAGGGTGCAAGAACAACGGAGGCCTGACTTTCTTGACTAGATGGCAAAGGATGCTGTGAACAGCCTGCAAGGCCAGGCAGAGACCTGGAGCAGGGATGAAAGCAAGCCCGAGACCTCAGAATAGAGGGCGTATGGATGGTGTGCCACAGGAGATGGGGAACACCCATCAGCATGAGTGTGCAGCCCCGTGGACCGAGCCCACAAAGCCATGGAGCCCCTGATTCAACCGCCCCAGGGTGTCCAGGACCACCTCAGATTTTTAACAATATATATAATGATATAAATGTTAGAAAAAACACAAAGTATCTTAAAAACTTCAAAATGGGGCTGGGGAGATGGTTTAGCAATTAAAGCACTTGCCTGCAAAGCCTAAGGACCCATATTGTACTCTAGATTCCACATAAGCCCAACACACAAGGTAACACAAGCGCAAGTATGTGCATGCACACAAGGTAGCACATGCATCTGGAGTTGGACTGCAGTGGCTGGAGGCCCTGGCGTGCCAATTCTCTCTCTCTCTCACACATACACACATAAAAAAAAGCCAAAAGCCAGTCTATTGCACTTGCCTCAAAAAAAAAAAAAAAAAAAAAGAAGGAAAGAGAAAGAAAAATTAAAGAAGCCACTGAATAGGAAAATCCAACATCAGAAGCTCTGGCATCTGTCTAGTAGCTGACCTGGAACTTGCTGTCTAGCTCCCGGCTGGCCTTGAACTCATAGCTCTTCCTCACAGCTCCTCCCACTTCAGCCTTCTAAGTACTGGGACTAAATGCATGTGTCACCACACCAGACCTCTACCCACATTATTTATTTATTTTGGTTTTTCAAGGTAGGATTTCTCTCTAGCACAGGATGACCTGGAATTCACTATGTAGATCTGCCTACTGCTTCCCAAGTATTAGTATTAAAGGTGTGTGCCACTACCTGGCTATCTGCATTTTTAAAATGAAGTTAATTTTTTTTTTCCCCTGAGGTAGGATTTCACTCTAGTCCAGGCTGACCTGGAATTCACTATTCTCAGTGTGGCCTCCAACTCACAGAGATCCTCCTACCTCTGTCTCCCAAGTGCTGGGATTAAAGGCGTGTGCCACCATGCCTGACTTAAATTTTTTGTTGCTATTGTTTTGGCCCAGGCTGACTTGGAATTCACTATGTAGTCTCAGGGTGGCTTTGAACTCACTGCGATCCTCCTACCTCTGCCTTCCAAGGGTTGGGTGCATGGCCCACCATGACCGGCTTAATTTTTATGTCTTTTTTTGCAAGCAGAGAAAGAGAGAATAGGTACACCAGGGCCACTAGCCACTGTAAACACTCTGAAGATGCATGTGAAGTGCATGCACCGCCTTGTGCATCTGGCTTACATGGGTACTGGGAGATCAAACCTGGGTCCTTTGGCTTCACAGGCAAACGCCTTAACTGCTAAGCCATCTCTCCAGCCCAACCTGTATTTTATTTTTTTAATTTATGAGAGACAGAGAGCAAGAGAGAGAGAATTGGTGCACCAGGGCCACTAGCCACTGCAATTGAACCCCAGACGCATGTGCTCCCTTGTGTGCATGTGTGACCTTGTGCACATGTGCCACATGTATCTGGCTTATGTGGATTCTGGGAGAGTCAAACCTGGGTCCATCTCTCCAGCCTCCAGCCTCCAGCCTCCAGCCTGTATTTTTTAAAGAAGTATTTTCTCTACAAAGAATCTTATCAGCTATTAAAAAAAAAAATCTGCAATCTTTTATACTGATGCTAATGATGAGCTGGGCTTGGGTTCACATTCCTAGCAAAACGATTACCCGAGTCCACGTGCATGCTCTCCACACATGACAGGATAGCCATTAACTATTCATCTCCATCTCGACTCTCATTCTCTTCCTCCTCCTTTTCTTTCTCTCCTTCCTCCTCATCTTTTTGCAAATTCTTGGAGGCTGCGCTTACTAGAGCTCTTCTGGCCTGCTTCACCTTGACCTTGGGTGTAGTATACAGCAGTACCCTTTTCCTGCTTCACCTTTGCTTATCTAGCTCTGTGTGATTGTTTGTCTGACTGTTCAGACCACATTTCACCCCGTTTTTTTTTTTTTTTTTGAGCACCTTCAGTGGTGGGACCTGAATGCTCACTTTTGATCTTTTGGTGATGTTCAGAGCAAAACGGGAAGAAAGAAGACGGTGGTCTTTCAGGAGCACTGTGATCTTTTTCTTCCCTTTCTCACGTCCTTTGGGGAAAAGCACAATCTTTCACCTCTCAGCCAGCCATTCAGCCATAGTGAGCTTTATCATTTTTTCCATGTATGTCTTCAAGTTTTAACTTTTCCTTTGAAGACACAGCTTTCTGTTTCTTTTTTGTCCTTCTTGTGGCATGTGAAGACAGTTTGACCCTTGGTTTGTTGGGATCTCCTTCCCTATGATGACAAAGCACTCCGGTGGGAACTATTCATCAGTGTCCAATGTGGTGGCTGGGTCCTTCAGAGGGGCTTCCTTCCCAGGGCTGCTGCATGGACTCGTTTCCAGATTTTTTAAATATATGTGTTGATTCAATCCAAAATGTGAAAGATACATTATTCACTTAAAGAAAAAAAAGTAGGGCTGGAGAGATGGTTTTGCAGTTAAGGTACTTACTTGTCTGTGAAGCATAAGGACCCAGGTTCAATTCCCCAGTATACACTTAAAGCCAGATACACAAGGTGGCCTATGCATCTGGAGTTCATTTGCAGTGGCTAGAAGTTCTGGCATGCCCATTCTCTCCCTCTCCCTCTCTCTGTCTCTCTCTCTCAAATAAATAAATTGAAATAAAAATAGTCCCTCTTACAACTTACAACACATCTATATAGAAAGGCTCCTCGAGGCAAGTATTCAAAGGAAGCAGGAAAGTAATGAAATAGTATCATGATTTCTTCCACTTCAAAGAGCTTTAAACTCTTGAAGAGGCAGGATTTTAAATTTCTTACATAGCTCATTTTGGTCAATCTAATGTCAATGAAACAAGATTTTAATGCCGCCTTGAAGTAACCCAAGGTAAACTAGGAAGACAGTGTTTTCTTACCAAAGACACAGACTGCCTGAATGGAGACCATAGTATTAGTAGATTTCGCCTTCTCAACTCTTTTCCTTCTCTTTCTTCTCACTTTGCTTCCCAGGCTAGCCTCACGATCCTGCTTCAGCTTCCCAAGCAGCCGGTGCTGAAGGAGAACCTCACTGCACAGCTGGTTCTCAACCCCTGACTCATCTATTCAGTGCCTAACAGCTTTGCTTTTACTGCCTTGAATCTCACCAGAGTCTTTGGTACCATTTCTTAAAGACTCACCAGCTCCAAGAGGGTAAGAGGGCTCAATAATCATTCACAAATCTGAACTAACCAGCTGAATCAACTTGCCTGCCTTCTAACAGATAGTAGTACCTGAAAATGGAGTGTTTCAGGCAAATCAGGTTTGGCAGAAACAGCGAGTGCCTGCGGCAGGCTGAAGGCCTTGTCAAAGTATTCTGGGTAGAAGAAAAAAGCAAAAGAAGGAATGGAGCTGGACACAATGTTTCACACCTGTAATTCCAGCACTGGGAGGCTAAAGCAGGAGCACTGTTAACTCATGGCCAGCCTGAGCTGCAAGTGAGACCCTGTCTGGAAGAAAGAAAGAAAAAAAAGCAATAAAGAAAGGAAAAGACTTAAGAGTTTAATGTGTCCAACTTCTCATTTTGTGTATTGCCATTTCTAGGCCTTTTGTTTCAAAACCTAGAAAATGTTGCCATGAGATAGTCATTTTTGAACTCTTCCCTTTGGGGGAAGTGCATTAAAAATCATAGCTAATTAGATTGGGAGCACATGAAATTTTTATTTTCTTTTTTCTTTTTGTAATAAGGGAACATGTTTTTATTTATTTGAGACAGAGAGAAAGTGAGAGATAGAGAATGGGCATGCCAAGGCCTTCAGCTGCTGCAAACGAACTCCAGACATGTGCACCCCCTCGTGCATCTGGCTAACATAGATTCTGGGGAATTGAACCTGGGTCCTTCGGCTTTGCAGGCAACCGCCTTAACTGTTAAGCCATCCTTTCAGTCCCTCTCTCTCTTTTTTTTAAAAAATATTTTTTGTTCATTATTTATTTATTTATTTGAGAGTGACAGACACAGAGAGAAAGTCAGATAGAGGGGGAGAGAGAGAATGGGCGAGCCAGGGCTTCCAGCCTCTGCAAACGAACTCCAGACGCGTGCGCCCCCTTGTGCATCTGGCTAACGTGGGACCTGGGGAACTGAGCCTCGAACTGGGGTCCTTAGGCTTCACAGGCAAGTGCTTAACCGCTAAGCCATCTCTCCAGCCCCCTCTCTTTCTTTTTTAACAGTATTTTTGTTTATTTATTTGAGAGAGAGAGACAAAGAAGCAGACAGAAAAAGAAAGTATGGGCATTCCAGGGCCTCTTGCCGCTGCAAATGAACTCCAGATGCATGCACCACTTTTTGCATCTCTACTTACATGGGTACTGGGGAACTGAACTCAGCCCGTCAGGCATCACAAGCAAGCATATTTAACCACTGAGCCATCTCTCCAGCCCTTAATTCATCTTTCAGTGATGCAATCTAGTCTCTGAGAAACTATTCAGAGTTCTAGAACACATTTAAATTGACTTCTTTCAGGAACCTTTTTATAACCCTCTTTACGTCAACCATTCCCATGCTCTTAATTTAAATCAGATATCATTCTTTTGTGAGTCTATTGTACTGTGATCATGAGTTAAAGGCCAGCCTGGGGCTATGGAGTGAGTTCCAGGTCAGCCTGGGCTAGAGTGAGACCCTCTCTTGAAAAGACAAAAGGAAAGAGGGCTGGAGGGATGGCTTAATGGTTAAGGCCTTTGCCTGCAAAGCCAAAGGACACAGGTTCGATTCCCCAGGATCCATGTTAGCCAGATGCACAAGGGGGTGCACACATCTGGAGTTTGCAGTGGCTGGAGGCCCTGACGTGCCCATTTCTCTCTCCCTCTTTCTCTGTCAAATAAATAATTTTTTAAAAAAGGAAAGAGCCCGGCATGATGGTGCACACCTTTAATCCCAGCACTCCAGAGGCAGAGGCAGGTGGATCACCTTGAGTTCTAGGCCACTCTGAGACTACATAGTGAATTCCAGGTCAGCCTGAGCTAGAATGACACCCAACATCAAAAAACAAAAACAAAAGTAAAAAATAAAAATAAATAAAGAGTCTCTACTGTGCATCTCTGCCTCCATCTTGTCTCTCCCATCCCCAGGCCTGATTTTCTAGCTGCTTTCCAGGCCTCTCTACTTGAATGGCCCTCATTTCAGACCTCATTCAAAGACCACTACTAATACTTCTTCCCCCCAACTCATCCTATACCTTGTTAATTAAAAAATACATATATATCTTTTTGAAAGAGAGAGAAAGAGAGAGAGAGAGAGAGAGAGAGAGTGAGAATGGGCATATCAGGGTCTCCAACCACTGCAAATGAACTCCAGACACATGCACCACCTTGTGCATCTGGCTTAGGTGAGTACTGGGGAATTGAACCTGGGTCCTTTGGCTTTGCTGGCAAGTGCCATAACTGCTAAGCCACCTCTTCAGTCCCTTTTTTTTTTTTATTTTTAATAGTGTTACCACATTATTCAAGGTAGAAGCTTATTATTGTTATTGTTGTTGCTGAGTTTTACTCTGCTCTCTTTCTTACTCCTCCCTTTTTGGGCTGTGCTAGAGATTGAACTCAGCATCCTGTGTACACCAGGAAAGCACTCTACACTCTACTACTGAGCAGTATCTACAGTCCCCTTACCCTCACATCTCTTATGAAGTCTATTGAATTCAGCCCTGTGTTAGCTTTCATTTGGAGCCTCTGCTCTGATTCGCCATCCACACGGCCATGACATCATCATTCTGTAGTGTGACAAGGGCTTCAAAGAGAGGCAAGGTAGCAGGAGCTCTGCAGCTGCAGGAGCCAGGCTGAAATCTCTGCTCTCTGGTTTACTCACTCTTTGACCCTGGGAAAGTTATTTTATCTGTTTATGCCTCGGCTTCTTCATCTATAAAACAGAAATAACCAC
Source organism: Jaculus jaculus (assembly GCF_020740685.1). Lineage (NCBI taxonomy): Eukaryota > Metazoa > Chordata > Mammalia > Rodentia > Dipodidae > Jaculus > Jaculus jaculus. The sequence goes on along the minus strand of NC_059111.1, from coordinate 108,152,588 downwards.
CAGATGTGGTGGTGCACGCCTTTAATCCCAGCACTCGGGAGGCAGAGATAGGTGAATCACAGTGAGTTTGAGGCCACTCTGAGACTACATAGTGAATTTCAAGTCAGCCTGGGCTAGAGAGCGAGACCCTACCTTGAAAAACAAAAACAAAAAACCATGAATAGTACACACAAGATAGGTTTACGAAATATGTTACGGTATTTCATGGTGGGGGATGTCTGACATGTAGGAAGAATTAGTACATTACTTTCATGCTTATATCACTCTCCTAAACATATTAAATTGCTTCACCTGTCAGAACAACATACAACAGTGATCTCCACAGCCAGGCCTTGGTTCCTCTCCTCAGAATCCCTTCCTGTCACATTGTTTCTAGACCGTCTGCAGCAGTCATGTGACTAGGCTGAGGTTCCCAAGCCATGTGAGTTCTGGAAATTTCCTTTGTTGGGAATGCCCTTCTTTTTTCTTTCTCTAAGGAAGCACTAATCATTTTCCAGACTTCAGGGTCAAATTCTATCTGAAATTTTCTCAGCTGCTTTTCCTCTTCTCACTGTGTTCTGGGGATTTTTCATAAACATTAGATGCAAGACCTCTGGAAAACTTCCACACCTTGAATTTTCTTGTCAACAGCCAGCGTTAGAGCCAATAAGCTTGTGTACATGCACTCATGTTACACACAAAGTATATTTTGGATTATTCCAAATTTTCATTGGCGTAAATTGGAAAGAACATTCTAGTCATGAATGATGAAGTGTGCTTTCCAGGTCATACCACATTTTTGTCAGGAAAAACTTTGTAAAAGCCAATCACCACTTTTGATTTATATGATATATTTTCAAGAACTGCTATAGTATTTAGAGAATGTGAACACAGGATTCAAGACATTTCAATGACCTTACAGCTTGGTTTCCTTGGTGTGTAAGGTCAATTGCTTTTGACTCTTCACTATGGGGATAGAAAAATAGGATGGAAGGAGCCTGAAAACTAGAGCCCTAAATTAATTGAGAATAAACAGAACAGATATTATGGGGAAAATTACTTTGCCCCCCCTTTTGTTCCTGTGGGATGGTAATGAAGATATATCTTTAGAATTTTCAAAATTTTCTCTGAACAGCTATTAAGAATACATATTTAATTCAGGGGTAGAATCTGGATTACCAGCTCTGGCTAGTTATGCTGACCAAGTGAATTCAGAAGCCAAATTCTCATTATACCATGAAAGCTGCATATTGTTTTGGCTGATGATGTCATAGAACCTTGGTCTGGGCCAGATCATCATCTACAGAAAGGTCATTCTCAGGGGTTGTCTTTTCCCAGGATGAAGATGCCATTAGCCTAAGTCTGCCTCTGTGCCCCCAAACAGTTAAACACAATGGAGACATGCATTATGAGGTTCCCCTTGAATAACCTGGCAGGGGAGCAAGAGTTAGGAGATGGGTGGAAAATCAGCAACCAAATATTCAAAAGAAACAATTGGTAATCTTCCCCATTGTTCTCTGAAATATTTCCCTACCTCCTTTAGCCTCTGCCTTTTTTTTTTTTTTAAGGGACAGTGAGAATGAGAGAGTCAGAGGGAAAGAGTGCCAGGGCCTCAGCCACTGCAATTGAACTCCAAACACTTGCGCCACCTAGTGGGCATGTGAGACCTTGCATTTGCCTCACCTTTGTGTGTCTGGATAACTGGGATCTGGAGACTGGAACATGGGTCCCTAGGCTTCACAGGCAAGCACTTTAACTGCTAAACCATCTCTCTGGCCCTTCTTCCTACTTTTTTTTCAGTGCTGGGGATCAAACCTAGGGCTTTGTACATGTTGGGTAAGTAATCACTGAGTTACCATGCCAACCCTTAACCTTTTACTAAAAGATTAGAACTAGGTAAGTATTCAGCCATCTAATCCCTAGTTATCAAAAGACTGTTGGCCTCACTTCCTTTAAGTTAGGAAACACCACTCCAATAATGCACTGTAACTTTAATTGTAAAGTCCACCAAGACTGCCTAAAAGAAGCTGGTTTTGGAATAAAATTCACTTTGACCCACAGATACTTAGAACACATGTTCTCCTGACAGATTAGGGAAAAAGGCATCCACAGTGAACATAAAACACAGTTAAAATAAAGGGATTTGTTTGTGGATGTGTGTGTGTGCGCATGCACATATGTGTGCATGTGTATATAGTCTGGTCTATGTGTGTGCATGTGTATGTAGTCTGGTATGTGTGTGTGTATAGAGTTATGTGGTGTGGTGTGTATGTGTGTGTGTGTGCACGTACATGCATGTGCATTTGTAGTTTGAGTGGTGTGGTATGTGGTATGTGCAGGTGGATGTACAGATACACACACTGTATGTACATGGTGTATGTGAAGGCCAGAGGAGAATGTCAGATGTCCTCCTCTCTCACTCACCCACGTATTTCCTTGTCTGATCCTGAAGGTCAGTTTTTGTGAGCCCCAGCAGTTCTCCAGTTTCTGATACCTGGGGTTATAGGCATGCGGACACCCAATTGTTTACATGGGTGCTGGAGAATTAAATTCAGACAGTCTCAGGCCTTCATGCTTCTGCCACAGATGCTGTTAGCCACTGAATCCTCTCCCCAGCCCTAAGGTGCTCCCCCCCACCAATTTATTTAAAAGAGAGAGAAAAAGAGATAGAGAGGGAAAATGGGTGCACCAGGGCCTTCAGCTGCTACAAATGAACTCCAGACACGTACACCACCTTGTGATCTAGTTTTTGTGGGTCCTGAGGAATTGAATCTGGGTCCTTTGGCTTTGCAGGTAAGTGCCTTAACCGCTAAGTCATCTCTCCAGCTCTAACATGATTTCTTTTAAAATCTCAGAGTATCCAAGGGTTTGAGAAACAGAGTCAAGCCTTTACTTATAGGTGTTTCTAAGTAAGCACTTGGTGAACTGCTTATTAACTGACCTACTTGTCTTTTATCTTCCCTAAAGCCAAAGAGCTACACAGTCACTTCCCCAGAGCGAGATGTAACCCCACTGAGGTCACTCGAGGTCACCTTTTCCAGTTCCACGCACAGTGCGAGAAGGAAGAGACTCCTTCAGGACAAAGATGGGACTTGAGTTTCCCAGCCTCCCCTCCTCACAGGAGGCAAGACAGCCCTCCTGCCGCCCCACCTTGCTCTCTCCAAGACTCTGTATGGAACATATGGTCATCTTGGGATGGCCTCTGGCCAAAACAAACCTATTCTTCTGCACCTCTTACTGTATTTCATGTTGTCTGGTTGCCAGTTATTTAGGAGCACAGCAGTGACCCCAGTTCCACAGTTTGTCCCCAGCTTCCTTTCCTTGGCTCACTTCCTGCCCATCTCCTTCACCTTGTCACCTGCGTTGAGCAGAGCCCTGTATCAGCAGCACCCCTTGCTTGTTCCTTCCTCTGAGTTTTCCTCTGCCTTGCATGCTTTTTGTCCTCTGGGTCCATCCACCCCTTGCAAGAATCCTTGTCCCTCACATCCGTGGCCAGCTCTCCCCTCATCAGACATATTAGGGTCCCATTCTCTTTTGCGTCCTCAGTGTATTTTGGACCTGGAGAGAGTCTGCAGTTTTGTATCTCCTGAGGCTTCATGTCTGTTCATCTTTCTCTTTCTCTTTCTCTGTGTCTCTGTCTCTGTCTCTCTCTCCCTCTCTCTCTCTCTCCCTCTCTCTGTCTGTGTGTACCCATGCACATGTGCTCATGTCTGTGAAGGATAACCTCAGATAGCGTTCCCCAAGTGCTGTCCTCCTTTTTTTACAGACAAGGTCTCTCACTGGCCTAGAACTCACCAATTAGGCTAAACTGATTGCCAGGCCAGTGAGCCCCAGGAATCTGCTTGTCTCTGTTTCCTTAGGACTCAGATTACAAGTATGTCACAATATCTGGCTTTTTTTTTTTTTTAATGAGGGTTATGAGGATCAAACTCAGGTCGTCATGTTTCCACAACAAGCACTTTACCACATGAACCTATCTCATCAGCCCTCAACCCCCCAATATGAAGATGTGCTCTTCCACAAAACAAAAGATTTCAATTTTGATAACATCCAGCTCAACAAACTCTCCTCTTATGCATCATGCATTTTCTCTTCTGCTGTTAAGCCTGAGAATTGTTCTCCTGCCTGCTGATTCTCATAAAATGTCTCCCAAGACTTTTTCCTAATGTGCTATAGTTTTATGATTTACATTTAACTGTGGGATCCATTCTGGTTCACTTTTTTTTCTGGTTCATTTTTATATGGAGTATGGAGTGTATGCCAAGTTTCATTTCTTTGCCTGTGAATATTTGATTGCCCTAGTAGCATTTATTGAAAAAGCTGCCATCCTCTATTGGATTCTCATTGTAACTTTGTCAAAATGTTATAGAACATATTTGTGGGCTACTATATGTGGGTTTTCAAGTCAGTTCCACTGAACCATGTGTCTAGATGCTTTGAGAGCCTGACATGTGACTTCTGTTATATAATACCTTTGGTATATTGTCTAGCAAACAGTGCCATCTAACTTTGTGTGTACCACATAGTATGTATGTGGATGTGTATATATGTATATATATTTTTATGGGGGGGGTTGAGGTAGGGTCTCACTGTAGCCCAGACTGACCTAGAATTCACTGTTGAGTCTCGGGGTAGCCTTGAACTCACAGTGATTCTCCTACCTCTGCCTCCCAAGTGCTGGTATTAAAGGCATGGTCCACCATGCCTGGCCCACGTAGTGTATTTTTAATAAATGTTTATTGAAAGATAATACTAAGTGTATTTATGCACAGGAGTTAAATTAGGAATTCTTAGAATTCTGGGTCCTTGAAGCCTCAGCTTGGAACTAACTTTTTCTGGGGCCTATTGACACAAAAACTAGTACCCACACATGTCCTTCAGTTCCTGAAAGCATCTCACCTATTCAAGAGGATTGCATACTCCCTGCAGGCCCCATTCCTTCCACACAGCTTGGGCTCTAAGCCCTGCCCCAGCCAGACCAGCAGTGCCTGCAAAACTAGGTAATTCCTCTGGTGCACCCGATGGGCCGAACCTCATCTTCTCTAGTGAGACCTGAACTTGTCTGACTTTGTCCACCCACCTCTGAGATCACTGGATCTCCTTCTGTCTTAACAATGCTCTTCATAATGAAGTCTTGACATTCACCTTCCCTGTTTAACCTTCCATGTAGTTTCTGTCTCCTGCATTACCCACACTGCCAAGGTATGTGACACATTTATTACCTTTACCTGTTAGTGTCCCTATGAGACTAAATGTATTCGTTAGCTTTCTCATCGTGATGACAGAATCCCAGACACAAACAACTAGAGGACAGAGGCTTTATTTGGCTCATGGTTTCAGAGGATTCTGTCCATGGTGTTTGGTTGCTTCTGGGTGGTGAGGTGGAACATCCTGGTTATTGGAGCATATGGCAGAGACTACTTGCCTCATGTTAGACAGAATTCAGAGAGGAGTGGAGCTAGGCCCAGGTATAGTCCCCAAGGATATGTCACCAGTGACCTATTTTCTCCAGCTGGGCTCTACCCCACCCCTCCCTCTCTGAGGACCTTTACAACTAGACTGGGCTGACCCAGGTAGTCCAGGATCATCTCCCCAAGAGCAAAGATCTGTCAACTTAATCACATCTGCAAGTCTCAGTTAGCATGTAAAGTAGCATATTCCCAGGTTCCAGGGATGCTTCCCACCCCACCCACCGTTACTCACAGTTCAAAGGACAGTCCAGCTGGCTCTCTGGCCTCACCCACTTGCAGAACACCCTTCTCTTATCACTGAGAGACTTCTTGTGTTCTGTTTACCCACATGTTTATCATCTTTGGAGAAGGCCTGTGTTGGTCATTATTTTTGTCATGGTTATTGCTGTAACAAATAGCTGAAAGGAAACAACTTAAAGGAGCAAAGATCTATTGTGGCTCAGAATTTCAGTCCACAGGCAAATGGAGCCATTTCCTTTAGGCCTGACATGAGGCAAAATGTGGCATCCGGAGCAGGTGGCACAGGCTATTCACTTCATGGCCACCAGAAAGGAGAGGGAGAGAAAGACAGGAAGGGGCCATAGACAAGACACTCTTCAAAGACATGCCTCTAGAGATCTACTCTTCCCCCCAGATCCTACCTCTTACCACTGCCCAATAATACCATCAAATTATGAATCTATCAATGGATCAATCCATTAAAGAAGCCAGAGCCTTTATGATTTATTTATTTATTGAGGTAGGGTCTCACTCTAGCTCAGGCTGACCTGGAATTCACTATGTAGTCTCAGGGTGGCCTTGAAGTCACAGTGATCCTCTTACCTCTGCCTCCTGAGTGCTGGACTTAAAGGCATGCACCACCACACCCGGCTGGGATTCTTATGTAAACCATAACAGAACCCTTTATACTTCTTTGATTGAAACATGAATCTTTTCAAGGTTGCTTTCTTAATGTGTTCAATCTCCTGTTCTATACTGACTGCAGCATAGGAAGAAGGGTCTCCCTGCATTGTCCTGGCTTTGGGTTGCCATATCCAAGCTGATCATCTCTGCCTTCATTGTCTTCTTCTCTTGAGAACCATGGCCCTGCTCTGGGTTAGCACTACACTTATCAATCACATCTGGTCCCACCCCCATTCCTTCCCCCAAGCTCATTTCTGTTCATTCTTCTACTCTCCCAGGAGACCTCATAGAGTGTGAAGGAGACTTATCCCATGCAAAGCCCAAGTCCTCTCAGCCTCAGCTCCAGTGACTTCACGTCTACTGTCATGGTCATCCTCTGGGTCTTTTTTCATCCTTACATGGAAAATTTAAAGGACAATAGCCTATGTTCCCATCATAACTTCTGTGCCATTACATCTATCCCATTCCTCATTCCTAAAACATATTACTACCACCCCCAGCAATCATGACACTTACCAAATTTATAGTAGCTGACAAACCATTGCCTCCTCTGAAAGTTAAACAAAGAATTACCATGTGATCCAGCAATTCCTCTCCAAAGAACCGAAAGCTCAATCAGACATTTTCTCATCCCTGTTCATAGCAACTATTCACAGCAATTGTTCACAGCAGCTAACAACAAACTCAGCTACAGTAAACTGGTAGGATGAGTGGGTGAAATGTGGTTTATTCACACAATGGAATATTATTCAGCCTCAAGGAAAGACATATATATATATATTTTTTTTTTTTTGTCTTTTTTGAGAGAGAGAGAATGGGTGCACCAGGGCGTCTAGCCACTGCAAAGGAACTCCAGATTCATGTGCCTTCTTGTGCATCTGGCTAATGTGGGTACTAGAGAATTGAACCAGGATCCACTGGCTTTGCAGGCAAACGCTTTAACCACTAAGCCATCTCTCCAGCCCAGGAAAGACGTTTTGACACATGTGATACAACATGGATGAACCTTGAAGATTATGCTAAGTGAAACAAGACAGACATAAGATGGCAATAACATATGATTTCATGTGTATGGGTGTGTCTACAGTAGTCAAGTTCACAGAAACAGAAAGTAGAGTTGGGGATTCCCAGGGGACAGGGTAAGAAGAAATAGGAAGTTATTATTTACTGGGTACAGTGTTTCAGTGTGGAAAGATGCAAAAATTCTGGCCACGGATGGTTATCATGTTTGAACCACAATATGAAGAAGGTATTATATGACACATACATGTAAAAATGGTTAAAATTGTAAATTTTGTATTGTATCGATTTTCCATAATAAAAACTCCCCATAGTTTTGGATTATTCAATACTAGGGTGAAGAATAGAAGGTATTTTACACTTTTATACACATATTTGCAGTGTCGTTCTTTAATTTTGGGCTGTCTGGTTTGTTAGAATGAGCAGAGAATTGTTAGGCAAATTCAGTTCTCCTTCGCTGCCTGAGTTTGGAACATCAGAAGATTGAACTTAGAGTCTCATGCGTTCTTGACAAGCTCTACCACTGAGCTATATCCTTAGCCCCAAACTCCCCATATTGCAGATGAGAAAAGCTAGGGCTCAGAGAGAGAGAGGTAAAGTATCTCGCTCAAGATCCAATGAAGGTCATCAAATTAGATACACTCAAGCTTGGAGCTATGGTATGGACTCAAGCACTTTGATTCCGGAGCTCATATGCTTAATCAGTGTTCTATTAAGAATGACTGGGGGGGTGGGGGAGCTGAAGAGATGGCTTAGCAGTTAAGGCACTTGTCTGCAGAGCCAAAGGACCTCAGTTCAATTCCCCAGAACCCATATAAGCCAGATGCACAAGGTGGCGCATGCGTCTGAAGTCCGTTTGTAGTGGCTGCAGGCCCTGGAGTGCTCTCTCTCTCTCTCTCAAATAAATAAAAAATAAAATACTTAAAAAGAAAAGAATGACCAGGACTAGGAAATGGCTGCATGAGTAAAGTGCTTGCCATGCAAACATGGGGTACCCAAGTTTGGGTCCTCAGTAGCCACGTAAAGTGCTAGGTGTGGTGATGCATGCATGTCACTCCAGCGCTGGGGAGGTGGGGATGAGAAGACTCTGGAACTCAATGGTTAGATAGTCTAGCTGAATTGGCGACTTCTAGGTTCAGTGTGAAATTCTGTCTCAAAAAAGAAGGTTGAAAGCAACTGAGGAAGACACCAGATGTCTGCTGGTCTACTTCTGGCCTACACACACACACACACACACACACACACACACTTTTCTGCCTGCTCCTATGGCCAGCCTTTGGGCTAAAAGGCACAGGTGTGGGCTGGTGGGAAGGAATGCGCATTGGGAGGCTGTGAGCACAAAGATGGTGAAGGCTGTCCAGGGATGTGGGCCTGGGGAGAGCCCCGTGGTCACCTGTTTGGTTTTTTGTCTTTGGACTGCTCTAGTTTCCCTTCTCCAGAGTGGCCTTCCCACAGGTCCAAACACCCCTGCTGTCCTTCCTCTTTCTCTAGTAGATGGCCTGCTGCTTTGAACAAGCCAAAGCTCTGAGAGGAAGAGGCAGCTCCCTTGTTCACTGGTGCTGGTCCCTTCACCTTCTCATTCCCTTTCCTGACACATGCTTGCATTCCACCCACTCTCCCTGCTCTGTTTTCTGTGGCCAGCCTTTTGAGCTCTGTGGTGTTCCTATCTTTTTATAAACATGTGCAAATATAAACCACCTTGAAAACAAATGTAAAGCCAAAACCTAAACAAACAAAAGGAAGGACTCCCTTTCACCCCACATGTTTCGTATCAATCTTCCGTCTGCTCGGTGTCTCCCACGGTCTCCTCAGCCCTCTGCTGTTCAGCATCTATCCTGTCACTCTGAGGAAGGCAGTTTTTTTAGTTACTTTTCATGTTGCTGTGACAAAATACCTGAGAAAAAGTAACTTAAGGAAAGAAGGATTTACTATGACTAAAGTCTGCAGGTGATGGGGTAGTCATGGTGGCGGGAGTGTGAGGTGGCTGATCACGTTGTATTATCAGTCAAGAAGCAGAGAAAGATGAACGCTCGTACTCTGGGATCCCGGCTCTCGGGTCTCAGCCCATGGGATGATGCTACCCACATTCAGGATTGGTCTCTGAAATGCTTGCACAGATATGTCTTAAGTTTTTTTTTTCTCTCTCTCTATTTCTTTTTAATTTATTTACAAGAGAGAGAGGGAGAAAGATGGAGAGAGAGAGAGAGAGAGAGAGAGATATTAGGCACATCAGGGCCTTCAGCTGTTGCAAATGAACTCCAGATGCACTGTGCATCTGTCTTACATGGGTCCTGGGGAAATGAACCTGGGTCTTTTGGCTTTGCAGGCAAGTGCCTTAACTGCTAAGCCATCTCTCCAGCCCAGGTTTGTCTCTTAAGTGATTCTAAATTCCCTCAAATTGTCAGTGAAGGTTAGCCACCACAGTGGTACTCCTGAAGTCCCCCCAGATAATAAGAAGACATAACATAGCTTAACATGGAACCACAACATTCTACAGCAATATAACACAACACAATACAGCATGTAAACAGAACTCTTGGATTACCTGTAGGAAATAGTACTCAATTTTTCTGTGGCTCTGGCAGACTCCTTCTGCTTCTTCAAATTCTTCCTTCATCTCTACAACGCCATTCTTTTCTAAGTCTCTATATCCCACAACAACTCCTTAAAACTTAATCTTAAAAAAAGGAAAGAAAGAAAAAGGAAAAATGGATTGAGAGTGTTTCTAGCATTGCATCCAGGCCCTGGGTTCTACCTTAGTACCAAGAAAACAAAACAACAACAAAAGGAAAAAGCAAGAAACATGCTTTCCAGGATTGTCCTCTTTGCCCAGTGTGGGGCTGGCTCCTACATGCCCTTCATTTCCCTCGATCTGCATGGCTACATGTCTCTTTGGTTTCTCTATTTAGAGGCAGAAGTGTGGTAACCTCTTTCACATTTTGTTTTTTCGAGGTAGGGTCTCACTCTAGCCCAGGCTGAACTGGAATTCACTATGTAGTCTCAGGGTGGCCTTGAACTGTTTACAGTCCTTCTACCTCTGCCTCTCTAGTGCTGGGATTAAAGGCGTGTGCCACTATGCCAGGCCCTTCATTTATTTTAGGCTAACCGAAGAGCCTACTAGCCATGCTTGTGATTCTTTGTAGCTCCATCCACCTTTCCTTATGCCTTTAAATGTTGGTCTCCCCCAGAAGGCCTGACATTGGTTTTTCCTCTCCTCATTCAATATTACTGTTGTTCTTTACATATAGACATGCTGGTGTGTGTGTACGCATTGCTCAGATATGTGAGGGTGCACTTGTGCATGTGGTTCATGTGCATGTGGAGGCAGAAGTTGACACTGGGTGTCTTCCTTGATCACTCTTCTCTTTATTTTACTAAGGCCGGGTCTCTCACTTGAGCCCAGAGTTTGCGGATTCAGCTAGTTCAGCTAGCCAGCTTGCTCCAGAGACCCCCGGTCTGCACCTCCTAAGAGCTGGGATTACAAACCAGCTGCCATGTACACCTGGCATTTTTGCAGGCACTGGAGTTCCAAATTTGGTCCTCATACTTGTGTGGCAAGCACAATATCCATTCAGGCATCTCTCTGGCCCCTCGTTCAATCGTTCAATATGTATATATATTTTAAATATTTTTATTTATTTGTTTGTTTGTTTGTTTGTTTGTTTGACAGAGAAAGAGGGAGAGAAAGAGAATGGGCACTCCAGGGCCTCCAGCCACTGAAAACGAACTCCAGATGCATGCACCCCCTTGTGCATCTAGCTAATGTGGGTCCTGGGGAACCTGGGTCCTTTGGCTTTGCAGGCAAACTCCTTAATTGCTAAGCCATCCATCCAGCCCCAATATATTTTTTCAACTTTGTTTTTTTTTTTTTCTCACATGTATATGTGTGTGCTGTGTGCTTGTGTGAGGGGCACAGGCTTGTATGTATGTATGTGTGTGCATGCGTGCACGTGGAGTGTGCACTACCATGTCTGGCCAGGTGTCCTTATCGATTGATTCCTCTCCACTTTATTTACCAAGACAGGCTCTGTCACTTGAATCCAGGCATTGCTGATTTGACTAGTCTATCTAGTCAGCTTGTCCTGGCGGCCCCTGTCTCAGCCTCTTGAGTGGTGGGATTACAGAGAGGTCTCCATCCCTAGCATTTATGTAGATGCCAGGGACCCAAGCTTCATTCCTCACACCGATGTGGTGGGCACTACGTCCACTGAGCCATCATCTCTCCAGCCCCTCATTCAAAATTCTTTGAATCACCATTGCAAAGCACGTGGCTCAGCATTTGTATCTTTTGATAGAAGAGTTCTTCAAGCTCTAGAGAATACACTAAGACATCTCCTGAATTGCTCTTCTTAGATATCGCAAAGGCAGGTAAGCTCGACAGACCCAGAGTGGATGGATTCGCTGTACAACAGACGAACCTCACTGTTCACCCACGGGCTTTGCCATTGCGTCAGTTGCATGACAACTCTGACGCTTCCTCTGTAAGTTCCTGCCACGAGACACCATCAACTCCTGCACAGTTCACTTCTCAGTACTGTTTACTTGGAGTGTAGTTTGAATACAAGAAAATTTAACATTTTTAAGTTAAAAATTTGACAAATACATACAACTGGACCAGGGTCACACTATAGAACATTTCCATCATTATCCCTCCAACTTTCCTTGCTCCGCTTTACCATCAGATGATCCTGTCAACTACTCATTTTTTGTTTTGTTTTGTTTTTCAAGGTAGGGTCTCACTCTAGGCCAGACTGGCCTGGAATTTTCTATATAGTCTCAGGATGGCCTTGAACTCACAGTGATCCTACCTCTGCCTCCCGAGTACTGGGATTAATGGCGTGCACCACCATGCCTGGCTGATATTTGGAATTTCAAATAAATGGAACCAACCATACATTATGTAGTCTTTTATGACTAACTTCCTTTTATTTGGACACGTATATGTGTATAGTATTCATGTGTGCTCACATGTGGGTGCACACGTTAGTTTATGTGGTCGCTCGTATATGTGGTGTGACCAGAGTGTCTTCCTTCGTCACTCTCCATCTTACTTTTTATTTTTCTCTTTGTATTTATGATGTGTGTATGTGTGCATAGCGCCCATATGGAAGTCAGAGGACAATTTGGGGTGTCAGTCTTGGCTTCTACCTTGCTTGAGAAAGTCTCGTGGTTTGCTACTATTTTTGCCAGGCTAGCTCTCCATAAGCTTCTGGAAGATTCTTTTATCTCCACCTCCCATCTCATGTAAGCACACTGGGATTGCAGATGCTTACACTATAACATTTAGTTTCAGGTGAGCTCTGGGGATTTGAACTCAGACACTCATGCTTGCATGGCTTACACAGAAAGTGCATTATCCACTGAAACATCTCCTGCTTCTACTTAGTATAATCATTCTGAAGTTTATACTGTTGCCTGTGTCATTTCATTCCTTTCCATTGCTGAACCATACCAAAATTTGTTTGTCTATTTATTTACCAGTTCTTAGACATTTGAGTTGTTTCCAGTTGGTGACCACTATGAATAAAGCTGTACTCAAGACTGTGCGTAGATCTGTGTTTTCATTTCTCTAGAGCGAATATCAGCAGAAAATGATTGAGTCTTATGGTGAGAGTCTGCTCTACTGTTTTCCCAAGTAGCTATATTGCTCTAATTACTGGGTTTTATGGTGAGAGTCTGTGGAACTGTTACTGTTTTCCTACCTAACTGTATCACTGCATTCCCAGAGACACTATGTGAGAGAGAGTTCTTGTTATTTATTATATAGCCTTATCAACACTTAATATAGTCAGTCCTTGAAATGTTAGCTATTTTAGTGTTTGTATCGCACTCTAGTATTTGATGGCCTTTCCTTCATGCTGAAGATGTACATGTTCATTTATCGGCCTTCTTTGTCCATCTTCTTCAGGTGTGCGTCTGTTCAAGACTCTTGCGGCTTTTGTGATTCAGTGATTCTTAAAAATATTTTATTTACTTATTTATTTGACAGAGAAAGGGAGACAGAAAGAATGGGTGCACCAGGGCCTCCAGCCACTACAAATGAACTTCAGACACTTGTGCCCCCTTGTGCATCTGGCTAACGTCCAGTCCTGGGGAATCAAACCTGGGTGCTTTGGCTTTGCAGGCAAACACCTTAACTGCTAAGCCATTCCTCCAGCCTCGTTTTTTAAAAAGTATTTCTTAGTGATTTTTATATATTCTGAATACAAGTATCAGATACATGTTTTCTAGACATTGCTTGGCTTTTCATTACTTTTCTTGTATTTAGTATTTTGTGACAGTATCTAGAAAGAAGCTGCCCATCCCGGACTCAAGCACGCCTACCCATGCAGCCTCAGCCTCCCAAGTAGCTGGGACTCTAGGCCCTCAACACCACACCCAGCTCCCTTTTATTACTATAACCATTTTTTTGAGTGTTCAAAAGCTTCATTAAAATATGATAGATGAGGTCTTAATGCTCTTAAGCAACAATATTGAAAAATACAAAACAAAACATTCAACTACAAGACTATAATACTTATGCAACATACTTTAGGTTCTGTTTTGTTTTGTTTTTTTGAGGTAGGGTCTCTCTCTAGCCCAGGCTGACCTGGGATTCACTATGTAGTCTCAGGTGGTCTAGAACTCATGGCGATCCTCCTGTCTTTGCCTCCCAAGTGCTGGGATTAAAGGTGTGTGACACTTTCCTGGCTACAGAGAGAATGGGTGTGCCACGGCCTCCAGCCACTGCAAATGGATTCCAGATGTATACACCACTTTGTGCATCTGGCTCTACGTGAGCACTGGAGAATTGAACTTATGCCATTAGGCTTTGCAGGCAAACCACTCAACTGCTGAGCCATCTCTCCAGCCCCAAGTTTTTTTGTTTTTTGAGGTAGGGCCTCACTCTAGCCCAGGCTGACCTGGAGTTCACTATGTAGTCTCAGGGTGGCCTTAAACTTATGGCGATCCTCCTACCTCTGCCTCCTAAGTGCTGGGATTAAAGGTGCATGCACCTGGCTCCAGATTTGTATTTTTTACAAATGTTATTTGAAAATTTAATTTAGCACTGAGTGCATACACTAGGTTTGCTAAGAAGCATTACACTTTTTTTTTTTTTTTTTTTTTTCTGGGGTAGGGCCTTGCCCTAGCCCAGGCTGACCTGGAATTCACTATGTAGTCAACCATGGCAATCCTACCTCTGCCTTCTGAGTGCTGGAGTTAAAGGCCTGTGCTACCATGCCGGGCTCATTATGCTTAAATTTTTTTTTGCTCATCTGCGTATTTCCTTGAGACAGAGTCTCTCACTGATTCCACAGCTTGACATTTTCAAAAGCCCTAGCTATTTTCCTACCACTGCTCTCCACAAGACTGGGTTATAGATATGTGTGGCCAGGCTGTTTATGTGGATGCCGGGGAATCAAACTCAGCAGTCTCAGGCCCTCATGCTTGCTTGGGAAGTGTTCTTGTCCACTAAGCCATCTCTCCTCATTATGCCTTTCTCGTTTGTTTGCATGTTTTCATTTAAGGAAGGAGACAGTATGAAGAGTTCCTGCCCATGAGCAGACAGGATGAGATAAGCCCATTTATATTCTTTTAAAAAAATTTGGGCTAGAGAGATGGCTTAGCGGTTAAGCGCTTGCCTGTGAAGCCTAAGGACCCCGGTTCGAGGCTCGGTTCCCCAGGTCCCACGTTAGCCAGATGCACAAGGGGGCGCACGCGTCTGGGGTTCGTTTGCAGAGGCTGGAAGCCCTGGCGCGCCCATTCTCTCTCTCTCCCTCTATCTGTCTTTCTCTCTGTGTCTGTCACTCTCAAATAAATAAATTAAAAAAAAATTATTTATTTTTGAAAGAGAGAGAGAGAGAATGGGTGCACCAGGGTCTCCAGCCACTGCAAATGAACTCCAAATGTGTGCGCTTCCTTGGGCATCTGGTTTATGTGGGTACTGGGGAATCAAACCTGGGTTCTTTGGCTTTGTGGGCAAGCATCTTACCCGCTAAGCCATCTCTCCAGCCCATATTTTTTAATTTTTATTTTTTGGTTTTTTGAGGTAGAGTCTCATCTAGCTCAGGCTGACCTGGAATTCACTATGTAGTCTCAGGGTGGCCTCAAGCTCACAGCGATCTTCCTACCGCTACCTCCTGAGTGCTGGGATTAAAGGCATGGGCCACCACTCAAGGCTTTTTTTTGACACAGGTTCTTACTCTGTAGCCCAGGCTGTCTTTCAACTCATGGCAATCCTGCCTTAGCATCACACACGCTGGTATTACAAGTATGAGCCACCAAGCCTGGCCGTAATGTCTTCTTGAAGAGAAAAAAAAACAACAAAACAACAGATTGACTTTTTCATTTTTTCTTTTTGTGAATTCATTTTCTAAAAATACTCTTCCAACAATGTGTGTCTTTCCCCATTTCTTGTAGTGGTGAAAAACTGAAACTGTCTTATCCCATCACATCTGGCGGCTGCTTCTGCCATATATCTAGAGATGGTTTGGCTCCCAACACCACAAGACTGGAAAATGAACCGAGGTGGGTGCCTTAGAATGCATCTCAGAGATTCAAAAGACTGAGCGAGAGAAGGTAACTGAGCAAATAGGAGAGAGATTCAAAGTATAGGGGACAAAACCAGAAGCAAGCCGGGTGTGGTGGCACACGCCTTTAATCCCAGTGCTCAGGAGGCAGAGGTAGGAGGATCACTGTGAGTGTGAGGCCACCCTGAGACTAAACAGTGAGTTCCAGGTCAGCCTGGGCTAGTGTGAAACCCTACCCAGGGCTGGGAGGGAGGCGAGGGGGTAAACAAAACCAGAAGCAAGGCGGGAAGCAGGAGATGACAGGAAGATTTCTGTTTACATAGTCTTATGTGGTGGGATCTTTTTTATTGTTGTCTCTATTATTACCTGTGGTTTTGCCTAGGTGTCTCCAGGTTCCTGATGTTATTCAAAGAATTAGAAAAGATGCACACAATCTGGACATGGTAGTGCACACCTTTAATACCAGCACTCAGGAGGCTGAGGTAGGAGGATTGCTATGAGTTAGAGGCCAGCCTGGACTACAGAGTAAGATCCTGCCTCAAACAAATAAACAAATAAACAAAAAAAAAGAGAACCAACAAATCTGTTGGGGCTGGGGAGATGGTGCAGTGGTTGAAAAGGGATTTGCTTGCAAAGTCCAGCAGCCCAGGTTCAGTCCCCTAGCACCTAAGTAAAGTTGGACACGAAAAATGGCACTCTGTCTGGTATTCCTTTGCTTTGGCAAGAGACCTTGGCATGCCATACATATATACACACGTGCACAAATATGCATATATATGCATAAATATATATTTTGGTTTTCCAAGGTAGGGTATCACTCTAGCTCAGGCTGACCTGGAATTCACTATGTAGTCTCAGGGTGGCTTTGTACTCATGGCAATCCTCCTACCTCTGCCTCCCAAGTGCTGGGATTAAAGGCATGTACCACCGCGCCTGGCTAAATAAGTATTTTTTAAAAATATTTTTATTTATTTATTTGAGAGTAACAGACAGAGAGAGAAAGAGGCAGATAGAGAGAGACAGAGAATGGGTGCGCCAGGGCCTCCAGCCACTGCAGATGAACTCCAGACGCGTGCATCCCCTTGTGCATCTGGCTAACATGGGTCCTGGGGAATTGAGCCTCGAACTGGGGTCCTTAGGATTCTCAGGCAAGCGCTTAACTGCTAAGCCATCTCTCTAGCCCTAAATAAGTATTTTTAAGCAGAAGGAATAAGAGAAGCTTGAAGGGCTGGAGAGATGGCTTAGTACTTAAGGCACTTGCCTGCAAAGTCCAAGGACCCAGATTCGATTCCCCAGGACCCACATAAGCCAGATGCACAAGGTGGTGCATACATCTGGAGTTCGTTTACAGTGGCTAGAGCCCTGGCATGCCTATTCTCTCTCTCCTTATCTGTCTCTTTCTTTCTCTCAAATAAATAAGTAAATAAAATTTTTTTTTAAAGAGGAAAGCTTGAGCCAGGCATGGTGGTGCACGCCTTTAATCCCAGCACTAGGGAGGCAGATGTAGGAGAATCGCTGTGAGTTCAAGGCCACCCTGAGACTACCTAGTGAATTCCAGGTCAGCCTGAGCTAGAGTGAGACCCTACCTTGTAAAACCAAAAAAAAAAAAAAAAAAGCAGGAAAACCTGAGAAGACACACACACAAAGTAAAGCAGTAGGAAACTTGATTAAGAGTAAAGTGAAGCCGGGCGTGGTGGCGCACGCCTTTAATCCCAGTACTCGGGAGGCAGAGGTAGGAGGATTGCCGAGAGTTTGAAGCCACCCTGAGAATACATAGTGAATTCCAGGTCAGCCTGAGCTTGAGTGAGACCCTACCTTAGAAAACCAAAAAAAGAGTAAAGTGGAGATGGAGGGATGGCTTGGTGGTTAAGACTTTTGCCTGTAAAGCCAAAGGACCCTGGTTCGATTCTGCAGGACCCACGTAGGCCAGATGCACCAGGTGGCGCATGCGTCTGGAGTTTGTTTGCAGCTGGAGGCCCTGGCATGCCCATTCTCTCTGTTTCTCTCCTGTCTCTGACTCTCTCAAATAAATAAAACTTTAAAAAAAGAAGTAAAGTGGTAGTGCCCTGCTGAGAGGGGCACCAGCCACCTGAGAGAAGACCCCCAAGCCGCAGGTGGCTGCCTGCTTCTCTCCATGGGCTTTTAGGGGAAGGAGAAGTTGGTTGTTAATGGCATAGTTTGGGTGGTGCTCTGGCTTGATTGACAGGTCTGGGTTATGTAACTTTTCCTCACTCTGCATGTTCCTTCCCATGGTGCATCTGATTTTAATCATATGTATGGCCAACTATGCATAAGCATAAAACAGTACATAGAGAATTCTCCCTAGAAGTTCACTTAGGGGCACAGTTTGCCTACTTCAGGATAGATGGCCCTTACCTCTTAATCCTAGATATATCCTGGAACATATTTGAATAGAAAGTGACCACACAAGGGAGTTACTAGAGGTCTATAGACAGAAGACACATATTCCATTGTTTGAAGTGAGGTGTACATGCAGCTACATGCACCAGGCTGCCAACAGATTTCTGGGTGCATTGTTAGGAAAAGAGTGCATTTACTTCCCAAGCCAAGGGGTGTCCTGGGTTACTAAGCTATTCCCTATGTTTGCCTGTCTCATTATTGTTATTGTCATTTTAAAATAGACTTAGTGAAACTGAACAGAAAGTAAGAGCGTTCACATCTACCCACTGGCTTCCCCAACATCGCACCCGCACTATCACATCCCCTGCCAGAGTGGCAATGTTGGTTTTCTTCTACAACTGATGCACCTACATTGATGCCTCACTATCGCCCACAGTGATTCATTTACATCTGGGCTAAGCTTGACTTTGTATAGCCTGTGGATTTAAGCACCTATCAACGAGAGTAATTCTTCACTGTCTTAAAATTCTCCCGTGTTCCGACTAGTCTCTACCTCTCTGACACTTGACAGCCACTGAGCTTTTAAGGTCTCCATAGTTTTGACTTTTCTAGAATATCATAGAGCTTGGATCATACACTATGCAGCCTTTTTCCCCCCTTTCTTCTCAATTTCTATGAACATTTTCCATGATTATAAAAAATATTCCATGTTAATACCCTCCCTCCCCTCCACACTTTCTCCTTTGAAATTCCATTCTCCATCATATCCCCTCCCCATCTCAATCATTCTACTTACATATGTACAATACCAACCTATTAAGTACCCTCCTCCCTTCCTTTCTCTTCTCTTTATATCTCCTTTTTAACTTACTGGCTTCTGCTACTGAGTTTTTTCCTTCTCACACAGAAGTCCAATCATCTGCAGCTAGGATCCACATATGAGGGAGAACATGTGGCACTTGGCTTTCTGTGCCTGGGTTACCTCACTTAGTATAATCCTTTCCAGATCCAACCATTTTTCTGCAAATTTCATAACTTCATTTTTCTTTACCGCTGAGTAGAACTTTTGATGGGGTTCTTTCACTTCATAACATTCACTAAAGTTTCCTCCCAGTCCTCTTGTGGTTTGGTAGGCTCATTTCTTTCTAGTGCTAAATATTTCATTTTCTGGCTGTGGCACAATTGATTTATCCAGGAAGTCTTGGTGGCTTCCAGGAATTGGCAATGTGAATAAAGCTGTCTTGTGCAGGTTTTTGTGTGCCCTTGTGCTTTTGATTCATCTGGGCAAATGACAAGGATCACAGTAGCTGGATTGTCAGCTGAGAGCCTGTTCAATTGTGAAAGTATCTGCCAAGCTGCTTTACAAAGTGGCTCATTGAGAGTTACTGTTGGTGAACTTTTTAAGTTCCCGTTTATGGAACTATTTTGCAGGAGCAGTTCCCTGGATTGAAACATTTGCTCCTGGAGGGAGGAGAGAGGCCCAGAGACTTGGGAAGAGAACAATTTACAAATCTTAGAAAGCTCTTGAAACTTACAAGAGTCACAAGGACCACAGAGAAAATCCTGGAAGAGGTGCCATTGCCGTCAAGCTGCCTGCAAGTCCTACAGTGAGCGCCAGGGCCAGCTTTCCTGACTAGGCTGGGGGGGGGGGGATTTTTGCTCATGCGGCTGCCTTGGATCATCAGTGTCATGTAGGTAACCCCTCACCCACGCCCTTAAGGAACCAGCAAACCCACTGCTTCACCAAGCTGGACTTCGGTGCAATTGTACTTTGGTCTGTCATTTGTGCTCTATTTGGAGTGAGTAGATGTCTGTTTGTAACTCCCCAGGAAAAGTCAATGTAGCAGAAACCGCTGTCCAGTCTAAGGTTACAAAGATGTTTTCCAATGCTTTCTTCTAGAAGCTTTATGGTTTTAGGTCTTTTTTTTTTCTTTTTGGTTTTTCTTTTTTTTTTTCAAGGTAGGGTCTCACTCCTGTCCAGACTGACCTGGAATTAACTGCATAGTCTCAGGGTGGCCTTGAACTCAAGGTGATCCTCGTCCGTCTGCCTCCCACGTGCTGGGATTTAAGTTGTGCGTCACCACGCCAGGCTTTTATTTGGTTTTTCAAAGTAGGGTCTATCTCTAACCCAGGCCTAAATTGGAATTCACTATGTAGTCTCAGGCTGGCCTTGAACTCACAGCAATCTTCCTTCCTCTGACTCCCAGTGTTGTTTTATGTCTTACATTTAGGTCTATAAATTATTTTGATAATTTTGGAAGAGTTTAGATTCATTTTTTTAAATTCCATTTCATTTTCCTTTTTTATATTTTTTTGTTTAAAATTTTTTTGTTATTTTAATTTATTTATTTGACAGTGACAGAGAGAGAGAGAGAGAGAGTGAGAGAGAGAGAGAGAGAGAAAGAGGCAGGTAGAGAGAGAGAGAGTGGGCATGCCAGGCCCTCCAGCCACTGCAAACAAACTCCAGACGCATGCGCCCCCTTGTGCATCTGGCTAACGTGGGTCCAGGATCTCTAGTTGTTGTTCCTCACTCATTCATAAGCTTCTGGGAGATTCTGTTGTCTCCATCTCCTTCCCCACCATAGGCTTCTGGGATTACAAATGCATGTGCCTGTATGTACATCTGGCTTTATGTGGGTACTGGGGAATTGAATTTGGGTTAGGTTTTACAGGCAAGTGCTTTAACTGCTGAGCCATCTCTCCAGTCCTTGGAGTTAATCTTAATGATGATCCTACAACAATTTTTCAGACCTTCTCTCATGAGTGAATTTGCCCTCAGAGAGACCATGGTTGGCATGTGTTGTAGTCTGCTCACATTGCTGGGATGAACTTCCAAACTGGACACAGTTTATAGAAGGAAGGGTTGATTTCAGGATTACACATCCAGAGGAAGTTCCATAGTGGTGGAGGAAGCTGGCCCCTTTTCACAGATCCAAGCAGAGAGACACTACCTCCAGATAGCACCCAAAGTAAGAAGCAGTAGGGGCCCAGGCAGAGCTAAAACTTTTCTGCATACCTTTGGCCTGGAAATCCAGTCCTCTCCCAAACACACCTTAAGCCTGGACCCCAGGATCCTCCTCCAATGATATCTCCATCTGCAAGGTGGCTGGAAATCCAAGTTACAAGTCTTAATACAACACCTGAATCTATTGGGGGATATACTTTCAAACAACCACAGAGTGATTTCTGCTAAAGCCACCAATCAGAGCATTATGTACTCAATTGTTGTAGGAAATGAGGAAAGTAAGGTTGGAATCAACAGCATCACAAGTGTTATCTATGTGAATGCCTCTCACCCCCTATGAGACAAGGAGCAGCTACATGCTTCAGGTGCAAGCTGACTCTCTGGAGGTGGTCCTTGCCAATCACCAGGTTCCTTCAAAAAGCAATATAGCTAGAGCTGGGAAGATGGCTCATCAATGAAAGGCATGTGCTTGCAATGCCTGTGAGCCCAGGTTTGATTCCCTGGTACTCAGGTAAAGCCAGATACCAAAAGTAGCACGTGCACCTGAAGTTTGTTCACAGCAGCAAGAGGCCCTAGCCTGCCCATAGTCTATTTCTCTCTCTTTCTCAAATAAATACAAATAAAAAATATATTTTCAGAAGACAATGCAGGGCTGGGGAGATGGCTTAGCAGTTAAGGAGCTTGCCTTCAAAGCCTAAGGAGCCATGTTTGACTCTCCAGATCCCATGTCAGCCGGATGCACAAAGGTGAGGCAAGCACAAGGTCACACATGGGCACTATGTGGCACAAGCATCTGGTGTCGATTGCAGTGGCTGAGACCTTGGCATGCCAACTCTGTCTTTCTCACTCTGTCCTTGTCTCTTTCTGAAATAAAATAAAATAAAAAGACTATAGCTGAAGCATAAATTGAGATTCAGAATGAAGATGTGTTTCACGAGACAGTCCACATTACAGGCACATCTAAAAATGTAAGGATGTCCACTTCTGAGCTCAGAGTGAAGTCTGCTGCTAAGGGTATATGTTCTACAGACTCACAACAACTCTAGTTAAAGAGGGACAAGAAAGCTTTGTGAGGCTGGAGAAATGGCTTAGCGGTTAAACGCTTGCCTGTGAAGCCTAAGGACCCCGGTTCAAGGCTCGATTTCCCAGGACCCACCTTAGCCAGATGCACAAGGGGGTGCACACATCTGGAGTTGGTTTGCATTCTCTCTCTCTCTCTCTCTCTCTCTGTCACTGTCAAATAAATAAAAATGAACAAAATAAATTTAAAAAAAAGACAGCTTTGTGGCAGAAACATGCACAGGACTTATCAAAACTACTATGCTCTTCCATAAAAAAACACGATCCTACTTTAAGTCCCAAGTCATTGTAACTGATACTGTGGGAAGGGGTTGACTGGAAAAGCAGATGTTCTCATCTCTGTGGTTAGTCAACTGGATATGCATGTGGAGTTTGTTTGCAGTGGCCGCAGGCCCTGGTGAACCCATTCTTTCTCTCTCTTTCTCTTTCTCTCCCTCTCTCTGTCTCTAATAAATAAACAAAAATTTTTAAAATCAGTTACATTTCTGCTAACAGCAAGCAACCAGAAAAGGACATTAAGAAGGGACTTCTACTTACAATATCTTGTATTTTCTTATGCCGTGGGATCCTGCCTTGGGTGCTGAACGTTTTATAGAAAGACTTGCAATCAGGTAGTATAAGTCTTTCAACCCCGTTCCACCTTTTAGATTCCAAACTATTCTAGACTTTGAATATTCTAGACTTTTTGTGTTTCCTTATGCACAATGCAGTCAGTTTGCTGAGATTTTGACTGAGATTTCTTTTCTATCCGTTTCTGTTTCTCTAGATCTTTGCCACAGCTGGCACCCAAGTACCTGAGCAGCATTTTACCCGCCTGCCATTACTCCATCCGTGTGTGCTTTTCCGGTGTCCTGCCCTCTGCTCCAGCCATGCTGGTTTCCTCCCAGTTATTTGAAAGTTCCTTCCTCCACTGTTTCTTCCATCCATCACAGTTAGTTACTAACTGGCCCATCTGCCTTTACTTTGGCTCCTCCCCAGTCTCTTATTCACCCTGCAATAGGAGTGGTATTTTCATAACACGTATCTGACTGTGTCAGCGACTTCAAAAGTGGCTCATTACTCTTGTCAAAACATTTAACAATGATTATTGTACAGGCACTGACTCATCCGAACAGGCCAGCATCTTACCCTGTCTGCCATTATTCCAGAAATCATTGTTTTCATTTGCAGGTTCTTGGGCCGTCCAGAAGGAGAATACACAGCTGGAGTAACATCTGTGTGTGTGCATGGGGGTTGGGGGGACACACTGGGGTAGCTCGGTGCAATAATTATGTGTCAACTGGTGTGTCTGTTACTTTTCCTGTTGCTGGCACCAAATACCTGAGAAGAAACAACTTACAGGAGGAAGATTTTATTTTGGCTTACAGTCTGTGGGGCTGCAGCCCACCAAGGCAGGGGAAGTATGAAGGCAGGAGCAAGAGGCAACTGGTCACAGCCTCAGGAAGCAGAGGACAGGCAGGAAGTGGGGCTCGGCTATAAAACCTCAGGGCCTGTCCACAAGGAGGCTCTTCCTCAAGAAAGGCTCCAACTCCAACTCCTAACAGTTCCACAACTTTCCCAGAGAGCACCACCAGCTGGGGGCCAAGTGTTCAAACACATGCACCTATGGGGGACATGTCATTCAAACCCCAACGGGTATAAAGATGTGTCATGCCTTCCCAACAATATGACCATGTTGGTGCAGAATGGTGGCCCTTTAGGACGTTTCCATGGCCTCCTGTGAACCGGCATCTGTGTGCTTTTCTGGTAGTATCTCCTTCCCTCTGCTCCAGCCACGCTGGTTTCCTCCAAGTGATTTGAAATTCCTCCACCGTTTCTTCCATCTATCACTTAGCTCCTACTCTTTTCTATCTGCGCTGTAAGACTCTTATTTATTTATTGTGTGTGTGTGTGTGAGAGAGAGAGAGAGAGAGAGAAAGAGGCAGAAAGAGAGACATAGAATGGGCCGCCAGGACCTTCAGCCTGCTCTGAACAAACCCCAGACGTGTGCGCCCCCTTGTGTGAATGTGCGACATTGCGTGCTTGCGTCACTGCACCTGGCTACGTGGGACCTGGAGATTTGAACATGAGTTCTGAGGCTTCGCAGGCAAGGGCCTTAACCGCTAAGCCATCTCTCCAGCCCTCCGAGACTAGTTTTCTTCAGGAAGCTCTCTTGAACACATGGCGTGGTGAAGTGTCTCCAGTGAGAAGCCCTCCCAGCACCGCACCCTTCTTCTTTCTAGCAGTCATCACAGCAGATGCATTTACGTGTGTATTTGTGTGATTACTCAGGCAATTCTATTTTGTAAGAAGTCAGGGATTCTGGGCTGGAGAGATGACTTAGTGGTGAAGGTGCTTGCCTGCTAAGGACCCAGGTTCGATTCCCCAGTACCTATCTCTGGAGTTCATTAGCAGTGGTTAGAGGCTCTGGCACATCCATTCTCTCTCTCTCTCTCTCCATATATATATATATACACACACATATATATATATATATGTAAATATAAATATATATATATATATATATTTCTATCTGCCTCTTTCTTTCTTTTTTTTTTTTTTTAAGAAAGGAAGGAAGGGAGGGAGGGAGGGAGGGAGGGAGGGAGGGAGGAATTCTTTTTTTTTTTAAATTAATTATTTATTTATTTGAGAGCGACAGACACAGAGAGAAAAACAGATAGAGGGAGAGAGAGAGAATGGGCGCGCCAGGGCTTCCAGCCTCTGCAAACGAACTCCAGACGCGTGCGCCCCCTCGTGCATCTGGCTAACGTGGGACCTGGGGAACCGAGCCTCGAACCGGGGTCCTTAGGCTTCACAGGCAAGCGCTTAACCGCTAAGCCATCTCTCCAGCCCTGCCTCTTTCTTTTTTGTCTCTAATAAATAAGTAAAACTAAATTAAAAAAAGAAGAAGTCAGGGATTCTGTCTGTCTTTGCTTACCATTGAACCCACAATGCCACCTTAGGGAATGCAATATCCTAGATGGCCAATAAGTATTGGGTGAATAAATGAATGAAAAAACAAACTCAGGGTGCAGGGCATATTGGCACAGGCCTATAATCATAATACTTGGACAGCTGAGGCAGGAAGCTCAAGAATTTGAGGCTGGCCTGGGCTATACAGCAATACTCTATCTCAAAAAACCAAACCGCAGACCAAAAGAAAGCCCCCTCCCCCCCCCCCCGCTATCACAACACTAGACCTCAGTACCTTTCCTGTCAAATGCATCCTTTCTGAATTCTTCAGAAATTTTAGAGAAGGCCTCATCTGCCTAGCTGCTCCAGTAAGAGACTCAGAAATCATTCTGAACTGTACCATTAAAATGGGCACCAAATCTTATCAGAGCTTACCACATAAGCCCATTATTGCCTTTGCTCAGGTTGGCATCATTTTTTATTCAGGCTCAAGCAGGTCACTCCAGTCTCCCCTCCTTGGCTCCGGGCTAGCCTCTGCCACGTTTACTTCTCATAATGCCCTTCGGTGATCCTTGAATCTGATCAGGTTACTCTTCACACAAAACACTGCAGGTTCACATTCAAAGCTGCTTATGATCTGGTTCCTGCTCACCTGTTGAAGGCCAGTTGTCTTGGACATCTCACTTTATGCTTCCTGTGCTCTCATGAGCCCTCACAGGGAATGAGCAACCCTGCACACATGGCAGAGGTTTCATTTATCTCTATTCTTAGGACCCAGCATCATGTCTGGCAACGACAGGGCTAGCAAACACATGTTTGTGGTATTGAAAGGAAATGAATAACATTTATTTTTGACTTGCTTGCTATCTGTGGAGCAAGGAACAATGGTCACAAGGATGACTTCAAGTCATTAGAAATAGATTAAATTATGTTTATAAACTGAATGTTGTACATCTTGAAAGGTATTCAAGTAAGAATGATTTTGGTATCAAAAGCTTACTTTTTTTTTTTTTTTTTTTTTTTTTTGGTTTTTCGAGGTAGGGTCTCACTCTAGCTCAGGCTGAATTCATTATATAGCCTCACGGTGGCCTTGAACTCATGGTGATCCTCCTATCTCTGCCTCCCGAGTGCTGGGATTAAAGGTGTCCACCAACCACGCCTGGCTCTCTTACTTATTTTTTATATTTTTATTTTATTTGAGAGAGAAAGAAGCAGAGAGAGAGAGAGACAGACAGACAGACAGACAGATAGGTAAGACAATGAGCATGCCAGGGCTTCTAGCCCTGCCACCACCTTATACATCTGGCTTATGTGGGTCCTGGGGAATCAAACCTGGGTCCTTTGGTTATGCAGGCAAATGCCTTAACCACTATGCCATCTCTCCAGCCCACTTAATTCTTGTTTAAAAAATATTTTATTTATTTATTTGATAGGGAGAGACAAAGAGGAATATATATATATATATATGGAGAGAGAGAGAGAGAGAGAGGGAGGGAGAAAATGAGCACGCCAGGGTCTCTAGCTACTGCAAACAAACTCCAGATGCATGTGCTACCTTGTGTATCTGGCTAACATGGGTCCTGGAGAATCGAACCAAGGTTCTTTGACTTCAAGCAAGTGCCTTAACTGCTAAGCCATCTCTCTAGCCCGAAGGCTTAATTCCTTTTTTTTTTTTTTTTGTTTTTTGTTTTTTGAGGTAGGGTCTCACTCTAGCCCCAGGCTGACCTGAAATTCACTATGTAGTCTCAGGGTGGCCTCGAACTCATAGTGATCCTCCCCCCTCTTCCTCCTGAGTGCTGGGGTTAAAGGCATGTGCTACCATACCTGGCTACCGAAGGCTTAATTCTTAAAGGCATTGTTGTTTATGTGCTTGGGAAAGTTAGCTATGCAAACCCACATTCTGTAAGTCCATGGGGTGTGAGGAGAATTTGGCAGTGAATTTCCCTCTGTATACGGGGGAAGAAGAGGGGACCACTTGGCAACCTTTGTTACTATGGCGCAGCCTTTTGTAAATGCTACATTTGTATCATTTTTTTCTATTCCTCCATATTATTTTTATACCATAAACTGACAAACTTCTAATTATCTGTTTTTATTTGTTGCTTTGAGAGCTTTAGAATGTTGAGCATTAGAATGAAAATTAAATGTTGGTACAATTTAAGGCATGGCTAGAGAAGCTCCACATAAATGGAAGCAATGGTGCCAGCAGGTACCATAACTGACATAGACTATTTAAGGAACCAAATTCCTGTCTGCTGAAGGAAGGCAGCTGGCCCCACAGGACTGGGAAGTAAAACTCACAAGGAGAGGGCTTCAGAGAGGTGGTATAAATCTCTTTTCCACTGAGAAGCCTTAGCCAGAAGCAATTTTAGCAAGGGGTGAGGAGTGTCTAGGGAACAGCTGTAGAACAAAGGTGGAATGAGACACCATTAATTATAGCATTTGAGACTCTGACTTTTTCTAACGTGTGGTCTGTACAATTAAGATGCTTACATGATAACTGTTTCAATTTTCTAGCCTGAAAAATGACTGTCTCCAAAGGTAAACAGAGTGGTTGGGAACTGTTTCAGTACTGACTTCCACATCCAGCTTGGAAAGCACACTCGGTATTAGAGTCCAGTCTTACTCTCTGTCCTAAGAAATAGGTGACTGGTCTTCCAACAGCCAGGATAAGCCATTAGCTCATCAGGCAATCCACTCTGAAGTCGCCTTGTCATGATTCTGTGAATTTTCCAAGCATGGCCAGATTTCTAGCTTCTTTTCCCTTTCCTCTTTCCCCTTTTGATTTTTGTTTGTTTGTTTGTTTGTTTGCTTTTCAAGACAGGATCTCTCTATGTAGCCCAGACTAACCTGGAGCTCAAGATTCTCCTGCCTCAACATTCAGATCTGGATTATGTGTGTGTGTGTGTGTGTGTGTGTGTGTGTGTGTGTGTGTGTGTGTGTAGGTGGGTGGATGATTTTATAAGTCTCTGGCCCTACAAAGGAATCTGTGTGTAGCTTTACTTGGGTGTCTGGGGAATTAAACCCAGGCTGGTAGGCTTTGCAATCAAGTACTGAACCATCTCCCTATACCCCATCTTTCATAATATGCATAGTTGTCCTAGGGTACTGACAAAGAAATACTTATTATTGTTCCTTTTTTTTTCAAAGTAGGGTCTCACTCTAGCCCAGGCTGACCTGGAATTCACTATGGAGTCTCAGGCTGGCCTTGAAATTGCTGTAGTCCTCTTATCTGGACCTCCCAAGTGCTGAACTAAAGGCATACACCACCATGCCTGGCTACTGTCCTTTTTTTTTTTTTTTTTACTTTTTAATGTATTTCATTTATTTATTTATATTTGAGAGAGAAAGCAGCAGATAGAGAGATAGAATGGGCACTCCAGGGCCTCTAGCTATTACAAACAAATTCCAGATGCATGAGCCACTTTGTGCATCTGTCTTTATGTGGGTACTGGGGAATCGAACTTGGTTCCTTTGGCTTTGCAGTCAATCACCTTAACTGCTAACCAGTCCTACTTTTCCTTTTCCTTTTCCTTTTTTTTTTTTAATTTTTGGGCTGGCTGGATGGCTCAGCACTTAATGGCTTAGCAATAAAAGATAGGGAGAGAGAGACAGAGAGTGACAGAGCGAGAGAACAGGAGAGAGAAAGAGAGAGAGAGAGAGAGGAGAAAGGGAAGGAGGGGGAGTATGGATACACCAAAGACTCTTGCCACTGCAAACAAACTCCAGATGCATTCACCACTTTATACATCTGGCTTTACATAGGTGCTAGAGAATTGAACCATCAGGCTTTGCAAACAAGTGCCTTTAATTGCAGCAATCTCTTCAGTGCCCTGTTCTTTTTTATTTTTAGTGAAATGTCACATATTGGCCTTTATGAATACAAAATTGATTTAATTTGGGTCCTTAGGCTTTGCAAGCAAAAGCTTAACTGCTAAGCCAACTCTCTAGCCCCCCAAATATTTGAAAATTAAGTTTATATTATTCACAAAATTTCAAAGGGAATACATGGTTTTCAGTCACTGTCTAGGATTTAGATATATCATTTAAATGTAGTTTACTATTCTGGTTGCCAAATCATCATTGTCTTTTCATAGAGTACCTTCTTTTCAGAGGTGGTAAATTGTTACCCTATGTCTATTTTTCTTAACAATATGCTTCTTGTTTTATGGACTCCATTCTATGTGTGTAATGCTAAGCCCTGCACTCTTAGGATTAAAAATAAATAGTAAGAATCCATTAATAGGCTTAGCAGGATAAAACTTTCACACACAGTTTTTTTTTAAATAACAAAGTAAGCACATAACAGTGTAAACAGTGTCATGATTAAGTATTGAAGAGATTGAAAGAGACAGAGGTTAATGTATTTTGAGTTAGTGAGGACAGACTTAATAGAGGATGTTCGTCACATGGATAGTGTGATTTGGATGTGGAATGTTCCCTGAAGGCTCCTATGTTGAAAGCTTTGTTTCTAATATAATGTTAGGAGGTGGAACTTGGGGAAGTGATCAGATCACCAAACTAATCCACTAATTGGCCCATGACTGGAGCTGGTGGAAACTAGCAGGAAGGGTGTGGTTGAAGGAAGGGTATATCTTTGAAAGGTCTGTTTGTCCCTGACTCATGTGGCTCTCTACTTCCTGACCACCACCTTTTTGCTCCCACCAGGCTGCTCTGCCTCACCATGCACGGGCCCAGAAGCAACAGAGCCAAGTGATCATGGGCTGAATCCCCTGAAACTGAGCTAAAATATATTCTTCCTTTCTAAGCTGTTTTCTGAGTTACTGTGTCACAGTGATAAATAATCGAGTACATAGAAGTCCAACTTCATTTCTTAAAAAGAAAAAAAGAAGGGTTGGAGAGATATCTTAGTGGTTAAGCACTTGCCTGTGAAGCCTAAAGAGCCCAGTTCGAGGCTTGATTCCCCAGGACCCATGTAAGCCGGATGCACAAGGTGGTGCACACATCTGGAGTTTGTTTGCAGTGGCTGGAGACCCTGGCGTACACATTCTTTATCTGTCTGCCTCTTTCTCTGTCTGTCTGTTGCTCTCAAATAAATAAATAAACAAAAAAATTAAAAAGGAAATAAAGGAGATGTACTAGTGTTTTGCCTCATTGTTGTTACCAAATGCCTGACAATGAGCAACTTAGGGAGGAAGGGTTTATTTTGGCTTCTAGATCGAGGGGACAGTCCCCTTGTGGCAGGGAATGCACACACGCAGGAGCACATTGCGTCCACTGGTAGGAGGAAGAGAGCAGATAGGAAATGGGGCTAGACTGTAAAACCGCCAATGACCCACTTCCTTTAGCAAGGTTCCACCACCTTCCAAGTCATTGCCACCAGCAATGTTCAGACACATGAGTCTATGGGGGCCCTTTTCCATACCTCAACAAATGACAATCCAGACATCTGTTGGCATACAAAATATCTGTATGCATTATATTTCAATTGCTAATAATAACCTTTTTTTGTGAGTGTAGATTTATCAGTTACTTTTTCCTTGCTGGGACAAAATGCTCAACCAGAAACAGTTCATGGAAGGAAAGGGTTTCTTTGGGCTTACAGTTTTGAGGGGAAGTTTCTATCATGGTGGGGAAATCACGGCAGGAGTAGAAAGCCAGCATCACATCTTCACATCAGAAGGGAGGAAGTAGAGTGATTAAATGTTGAATGCTTAGGGAGCTGTGTCCTTTTTTATTTACTAGAGTAAGAAAGAGAGAGAGAATGAAAGAAAGAGAGAGAGAGAGAGAGAGAGAGAAAATGGGCATGCTAGCTCCTTTAACTACCATAAATAAACTCCAGATGCATGCACTACCTTGTGCATCTGGCTTATGTTGGGTACTGGGGAATTGTTCCTCTGTCCTTAGGCTTTTCAGGCAAGTGCCTTAACCACTGAGCCATCTCTGCAGTCCCCTGTCTCCTTTTTGTATAGTCTAGGAACCCAGCCCAAGAGATGGTGCCTCTCACTAAAAAACTAAAAAAAATCATTCAAAGACATGACTAGATTTGTTTATATGGTGATTCTAATTCCTGTCATGTTGACAACCACAATAGTGAATCAGAAGCATAGATGTACATGTTTGTGCCATTTCAGAATGCCACAGTTTACTAAGTAACAATAAATTCACAAACTCTTTCAATTCCATTGGCTCTAAGCCACCAACCAATCCTAGTTTCACTTGATAGTGTGGCTGTTGCTAATCATAATATGCTTTACTATTATCTTAATTACTCATATTAAGTCTCTGGTCACACATCATATTTCATGCAATGGTATATAAGTTGCAG
Source organism: Jaculus jaculus (assembly GCF_020740685.1). Classification (NCBI taxonomy): domain Eukaryota; kingdom Metazoa; phylum Chordata; class Mammalia; order Rodentia; family Dipodidae; genus Jaculus; species Jaculus jaculus. The sequence goes on along the minus strand of NC_059111.1, from coordinate 108,121,118 downwards.
AATGGGTTAAAGGGTTAAAGAGGCTACAGGGTTCAAAGAAGCTGAAGAGAAGACAGAGACAATGTCCCGCAGAGCTTAAGAGAAAAGAGAGAGGTCAGGTAAGGAAGCCAGGCCCAGGGCTGCTGGAAGGTGCACAGCTGATTCAAGGCAGGCCAGGCCAGGCAGTGAAGTGCAAAGCCACCTGGGTGTGGACACAGGGGCAATTTGAAGAGGGTACACCAGGGAGGAGGCACAGTGCTGAGTTAAAGCCCCAGGGGCAGAGCTGGGAGCTTATCACCTGTCAGCCTGGTAACACATGCGCTAGCTGATCCGATGATGGCTCGCTGGCACTCACCACATTCCACTGTGAGGTGTGCTGCTTTTTACGTGATTCAGGTTGGGGGGTTGGGATCCTTGCTGATCTGGTGTGTTTGGTACAGGTACAGGTCTGGCTTTTATGATTTTTGTGTGAAAAGAAATATTTCACACACACACACACAAACAATCTGCTAATGGGGAAGGGATATGTTGGAGAGGGGAGTTTAAAAGGGGAAAGTGGAGGGGGAGGGAGGCCATTACCATGGGATATTGCTTATAGTCATGGAAGTTGTTAATAAAAAATAAATTAATTAAAAAAAAAACCAGTCTGCTAAAAACATGGTCAAGTTTAAAAACTGACACCCTGTCAGTAAGCAAATCGTGTAATGAAGAAGCAAGAATCAGTTAACAAGTACTGTTTGACCAGCCTCTTCAATTCCACACTGGTTATCTTGAGAAATGTAGTGGAAACTCTAGGGACTTTACATCTGGTTCTGGGCTCATGATATGATTTGCCTTTTATGTTTGATTGATTTCCAACTTCATTATTTTATTTTATTTTTTAAAGTATTTTATTTATTTATTTGAGAGACAGAGAAAGAGGCAGATAGAGAAAGAATGGGTGCACCAGGGCCTCCAGCCACTGCAAATGAACTACAGACGCATATGCTAGCTTGTGCATCTGGCTTACTTGGCTACTGGGAAATCGAACTTGGGTCCTTAAGCTTAGCGTGCAAGCACCTTAACTGTTAAGCCATCTCTCCAGCCTTGATTTTCAAGTTTAAAAGTATAGGCAATGGGCTTCAAGGTCACACAGAAATCAAACTGGGGCTGAGCTGAAAACCTCTTTCCTGTGGACCAGCTGACTGAAAGCTGGAAAAAGCTGCACTGCATGCAGCCCTTTGGGAGACAGAAGCCATCAGTGGTGAAAACTGGAAAGTGGAGTGGTTATCTTCACTGCAAACCTCAAGTTTGGCCAGCCATGCCAAATGAGCCAGTGGGTGCAATAGTGGCATGTCTGTTATGGTGGATACCAACTGCTCTTTAATTGGACTGGAGGTCCACTCTACGGGAGGGAATACATGCCTGGTACTGAAACCTAATCAAAAGCCTATGGTGGGGGAGGTCATGAGCACAAGAAGTGTAATGCCTACTCTTGTCTGGCTAAATGCATATATTATGCCCACCAAACTGCCCTGTAAACACTTTACTTAATGTTCATACCCACATATTACTTAATGTTCATACCCACATATTAATGCTATTCTCACTTTTGGTTAGAGAAGCTTCTCTTTTTAGATGATGGTGACCACTGGGATGATCCACAAGGCACCATGGTGCTGAGAAGATGTGACAGAGGAGTGCTCAGCCCTGCAATATCTCTATCACACCTTCTAAGGCTCAGGGTCCATTGCGGAAGAGGTGGCAGAGAGAATGTAAGAGCCAAAGGAAGGGTAGGACTGCTTACACTGCAATTGTCCAGACAGAAATTGGCCTCGATATCCGTAACCTGGCACCGATTAGCAATACCTTCACAAGACCCTCATAATAGGAGGAAAAGATGATGACATCAGATAAAAGAGAGACTAATGGAGAGAGGGAGGGGATATGGATGGAGTGTGAGTTTGTGAAAGGGAAAGTGGGGGAGGGGAGGGAATTATCATGGTTTATTGTCTGTAAGTATGGAAGCTGTCAATAAAAAGAATAGTCAAGCCAGGTGTGGTGGCGCATAGTTTTAATCCCAGCACTTGGGAGGCAGAGGTAGGAGGATCACTGTGAGTTCGAGGCCAGCCTGAGACTACATAGTGAATTCCAGGTCAGCCTGGGTTACAGTGAGGCCCTACCTCAAAAATAAGCACAGGCATACAGGGAAGTGCTTTTTTTAAATATGTTTTTTGTTCATTTTTATTTATTTATTTGAGAGTGACAGAGAGGGAGAGAGACGAGAATGGGGGTTCCAGGGCTTTCAGCCTCTGCAAACAAACTCCAGACGCATGCGCCCCCTTGTGCATCTGGCTAACGTGGGTCCTGGGGAATCAAGCCTCCAACTGGGGTCCTTAGGCTTCACAGGCAAGCGCTTAACCGCTAAGCCATTTCTCCAGCCCCCAGGGCAGTGCTTTTGACACTGAATCAAATCAATGTCTAAGGAAAAGTCTCCTTGGTCTATGGGTTCTTTGTTCCAGTTTCTGTAATAGTTTTTGATTCTTGTTGTTGTTTTAGAAGCTTTGATACTCAATCATTGAAGCCCTCGAGACCATCTAGCTTTTGTCAACATCATATCTTTGGCCTTCTTTTGGAGAAGTTACAGACACTTAATTTGTTTTTATTTACTTTTTGGAGAGAGAGAGAGAGAGAGAGAGAGAATAGTTGCATCCGGTCTCTAGCTGTTGCAAACAAACTACAGATGCATGTGCCACCCTGTGCATCTGGCTTATGTGGATCCTGGGGAATCGAACCTGGGTCCTTTGACTTTGCAGGCAAGCACCTTAACCACTAAGCCATCTCCCCAGCCCCAGACAACCAGTTTAATCAATGCTGACTTAAAATATTTTTAAATTTATTTCCAAACTGAGAAGGGGGAAAGAGAGAGAAAGAGAAAGAGAGAAAGGGAGAGAGAATGGGTACATCAGGGCCTCGAACTCCAGAAACTCCACAAATGAACTCCAGATGCATGTGTCACCTTGTGCACTGATGAAATTGAGCTCATTAGGCTTTGCAGGCAAGCACCTTAACCACTTAACCATCTTTCCAGCCCCCTGACATTTTTTTTTTTGAGGCAAACTCAACACATTGCTTTTTTTTTTTTTTTTTTTTGAGGTAGGGTTTCACTCTAGCTCAGGCTGACCTGGAATTCACTATGCAGTCTCAGGGTGGCCTTGAATTCATGGTGATCCTCCTACCTCTGCCTCCTGAAGCTGGGATTAAAGGCATGTGCCACCACATCTGGCTCAGACTGCCTTTTTTTTTTTTTTTTTTAAAGATTTCAAGATTTTATTTGAGACGGGGGGGGGGGGGAGAGAGAGAGAGAGAGTGAGTGCGACTGGGCACACCAGGGCCTCTAGCCACTGCAAACGAATTCCAGATGCATGTGCCACCATGTACACCTGGCTTACATGGGTCCTGGAGAATCAAACCTGGATCCTTAGTCTTCACAGGAAAGTGCCTTAACCTCCAGCCCAAGACTGCTTTTTTTTTTTTTTTTTTTTAATGCGAGAGAGAAAGAAGGGGAGAATTGGTACACCAGGGTCTCCAGCAACTGCAATCAAACTCCAGAGGCGTGCGCCCCCTTGTGTGCATGTGTGACCTTGTGTGCTCACGTCACTGTGTGTCTGGGCTTATGTGAGACCTGGAGAGTTGAACATGAGTCCTTAGGCTTCACAGGCAAATGCCTTAACTGCTGAGGCATCTCTCCAGCCCCCACTCCCTGACTTTTGTAATGAACAAAAGTCTATCTCTACTTTTTAAAGCAAATTAGGCTTAAAAATATGGCACCATTTCAATATCAAATGCCTATAAAATGGCATCAGTATAAAGATGTAAGCAAATCTCAAGGAAGCGGGTTAGTAATTAGAACAGCACACAGTGGCTTGATTTCAGTGAGAATAAGAAGCTCATTGAAAGGTAAAAGAAGGGCTGGAGAGATGGCTTAGTGGTTAAGCGCTTGCCTGTGAAGCCGAAGGACCCCGGTTTGAGGCTTGACTCCTCCTTGCCGCTTTGGAGAGGAGCGTAGACAAATAGGATCCCCTCTTGCATTCCTCAGTGACAGTGACAGGAGGTGGCAGGACCCATCACCTACCTGAGGGTCCAAGAAGCCGTCATTTTCTGCAGATGTGCGGAACACTGGCTTAGCTACATCACATTCAAACAGGAGGAAATGCTAAATGCACTGAATTTCAAGTGGAGGGTGTTTCGCCAGACAAGGGCTGCTCTGATAGGTTTTATTTTGTTTTTGTCTTTCGAGGTATATGTTTCACTCTAGCTCAGGCTGACCTGGAATTCACTATGTAGTCTCAAGGTGGCCTTGAACTCAGCGATCCTCCTACCTCTGCCTCTGGAGTGCTGAGATTAAAGGCATGCACCACCATGCCTGGCTTTGATAGATTTATTTTTTAAAATGTTTTTATTTATTTGAGAGAGAGAGGGAGAATGAGTATAGGCATGCCGGGGCTGCAAACAAATTCTAGACACTCCACTTTGTGCATCTGGCTTTACGTGAGTACTGGGAAATTGAACCCACGCTGGCAGGCTTTGCAATAAAGCACCTTTAACTGCTGAGCCATCTGCCCAGCTCCTATTTATTTACTTGAGAGCGACAGACACAGACAGAAAGACAGATAGAGGGAGAGAGAGAGAATGGGTGCACCAGGGCTTCCAGCCTCTGCAAACGAACTCCAGACGCGTGCGCCCCCTTGTGCATCTGGCTAACGTGGGACCTGGGGAACCGAGCCTCGAACCGGGGTCCTTAGGCTTCACAGGCAAGCGCTTAACTGCTAAGCCATCTCTCCAGCCCTTGGCTTTGTTTTTTGAGGTAGGTTGAGGTAGCTGACTTGGAATTCACTGTGTAGACTCAGGCTGGCCTTGAACTCATAGTGATCCTCCTCTCTCCTCCTAAGTGTTGGGATTAAAGGCATGCACCACCACACCAGGCCTGATAGGAGTTAAAAAAAATAGTTTATTTATTTTATTTTTATTATTATTATTTTAATATTTTTTAAAAATTTTTTTATTTATTTATTTGAGAGCGACAGACCCAGAGAGAAAGACAGATAGAGGGAGAGAGAGAGAATGGGCGCGCCAGGGCTTCCAGCCTCTGCAAATGAACTCTAGACGCGTGCGCCCCCTTGTGCATCTGGGTAATGTGGGACCTGGGGAACCGAGCCTCGAACCGGGGTCCTTAGGCTTCACAGGCAAGCGCTTAACCGCTAAGCCATCTCTCCAGCCCTAGTTTATTTCTTTATTTGCAAGCAGAGAGAGAGAGAGAGAGAGAGAGAGAGAGAGACAGAGAGAAGACACACAGATAGAGAGAATGGGCTTGCCAGGGCGTCTAGCCACTGCAAGCAAACTCCAGATACATGCACCACTTTGTGCATCTGGCTTTCCGTGGGTAGTGGGGAATTGGACCTAGATCATTAGGCTTTGCAGGCAAGTGCCTTAACCACTGGGCAATCACTCCAGCCACATGTTTTTATTTACTTATCTATTTATTTGCAAAGGAGGGGGGATGGGCATGTCAGGGCACCTAGCCAGTGCAAACAAATGTGAGATGCACGTGGCACTTTGTGCATTTGGCTTTAAGTGAGTACTCAGAAGTCAAACCCAGGTTGTTGGCTTTGCAGGCAAGAGCCCTAACTGCTGAGCCATCTCTCCAACCCCTGATAGGGTTCTGATTTATCCATTCGCTCATCTGCTCTTGATTTACTTTGGTAAGCTCCTAGGTGGTAACGTTTCACTTGCATTTAGAAATTAGGCATCAACCTGTGCTATGGTTATTAGTGGACAGATGGTGTTTAATTAGTTTAATTGAATAAACAAGATGTAGAGTCATTCTGTCCCAGTATTTGTACTCAAGCTGGAGCCAACCTCTTTTTTGTTTTGTTTTTTGTTCTTTGAGGTAGGGTCTCACTCTAGTTCAGGCTAACCTGGAATTCACTATGTAGTCTCAGGGTGGCCTTGAACTCACAGAGATCCTCCTGATTGCTGGGATTGAAGGTGTGCACCACCATGCCTGGCTCCAAGTACAGTTTTTAAAACTGGAGTCAAGGCTGAGGAGATGACTCAGCGGTTAAAGGCACTTGCTTATAAAGCCTGCTGGTCTGGGTTTGATTCCCCAGTACTCAGGTAAAGTCTGATGTACAACATGGCTCATGTGTTTGGAGCTCATTTGCAGTGGCAAGAGGCCTTGGCATAGCCATAATCTCTCTCTTACACACAAACACAAATAAATAAATAAATATTTCCAACAATGGAGTCACTCAGGTAAGGCACAGCCTGACAACATGGACCATCAGAGCCGGGCACAGCCTGAATGCCACAATATAAGTGGAAGTGGCGTGCTGGAAGCCCACTGTTCAGGCTGTACTTACGACCCCTGGAGCTGTCCTGTACCAAACCACTTACCTTTAGGGTTGAGGCAAAAGAATGCAGAACTATCATCTCCTGATTTTATAAGAGGTAAATATATACAAGAACTTTGCATCTCTCTAATTCTTGAAGATTTTTCTCTTGAAAATATATTTCTAATAGGAATAAGATTTTTTATTTTTTGCATATCCTCAAGCTACAATATAACCAACATTCATTACGGTCACACCTCCCATTTGTAAGGAACACCTATTAATTTTGCCTGCTCAGCATCCTTCACCTTTGTGCTGATTATAGAAATTTTCTTTTGCAGCGTTTATCCGAGTGACCTGAGAGTTGACCCATACTACCTTATGAGAAACAATTGTTAAGATTTCAGGAAATCGGATAGCCTATTGCATACACAATCATTTATTTAACATTAAATTGTATGTTTAAATGTATGATTTAACAGCCGGGGATGGTGGCACATGCCTTTAATCCCAGCACCTGGGAGGCAGAGGTAGGAGACTTGCTGTGAGTTCGAGGCCAGCCTTGAGTTCCATGTCAGCCTGAGCTAGAGTGAAACCCTACTTTGAAAGAAACAAAAAAACAAAATAACAGCAAAAATGTATGCTTTAAACTAGGCATGGTGCCATATGCCTATAATCTCAGGAAGTAGTAAAATTACAGTGAAGTCAATAAGTTTCATTAAAAATAAAGGTTGTAGGAGCTGGAGCTCATTTGGGAGAACGCTTGTTTAGCATGTCGGACTCTCAGCTCATCCTTCAGCACCACACAAACTGGATATTGCTGGTAGGGCATGTCTGGAATCTCAGTATTTGGGAGTTGGATTGGAAATGATCTGAAGTTCAAGGTATTCTTGACTGTATAGCGAGTTCAAGGCCAGCTTGGATTAAGTGAGCATCTGTCTCAAACAAACAAACAATTAAGGGCTGGAGAGATGGGTTAACGGTTAAGGTATTTGCCTGCAAAGCCAAAGAACCCTGGGTCAATTCCCCAGGCCCCACGTAAGCCAGATGCACAAGGGGACACATGCACTTAGAGTTCATTTGCAGTGGCTGGAGGCCCTGCTGCACCCATTCTCTCTCTCCCCCTCTCTTTCTCTGTCTCTGTCTCAAGTAAATAAATAAATACAAATTAAAAAAAAAATCTCCTGATATTGTGGTTGGTTAGATCAGCCCCAAAACTTGGTGTCAGGGTTGTTTATCTCAGCTTTCATTCAAAACCTATAAATGACTCCAAATTGTATATTTAGGTGGATTTTGCCCTCTCTTGCCTTCTCATGGGCAGGGGATCTTTATAAAATCTCCTCTTTCCTTCTTTCAGTCTAATAAATCTTTATCTTTTAATCTAATAAAGTCTCCCTAAATTAAAAAAAATCAATAAATAAGGTTAGGAATTCTCTCTTTCAATGGGACATGGCTCAGTGGGCAAAGTGCTTGCCACACAAACATGCAGACCTGAGTTCAAATCCCCAGAACTCATATAGATGCCAGGGATAGTGGTTTGCACCTCTAATTCCAGCACTGAAGAGATAGAGATGGAAATCCCCAAGGCTCACTGGTTGGGTAGTCTTAGAGAATTGGTGAAATCTAAGTTCAGTGATAGACCTTGTCTTAAAGAATAAAAGTGGAGAATGATTAAAAATGTTCCCCAGTAAGCTGGGCATGGTGGCACACGCCTTTAATCCCAGAACTTGGGAGGCAGAGGTAGGAGTATTGCCATGAGTTCGAGGTCATCCTGAGACTATATAGTGAATTCCAGGTCAGCCTGAGCTAGAGTGAGACCCTACCTCGAAAAACCAAAAAAAAAAAAAAAAAAAAAAAGGTCCCTAGTGTCTGCCTCTGGCCTCCACATGCATGTGCACATGTACACAAGCACACATACATGTGACTATACACATAAGAACATGCATATGCTCATGCACGTACAAAAAGTAACTGAACAAACAAAATAAAAATCACAGAATTCAACACTTCCTAAATCTGTCTTTATTAGTATTAATGGGCTTGAAGCTATATATTTATCTGTGTTAGAAATAAAACAGTGCTTCTGCGCATCTCTGTGCTTGAGAGTTTATGGCAAGGAACTGGCAAGCTTTATGGATGAGGGTCTTGTTCCACTCCCAGGTCTGCTTACTCAGCACCCCGCGCTCCACGCAGCAATCCTTGCCACACCCATCTCAATCCACGCAGTCAAACACTTGGACTGTCCACTTTAATTCCAGCATGCAAACATGATCTCGTCACTAAGTTACTTGATACTCGTGTGCAGCTGGTGGCAGTCTTTTTTATCATCACAAGCAGAGGCAGCTTGATATGGAAGCCAACTCAGAAGGAATCAATGTGGACAGATGGAAAGAGATTCTAATGATGCCATTGAACATCTGGATCTAAGTCTGTCTGAGGCTGTTGTAGCCCAGACTTTTCTGTTACATGAATCAGTCATTTGCCTTCTATTTTTGGCCCATCACTTAAAACAAAAGAGCAATTTCCCACAATTGAAAGAATAAATTAGCGCTTGTTACTCAGTTCCAAGGAGAAAAAGAAAGCAATGGCTCGCTGCTTGGGTGTGGTGGTCCTCTAAGAGATTTTCCAGGCAGAGCCAAATTCATGCGTTAGCAAGATTACCGAATTCATAGGGTTTTCTGGTTGTTTTCGAATGGTTGTGTCTGATTCTGGGGGTCTATTGATAACTGTGATTCATTTGTGGTCATCCTAACCCTGCCATGTTATAAGAAGTCCAAGGTCACAGGGAAATGTCCCCTATGGGGCACAAGCCACCACCCAAACGTGCAATAGCAAGCTCAGTGTCGAATTGTCTTTTAAAAGATAAGGCTAAAGAACTACACCCTATAAAGAATACGTGTGGTGCCACGAGCCTTTAATCCCAGCAGCACTCCAGAGGCTGAGTTAGGAGAACTGTTGTGAGTTCAAGGCCAGCCTGAGACTACAGAGTGGATCCTACCCACCTCAGAAAAAAACAGAAGGAAAGAAAAAAAGAAAGAACGAGAGAAAGGAAGGAAGGAAGGAAGGAAGGAAGGAAGAAAGAAGGAAAGGAAGGGAAAGAATACAAGCAGATTGTGAGGAGAGTGGGGGGGGGGACGCTTCAGAGGCTTGTTCTCTAACCTTGATGTTTTCACTTCCACAGAGCTTGCTTTTGTACATAGGAGGAAGGTGATACTAAGGGCTTTTAAGGGTATTTCCCACTGTCCCAAATTCTGTAATTCTACTCCAAACATTTATATTATATTCATTCTCCAACGTTCAAACTTTTTTATTTATTTATTTATTTATTTTGGCTTCTCGAGGGAGGGTCTCGCTGTAGCTCAGGCTGACATAGAATTCACTATGTAGTCTCAGGGTGGCCTTGAACTCATGGGGATCCTCCTGCCTCTGCCTTCTGGGACTAAGGGTGTGCGCCACCATGCCCGGCTTCAAACATTTTCTTTTCTTTTTCTTTTTCTTTTTTTTTTTTTATCAAATAAAAGTGAAACAATTGGATCATTGACCATATTTCTAGTAAGACTTATATTCACCTTTTTTTCTTCACATGTGTATATGTGTGTGTGGTGTGCATGAATGTGTGCAGGAATGCTCCTACATGTGTGGGTGCACATGTGTGAACATGCATATGGAGGCCAGAAGTTGGCATTAGTAGTCTTTCTCAATTGCTCTCCACCTTTTTGTTTTGTTTTGTTTTTTTGAGGTAAGGTTTCAATCTAGCTCAGGCTGACCTGGAATTCACTATGTAGTCTCAAGGTGGCCTTGAACTCGAGGCGATCCTGCCTCTACCTCCCGAGTGCTGGGATTGAAGGCATGTGCCACCATGCCTGGCTCATTTTAATCTTTTTAATCCCACAGGGAGTAGGAAACCAAGAGTTACAACAATGACAAATGTCTTTGTCCTGGAAGAAAATTGAGGAGAGTGGACCCAGCGGGACGCTGGCTGTGGGGGAGGGAAGGCTGTGGAGAGTTTATGCCTTGGCTCCTTGCTCTTGCATCACCGTCTGGGATCACAGGTGCTAATTAAATTAATAAAAAGCATTTTGTTAAAACATGTGCCCCACACCTGCTGTGTCACCAGGCACAGGTTTCTTGCCTGGCATGATTGAACAGTTTGACTACTTAACAAAGAAGGCAGGCAAGAAACAACAGCTACAGCGACAAGCCGAAATGTAGGCAATATGTCCTTAATCCCCCCCACAAACAAATGTCTATTAATTTGTGATGACACTTAGGAAAAAGCACATATTTTGGATTTGACATTCACAATTACTTAGGGCGTGACAACTCTGTTTAATAGCTTTTATAATTACAAGAAATAACATCCTGTCCTCATCCAATTGAGGACAAGGATGATCAACTGAGAAGTTGCAGCTTATAAAAATAAAGCTTTAGAATGCAAATAAGGGGCATAACCACCTCTCCACAATCATGCTTTGGATGAATGGGCTGGGGCCACTTATTTGAAGTAATCTTTATTTAGTTATTATTTCCCAATATTTTCCTTTATTTTTTCTTTTTGTGTGTATGTGTGTCTAATATGCACGTACATATGGTATGTAGGTCATGGTTACACAAGTGTATGGGCACACCTGTGTGTGCATGAAAGGCTGATTGTGGAGGTCAGAGGTTGACATTGGATGTCTCTCTCAATTGCTTTCTGCCTTATGTATTTATTTTCTTGGTTATCTGAGGTAGGGTCTCGCTCTAGCCCAGGCTAACCTGGTACTTTGTAGTCTCAGGGTGGCCTCGAACTCACAGTGATCCTTCTACCTCTGCCTCCCAACTGCTGGGATTGAAGGCATGTGCCACCATGCCTGGCTCCCTCTCAGTTTTTGGGACAGGGTCTCTTCCTGAATCTAGAGCTGCCAATTCTAGAGCATCTGCCCTCATTCTATAATAGAGGTTACAACTCACGGCGATCCTCCTACCTCTGCCTGCTGAGAGCTGGGATTAAAGGTGTGCACCACTATGCTGGCTATTTTAAAAGTATTTTTATTTGTTAATTTGAGAGAGGGGGGAGAGAGGGAGAGAGGAGGAATGAATGGGAGTGCCAGGACCTCCAGCCACTGCAAATGAACTCCAGATGCATGTGCCACCTTGTGCATCTGGCTTACATGGGTCCTGGGGAATTGAACCTGGGTCCTTTGGCTTTGCAGGGAAGTGCCTTAACTGCTAAGCCATCTCTCCAGCCCCATATTACTAATTTTCATCACTTATTTATTTATATCTATTTTTGAGGCAGGGTCTTTCTAAATTGTACATATCCTGCAGTAGCCTGGGAAGTCAGTATTTAAAGTTCTTTCATGTTTGAGAATATCTTTTTCTTTCTACCTTATCTCTTAAAACTATTTTTTTGCATGTGTGTGGGAGTGCCAGGGTTCCTCTGCTGCAAAGAACTCTAGAAAAAGGTATGCACCCTTTGCATTCGTCTTTCATGGAAGAAATAGAACAGCTTCCATGAAAGACGAATTCGTCTTTCATGGAAGAAATAGAACAGCTTCCATGAAAGACGAATTCGTCTTTCATGGAAGAAATAGAACAGAGGCCAGCAGGCTTTGCAAGCAAGCACATTTAACCACTGAGCCATCACCACAGCCCCTGAAAATTTTCTACTCAATTTTATATTTTTCTTTTCTTAAACATTTTTCTTTATCTCTTAGAAATTTCAAGGGGCTTGGGAGATTGTTCAGTGGTTAAAGGCACTTTCTTGCAAATCCTGGTGGCCTGGGTAAAGCCAGATACACAAAGTGGCACATGCATCTGGAGTTCATTTGTAGTTGCAGGATGCCCTGGTGGTGCCCATTCCTTCTCTCATTCTCTTTCTTTCTTTCTCTCTCTGCTTGCAAGAAGAAAAGAAAGAAAGGAAGGAAGGAAGGAAAGAAGGAAGGAAGGAAGGAAGGAAGGAAGGAAGAAAGAAAGAAAGAAAGAAAGAAAGAAAGAAAGAAAGAAAGAAAGGGAAGAAATTTCAAAACTGAAGCCGGGTATGGTGGTACACACCTTAGGAAAAAAAAAATTCAAGATGTAGGAGGATTGCAGCGAGTTTGAGTCCACCTTGAGACTACAGAGTGAATTCCAGGTCATCCTGGGTTAGAGTAAGACCCTACCTCAGAAAACAAAACAAAACAAAACAAAACAAAACAAAACAAAACAAAACAAAACAAAACAAAACCAAACCCAAAAAAAAACTTTCACAACTGATGTGCTCTTATCATGAATAAAATATTCATAAGTGCTGGAGCTTTTTTTTTTTTTTTCTTTACTGACACAGAGTCTCACTGTAGCCCAGGCTGACCTGGAACTCATGCCACTAACTCTGCAAATCCTCCTACCTCAGCCTCCCGAGTGCTGGGATTAAAGGTGTGCACCACCACCCCCAGCCAGCTGCAGACTCCTAATTTTGTATTCATTAGAAACCGTACCTATTATAATTAAACTGGCCAAACATTTTTGCTACATGGAATGTAGCCTGAGATGGGCAGTGACCTTGCTTTCCCCCGTTTATGAAAAAAGGATGAGAAAGTTAGAAAAGCTTAGCAATCACTTAGCTCAAATTCCCCCAGTTGATGGAGAGGGGCCAATGGAGTGATCTGTGCGGCTGAGGAAGCATAACATTTGCGGCCATCAGGTTTCTGGCTCACAGGAACGCTCAGCTCCACCCTCACCCTGAGGAGCAGCTAAGCCGGCTTCCAGTTTCGCTGGGGACAGGAGCAGACCTACAGGCCGCAGGAAGGCAGTGGGTTTGGGAAAGGTCATCTGTCCTCCGAGACAAGGACATCGCACAGTGGCTACCTGGAGACCTGTGTGGACAAGCGGGGAGTGTTGATGCAAGCAGCTCACCCGGCCTCGGCAGGAGCGGGTGGCCTCTTTCTGTCACATGCTGGGGTGCCTCCAGGGTTTTCTTATGCCCAAATCTGGGGTAAACTGAGTTTACTTTGGCTTCGTATGGCGCTTTGAGGAAGAAAGGAAATGTGCCAACTGCTCACCACACAAAAAGTTTGGGGATTGCTAGCAATATCAATTCAAACTAATCGGTGTGGAAATGCAGTTTTGTAAAGGCCATAAATACTTAATATTCCCTAACGTGTTTCTCAAAATTAATTTCCTGAGTCATCTTTATAGATGAAAATAGCTTCCAGAGATGCCTATTAACATTTATCTATGTACATACAGTCACATTATGTGTGTGTATATATATATATATGTATAGACATAACACAAATGCTATACCCATAAGCATTATGTACATGTGATAATATGAATATATGAATATATATTTATGTACATACATACATAATAGTACACATTTATTATATGTATACATAATTAATATTTGTACAAGGAATGCTTATACTACATAAATATCATATCATACATGACTGTGTGCACTTACGTGCACATATATGTGCAGATATACATACCCCTATGTGCTCACATGTGTCTGTGGAAATTTTGCCCATTTATGAAGATGACCCTGGAAATTAATTAATAAGCATGCTGGAACTTACTCTTTATATGCATTATGTAGATGCATAATAAATATAACTATACTATTGATATGCATATGTATATGTATACACATAATATCTAGATTATATGTGCATATCTTACATAAGTGCAATTTCTTATTCATGTGTAAAGATACTGTGAAATTCATTTCTCTATATGCATATCTGTGTATATCATACACTCTTCTCATTTCCTCTTCTCTTTTGTTTCCTTTCTTTTCTGATTTTTATTTTTTTTGAGGTAGGGTCTTGCTCTAGCCCAGACTGACCTGTATGGAATTCACCATGTAGTCTCAGGGAGGTCTGGAACCTATGGTGATCCTCCTACCTCTGCCTCCTGAGTGCTGGGATTAAAGGCGTGTGCCACCATGCCAAGCTCTTGTCTTTTTTTTTTTTTTTTCGAGGTAGGGTCTCACTCTGGTCCAGGCTGACCTGGAATTAACTATGTAATCTCAGGCTGGCCTTGAATTTATGGAGATCCTCCTATCTCTGCCTCCCAAATGCTGGGATTAAAGGCTTGCACCACCATGCCAAGCTTCTCTTGTCTTTATCTTCAAGAATGTGGGAGGGAAGAGGGAGAGAATGTGAACAGTTGATTAAAAGGTACCTGAAGGGGCTGGAGAGATGGGTTACTGGTTAAGGTGCTTGCCTGCAAAGCCTAAGGACCTGTGTTTGGCTTTTCCAATACCATGTTTGGCAGACACACAAAGGTGAGGCTAGCGCAAGGTCTCACATGCCCACTAGGTGACACAAGCATCTTGGGTTCGAATAGAGTGGCTGAGGTCCTGGCACACCAATTCTCTCTTTTCTCTAAAAAGAAAAAAGAAAAAAAATGGTACCTGAAGGAGGACTGAGGATGTAACTCAGTGGAAGAGAGCTCACCTAGCAAATGTGAAGCCTTGGTTTGATATCCAGTGCCCCACCACTACACAACTAAGTCAAAACAGAACAGCTCAAACTTAACAAAAAGAAAAAATGCTTATTCATATTTATGTTCCTTTGGAACCTCATCTGTTTCGGCTTAAGCAAAGTGATAAAACAAAACAAAACAAAACATTTTATAGGTTGGAGAGATGGCTCAGCAGTTCAAGGTGCTTGCTTGCAAAGCCTGACAGCCTGGGTTCAATTTCCCCAGTACCCACATAAGGCAGATGCACAAAGTGGTGCATGTACCTAGAGTTCATATGCAGTGGCAGGAGGCCCTGGTGTACCCATCTCTCTGCCCTCTCTCTGCTTGTGAAAATAGATAAATAAAAATTTTTCAAAAAAAGTCTTTCTTTAAAAAACAAACAAAAAAAACCAAACATTTTTAGGGCTGGAGAGATGGCTTAGCCGTTAAGGCGCTTGCCTGTGAAGTTTAAGAACCCAGGTTCAATTCCCCAGAACCCGTGTAAGCCAGATGCCTACGGGGATGCACACATCTGGAGTTCATTTGCAGCAGCTACAGACACTGGTGCACCCATTCTCTCTCTCTCTCTCTTTCCCTGCCTATTTCTCTCTCTCAAATAAATAAAGAAAAATAAAATTTTAAAAAACTAAAGCAAAAACATCCTAAAAAAAAATAGAACTTGCATCTGCAGCAGGAAACAGACAAAGGTGCATTGATGGAGCCCAGTGGTGAGTGCCATAGAAGAGGGTGGGCATGCTCTGAGGGAGGGGGAAACCCGTCTGAGGGTAAGGAGGGTGGGGCCAGCTTCAGGGGGTGAGTCTTTGAGGTGAGGTAGGGGAGAGGTGCTCCTGGAGAGTGAGCAGCGTGGAGAAGCATTGGTACAGAAAGAGCTCAATGTGCTCTGGAAACCAAATGGTGTGACTAGGGTGGCTGGAGAGAAAGGCATTTAGGATGCAGGGCGGGTGCACTGAGGCCTGATCACACTGGATCTCAAGCAATAATCAGAAAGGCGCAGCTTACCTTAAGAACAATGGGAAACCACTATTACGTTAGTAAGGAAGTGTGACCTGATCAGGTTTGGTTTAGTAAGGTCTTTCTGAGATGGATTGGCGGTGGAGGACGGGCTGTATCATGGGCAGAAAGACCATGTGGAGGCCACTGGACAGCTGAGGAAAAGGTGATGAATGGAGTGGCGGTAGCAAGGCAGTGAGGACTTTAAGGAGAACAGCCACCTACTATGTGCTGCATGTTCATTTAAGTGCTTTTCTGGTTTGCCCTCCTGAGGCAGGGCTGTGCTATGTAGCCTGGGATGGCCTTGAAGCTGCTGACCTCTTGTCTTAGCCTGCCAAGTGCTGAGATTACAGGCCTACATCCCCATGCCTGGTGCTTTCTGACCTGCATGAACACAGTGAATCCTCTGAGTGTTCACCTGAAGAGGGTTCAGTGACCACATCCTAGACTTTATAAATGAAGAAACTTAGCGAGGCTAAGCTACTTGCATTGCCGGGTGGTAGACCTGGGATTTGAACCAGTGTCTAGCTACAAGCTTAAACTGAGGGTTCATGAAGTAGAGGGAATGTTCTAGATAATGAGTGGATACTGTCTTTCACTGGGAGATGGAGACTTGCCTTTGTTTTTAGACATTGTTGAATTGGAGATGTCCCATGGAGATGCACTGTAGGATTATGGATCTGGTGCTCTGGAGCCAAGACAAGGCTCACAAATATAGATTTAGGGACATGGATTGTAATTAAGCCAAGAATATATGAATTTGCCTACAGACAGTATTTAAGGTGATCAGAGAAGATAGCCCAGGACACCAACGGACACTGACATTTAAAGGATGTCTATGAGAAAAACTTCTTGAAAACAAGTCTGATAGGATGTGCCTAGAAAAGTCAAAGGAAAACAGGAATTTGCAGTCATAGAAATCAAGAGACTGTTTCCCCAAAGAAAATGTCTGCAGGCCAGGGTCAAATATTTCCTGGCAAGGGGAGGACGTGTGAGGGTTAGCAGCAGCGCCTCAGAGGACCGGCAGGCTGGCATGGGAAATGCAGATAAGGAGGTTCCCTTGACTCAGGAGGGGAGCAGAGGTGAGTTGGCTGTGGGAAGAGAACTCAGGGAAGAAGCTTGGCTTTTAGATGTAAGAACTATACAAATGTAGCTGTTCAGGGGCTGCTGGAGCAAATTCTTCAAGCCTTTAGAAGGCATGAACAATGGCACAAAGAGTGGAGAAAGGGTTCTTTGGAGAGAAGATGGGATTCAGGGCACCCGTGGGAGGTCAGGAAGTGTGGGAAAGTGTGTCTGTTGTAAGTGGGTTCAGATTATATGTAGGTGTGGCGGTGAGAATCTGCACATTTTCTATCAGAGGACTTCATTTCAGTAGGCTTGAATGAGGGTGGGGGGCGAAGACGAGGAAAGCCTGGGGGGGCAGAAGTTTGAGGTGAGTAGATGAATTCATGAAGAAACGAGTGGAGACTCAGGGAGGGGAGCAGGGAGGGAGCATGGGTTGCTGGCAGCCTTAAAGGTACAAATAAGGGACAGTCGTGAATGTTTGATGGCTCCAGTCTGTGAGGCAGTCTGATGAACCCCAGCAGAGCTCATAGCCTAGGTGAACTGAGATCAGAAACTTGGCTTGATCCTTGTTGAGTTTTGCTGGGCAGCTGGCCGAGGGGGTTGGCAGACAGAGGGGACAGTAGAGAAAGAGAGTTGAGGGTCTTCAAGAGATGGGGGTGAAGGTGTATGTCACGGACCTCTGCCAGATGGAGAAGGTGATGGTGGGGGCTGCAGACTCGTGCTCAGGCTCTCTTAACTCCCCTAGGCGGATTGCCATGTGTGTCTGGGCTTTACGTTTTCTCCCCACTTAAAAATAAGGGTATTGGCTACATGGATGGTTAACATCTCTTCCCATTTTCAAATTCTGTGGTTCAACTTGGCAAAAGTGTAAGCACTCTCTGGCCACGAGTGAGAGACGCTGCCAAGTCCTTTTAGTCACTAATTCAAAACAACCTTCATTCTGCAGAAGCAAGCCCCATTAATCTTCCCAGATCGTGGGCGCAATTCTTTCTTCTTCTCATGAACATATGAAAATGCTCTTCCCACAATATGAAAAATAAACATCTTCTAGCCATCGATAATCCAACCCTGCTGTACATTTCCCAGTCTGTACATAATTCAACTCAACTCAACTTAAAAATGTAATCGTTGGCTGTCTGCTTTTAGTTGTAGGAGATGCAACGAGAAGAGAGCAACAGCCCTGGTTTGGTTACAGTTTAGCAGGAAGAAGGCAGGAACAGAAAGAAATATGTCAGGGGTGTGCACCTTAGTATTCAGCCAGGTAAGAAAGAATCGTCTCTCTCCCTACTTTTCTATAACAACTTAATGCCTGTTTTGAGCCCCACTTTTTAAAAAAATATTATTTATTTATTTATTTGAGAGGCAGAGACAGAGGAAGAGAGAGAGGAAGGGAATGGGTGTGCCAGGGCCTCCAGCCACTGCAAATGAACTCCAGATGCACACAGCCCCTTGTGCATCTGGCTCGCCTGGGTCCTGGAAAATTGAACCAGGGTCCTTTGGCTTTGCAGGCAAATGCCTTAACCACTAAGCCATCTCTCCAGCTCTGCTTTTTTTTTTTTTTTTTTTTTTAAAATCAAGTTGGGATAAACTCGTTTAGGGTCCTACCACTTTTGGGTCATGACTGATTCCAGTCTTAAATAATGTGACAGCATCAGGAGGGGTGCCATTGTGGTCCTGAATATCATGTGTCAGCACTGTGTGTTGGGCCATCCGTACCCTGCACCCCGTGGTTTTGCAGGTGACCATGTGGGCATATTCTTGTGTTTGAAAGTCCCTTCAGGACTGATGCTCTCTGCTCCTGGGCTTTCTGGGTTGCATGTCAATCAGGGTGTCTGTTCCTCTTCTGCTTAAACACACTACCCATTGATCTTCTTTTTGCAGTCTTGTTGCCATCCTCAGGTTCTACCTGGGCTACAAAGCAAAAAACATCACCGGCTTCAAGGACTGTGATAGTTCCTCTCCATGGTCAACCTGATTGGGCTGGTCTGTCAGGGCATTTCCTGTGAAGGATTAACTGAAGAAGGAAGGCCATCCCCTAGAGTGGGCAGTTCTTCCGGAAGTAGCCCAGCTATAAAGAGAGAAAAGTGGGAATGTTCAATGTTGGCCTACCCGATCTGGAACTTCAGCCAATCTAATGAATCTCCTTTGGAATATATCTTCATTCTCTCTATTGTTTTTCTAGAAAATATGACTAATGACGGGACCAAGTAGGATTTTGACTTTCTGCATTTGCTTCTGTCTTCTTTTATTAACCTTTCACCCTGGGATCCCCTGGTTTGGGAATAGTGGGGCAGGTGAAGTCGAGAATCCTAGTACAAATGATATATGGTTCCCTATCTTTTGTCTATGTTGTGAGCCATTTCTGCTAGTAGAAAACTTTGTGTATCTGACTTTATTTTTTTAAATTTTTTATTAGTTTTCTATTCTGCAAGTACAGGCAGTTTGGTACCATTATTAGGCTCATCCATGACCTACCTCCTCCCCATTGGCCCCTTCTTATTGAGGTGTATGGGTCGTGCATTGTGGGGTTAGCCTTTATGTGGGTTCTGGGGAACTGGACTAAAAGATAAGACTTTGCAAGCAAACACCTTTGACCACTGATCAATCTCCAACCCTTCATGGAAACTTTTCTTTTGGCCTTTTCAAGGCAGGGTTTCACTCTAGCCCAGGCTGGCCTCAAACTCATGGAAATCCTCCTGTCTCTGCCTCCTGAGTGCTGGAATTAAAGGCATGCTCTACCATGTCTGGCTTGTGGAAATTTTATTTATTTTTTGAGGTAGGGTTTCACTGTAGCCCAGGCTGACACGGAATTCACTTGGTAGTCTCAAATTCATGGAGAACCTCTTACCTCTGCCTCCCAAGTGCTGGGATTACAAATGTGTGCCACCCCACCTGGCAAACTTTTTAAAAAGTATTTTATTTATTTGAGAGAGATAGAGGAAGAGACAGGAAGAGATAGAGAATGGGTGCACCAGGGAGGGGCGCTATAATAGTACCTTAGTGTTGACAAAGTACCCAACAAAAAGCAGCTGATGGGAGGAAAGTTGTTTATTTTGGCTTACAGTTTTGAAGGGAAACTTCATGATGGTAGAGTGGAGGCTGGACATTACCTCTGCCATAGCAGAAGGCAAACTGCAGCAAGAGATGTGCCCCATTCTAGCAAGGGCAGCTGGCTATAACAACCCTAAGCCTGTCTCCAATAACACACCGCCTCCAGCAAGGCCCCATTTCCCACATGGCTATCAGTTGAGAACTCAGCATTCAAAACTTGTGAGTGGCTGGAGAGATGGCTTAGCAGTTAAGGCGTATGCCTGTGAAGACTAAGGACCCAGGTTCGATTCTCTAGGTCCCACATGCACATGGTGGTGCATGTGTCAAGAGTTTTTTTTTTTGCAGTGACTGGAGGCCCTGGCATGCCCATTTCCCCCCTTCTCTCTCCCTCTCTCTGTTTAAATAAGTACAATGTTAAAAAGAAAACAAACTCATGAGCTGATGGGGAACATCTAATGCAAACTGCCACAGGCACCTATTTCAGAAATGGAATTCACAACTCTGTCACAGATTGCATGTTAGAGGAGTGGAGAATTACTTGGATTTTTCCCCCCTAACCTGTTTACAGGGAGAATGTGATAATAAAAGAGGACTCTTGATGACAAGTGACAACAATCCAATTCAAACCAGCTTAAGGAAAAATGAGACTTATTGGCTAATACAATTATAAAATCCATGGGATTGCAGCTGGCTTGAGGCTTTTTTGGCTCCAAGACTCTTCTGTGTTAGCCTGTCTCTGTGTCTTGGTTTTGTTTCTCTTTGATGCCTTGAGAGAGTCCCTTTCAGCGGTGTGGCCAGGAAAATGACACTGCCATCTTCAAAACTCACATCCAACAAAAGACACCTCGTCACTCCCAGTGTCTGCCTGTACGCTGAGTTCTAGTTAAGTCAGGTGCTTACCTCTTGGTCCCATCCTTGTGGACAAGGGATGAGGACCACTGACTGACAGAGCTGCGGCCCTGGCTCCTTCCGTCCAGGTCATGTGGGAAATGTTGTTGGGCCTGCTAGATCTCCTGGGCAAACAGGGATGGTAATCGTAGACACACACTCAGTGAGTTAGGATTGACACATTTTACTTGTGGACATGCCAATGCTGAGTCTGGGGGTGGGGTGGGGTGCGGTTTCAGGGTGGAAGCTCCTTCATGACAGGTTTGGAGTTCAAGGGAGAGAGTTACCCACCCAGAAGCTGGTTATCTGAAAAACAAAACAAAACAAAACAAAAAAAGAATGATGAGGGAGCTGGAGAGATTTCATAGTGGTTAAGGTCCTTGCCTGCAAAGCCTAATGACCTGGGTTTGATTCCCTAGTAACCACATAAAGCCAGATGCGCATGGTGGTGCATGCGTCTAGAGTTTGTTTGCAGTGGCTAGAGGTCCTGGCGTGCCCATTCTCTCTCTCTATTAAATAAATACATAAAATGATGGTAGTAAAAGAGGTACGTGAACTTACTAACCATCAGGGAACTTTTACATTGGATGAGAGAGGAGGAAGTACTGGCATAGTCAGAGAGGGGCAGGCCACCAAGTAAATAGCATTTAAGGAAGCAAACAGGAAGAAGGATTTAAGAAAGAGACCATCTTGGTTGTTTTCAGCAGCATAGAAGAGGAAGGACTAAGGAAAAGCAAGGAACAGGAGGCAGGAGCTCATCACTGATAACCTAAGGAGGAGTCGTTAAAGAATTACTCCTTTTTTGAGGCAATCCCAACAGAGTGGCTTTTTTTTTTTTTTTCAAGGTAGGGTCTCACTCCAGCCCAGGCTGACCTGGAATTCACTATGTAGTCTCAGGGTGGCCTTGAACTCACGGTGATCCTCCTACCTCTGCCTCCTGAGTGCAGGGATTAAAGGGGTACGCCACCACGCCCGGCCTTTTTTTTTTAATGCAAGAAAGTGAGTGTGTGTGTGTGGGGGGGGGGAGAGAAAGAGAGAGAGAATTGGCACATCAAGACCTCAGCCACTGTAATCGAACTCCAGATGCCAAACAAAAACAAAAACAAAAACAAAAACAAAAAACCACAAGTGCAATAACGGCACACAGCCATGGTGGGAAACCAGCTGGAGCTGGGAAACAGGTCAGAACCATATCCAAAAATGAGCCCACTCTCCATTATCAAGCTCCCACCAATTGTGGGCTACAAGAGGGCCTACACCTATTAAATTCTCTCTAAAAAAACAATGGTTATCCCATTTATCAGGGGCTAACTTTACTCTCCGTCATAGAATTTGCTTCTCTTTTTCTGATGGACGCAGATCCTGAGACTCAGCCCATCACACCTCACCAGGGCCCCAACTGGAACCAAGAATAGTTAGAGAAATGAGCAAGAGTGCTGCTTTCTTGGTGAACCTGGTGCCAGCACAAGGGTGAAGGAGGAGCTAGACACAGAGAACGTTCAACTCCTACCAAACCAGAGATCCAGAGACACAGAGGCTCCCAAGACCTCATTGCTGAAGTAGAGCTACATTGTACTCAACATGGCTGAGGGGAATGTGCAGAAGAAGGGGCAGAAAGAGTGTTAGAGCCACATGCTGGGTCATCGTGCACAGAGGCATGGTCTCTTACTTGTAACTGGTGGCTAACCCCACAACGCACGACCCATACTCCCCAACAAGGAGGGTCCCTGCTGAGGGGGGAGGACAGGGAGGAGGCAATTGAAGGGGGCATGTGTGGTCTTCTGACGCCCTACCCTCCTGACCCTCACTGGCCCTACACACAGACATTTTTTTTTTAAATTTTTATTAACATTTTCCATGATTATAAAATATATCCCATGGTAATTCCCTCCCTCCCCACCCCCACACTTTCCCGTTTGAAATTCCATTCTCCATCATATTACCTCCCAGTTACAATCATTGTAATTACATATATACAATATCAACCTATTAAGTAGCCTCCTCCCTTCCTTTCTCCACCCTTTATGTCTCCTTTTCAACTTACTGGCCTCTGCTACTAAGTATTTTCATTCTCACGCAGAAGCCCAGTCATCTGTAGCTAGGATCCACATATGAGAGAGAACATGTGGCGCTTGGCTTTCTGGGCCTGGGTTACCTGACTTAGTATAATACTTTCCAGGTCCATCCATTTTTCTGCAAATTTCATAACTTCATTTTTCTTTACCGCTGAGTAGAACTCCATTGTATAAATGTACCACATCTTCATTATCCACTCATCTGTTGAGGGACATCTAGGCTGGTTCCATTTCCCAGCTATTATAAATTGAGCAGCAATAAACATGGTTGAGCATGTACTTCTAAGGAAATGAGATGAGTCCTTTGGATATATGCCTAGGAGCGCTATAGCTGGGTCATATGGTAGATCAATCTCTAGCTGCTTTAGGAACCTCCACACTGTTTTCCACAATGGCTGGACCAGATTGCATTCCCACCAGCAGTGCAGAAGGGTTCCTTTTTTTCCACATCCCCGCCAACATTTATGATCATTTGTTTTCATGATGGTGGCCAATCTGACAGGAGTGAGATGGAATCTCAATGTAGTTTTAATCTGCATTTCCCTGATGACTAGTGACGTAGAACATTTTTTAAGATGCTTATATGCCATTCGTATTTCTTCCTTTGAGAACTCTCTATTTAGCTCCATAGCCCATTTTTTGATTGGCTTGTTTGATTCCTTATTACTTAACTTTTTGAGTTCTTTGTATATCCTAGATATTAATCCTCTATCAGATATATAGCTGGCGAAGATTTTTTCCCATTCCGTAGGTTGCCTCTTTGCTTTTTTCACTGTGTCCTTTGCGTACACACAGACATTTTAAGAGACAATTTTAGTTAAAAATCCTCACACACACATGTAGTGACTTTTTCCTTAATTTTTTTGGAAAAGATTTATTTTTTATTTATTTATTAGAGAGAGAGAGAGAGAGAGAGAGAGAGAGAGAGAGAGAGAGAGAGAAAGAGAGAGAATGGGCACATCAGGGCCTCTAGCCACTGCAAATGAACTCTAGATGCATACGTGACCATGTGCATCTGGCTTATGTGGGACCTGGAGAATCAAACCTGGGTCCTTGGGCTTTACAGACAAGCACCTTAACCACTAAACAATCTCTCCAGCTCTCCTTAATGGTTTTTAATGAATAATTTCACACATGCCTGAGGTGTTCATTTAACAGTGATTTAACAGTGAACACCCATACACCCCGCTGCCTAGACTGTACAGTGAGTCATTTACTGTACTTGCTTTATCCCATGTCTTCCATGTACAGTTCATCTTATTTTTTGGATACATTTCAAAGCAAGTTGCCTCAGGCCTAAACTGCTGAGCATGCATGCATCAATAACTAGAATTTGGTGGGTTTTTGGTGTGGCTCCTTTCTTTCTCTTTTCTTTCATCGTGAGTTCAAATTTAGACATGATGAAATGTTAATGATCTTAAGCATTTTTCCCCCCTTGAAATTCACTATGTAGTCTCATAATGGCCTTGAACTCACAGCAATCCTCCTACCTCCACCTCTCGAGTGCTGGGATTAAAGGTGTGCACCACTATACCTGGCTATGTTTTTTTTTTTTTTTTGTTTGTTTCTCTTATGAATTCTGACAGGTACACCATGTGTGTAACTCAAACCCTTATCAAGATATAAAGCGTCACCGTCCATTAAACAGTTCCCGTCATGTCTCCTCCAGTTAATCTTTACCACCCCCAACAGACCCCTCCTGCCATCTACCCCAGGCGATGGCTGTTCTGATGTTTTTCCCACAAAAGATTAGCTTGATCTGTCCTAGAAATTTATATCATTGCAACCATAGGTGATGCAATCTTTTATGACTGGTTTCCTTTGCTCAGCACAATGTCTGTGGGATTCCTTTGTGTTTGCTGGCTTAGTATATTGCTGACCAGGACTGCCTTGGGCTGATAGGTTATATTTTATTCATTAATGGATGAATAACAGATACCTGGTTTGTTTCTAGTTTTTTTTTTTTTTTTGGTTTTTCGAGGTAGGGTCTCACTCTAGCCCAGGCCGACCTGGAATTCACTATGGAGTCTCAGGGTGGCCTCGAACTCACAGCGATCCTCCTACCTCTGCCTCCCGAGTGCTGGGATTAAAGGCGTGCGCCACCACGCCCGGCTGTTTCTAGTTTTTAAGTAGCATATATAAAGTCTCTTTTGGGAGCATGTGTGTGGAGTTTTCATGCGTGACTCTATTTGTGATGTGGTGTATTTGTATGGGTGTGGCCACACATGAGTGCAGGTGCTCATGCCCACGTGTGTGTGTGTGAGGTCAGAGGTCAACACTGGACAGCCTCCTTAGTTGCTTTTCACATTCTTATTTTTCTCTTGCGTGTGCATGTGTGAAATGTGGGGTGTGCCTGTGCTTGTGGTGTGCCTGGAGCGGGTCGCTCGCCTGAGGTGGTCCAGATTTTATTGTTTGAGGTCAGTTCTGAAAATTTTATCCAGTTGAGCTCAAAAGTACATTCTGTCGAAGATAACCCCAATGTTTGGTTTAAGCAAATGTGGTCTCTGGGCATGTTGAAGGATGTAATTTTCCACATGTGTATTCTCTTATAATAATTAGCATATATGTTGTTTTAAAAAAAGAAAAAAAAATCATCCTGGATTTAGAGAAAAGTTAAACTAAGGGAGAAACTACTAAAAAGGAAGCTCACATTCAGGAAAAAAGGTATTGTAGAATGAGAGAGAGGGAGAAAAATCGGACAGTAGTGAAAAGGTGAGGAAAAATGAGAGGTATACAAAGAAAATGTAAACCCTTAAAACAATACTTGGGGGCTGGAGAGATGGTTTAGTGGCTAAGGGACTTGCTTGCAGAGCCTGACAGCCTGGTTTCTATTCCCCAGTAACCCACATAAATCCAGATGAACCAGCTGGTGCATGTGTTTAGAATTCTTTTGTAGCAGCAAGAGGCCGCGGAGTGCCCATTCTCTCCCTCTTTCTGTCTCTATCTCTTTGCAAATAAATAAATAGTTTAAAAATACTATATGGGCTGGAGAGATGGCTTAGCGGTTAAGCGCTTGCCTGTGAAGCCTAAGGACCCCCGGTTCGAGGCTCGGTTCCCCAGGTCCCACGTTAGCCAGATGCACAAGGGGGCGCACGCGTCTGGAGTTCGTTTGCAGAGGCTGGAAGCCCTGGCGCGTCCATTCTCTCTCTCTCTCTCCCTCTCTCTGTCTTTCTCTCTATGTCTGTCCTCTCAAATAAATAAATAAAAATTTAAAAAAAATACTATATTTTATGCTAAAAAACTTCTAGACTACCTTTACTTTAAAAAGTGTGTGTGTGTGTGTGTTGTGAGTGTGAATAGATGCGTGCCACGATGTGCCTGTGGAGGTCAGGAGATACCTCGCTATTAGTCCTCACCTTCAGCCTCATTTGCGCGCGTCTCTGGCTGCTCACTGGTGCATGGGCCTGATGTCTGCTACTCGGGTTCCGAGGATCCAGACAGGCCCGCGTCCTTGTGCAGCATCTCCACAATTAAAATTTTTTTGACAATTTTATATATGTATATAATATACCCTGATCATGTTTATCCCTTCATTAACTTCTCTGTCCCTCCTTCTGGAAGAACAACTGAAAATTTTGTCCAGAACCAGAACTTCAAAGGAAAACCCAACTTGGAGCCACAGCGCCCCCTGGTATACCTAATCACAGCTGCACCGTTCCTTATCTGGTCTCTAATGGATTTTGATGTACTCATATTTCACTGTAAATACAAATTAATTATAGT
The DNA here is from genome assembly GCF_020740685.1 of Jaculus jaculus. Taxonomy (NCBI): domain Eukaryota; kingdom Metazoa; phylum Chordata; class Mammalia; order Rodentia; family Dipodidae; genus Jaculus; species Jaculus jaculus. Next base: position 108,094,522 of record NC_059111.1, on the reverse strand, counting down.
TCAAAAAGAGCAGAGTGAGGCTTTCAATTCAGGCTCTAAGCAATCATATTAGTGATTATTTTTCTGTTTCTAATGTGCCAATTAAGCTCATTGGATTCCAGCTAATTAAGTTACTTAACTCAAAGATGAAGGAATCATAACACACTAGATGGAGTGAGCTTTGAAATCATCATCTCTGAGGTTGGAGCTCTTCAGTGCCCTATGGTATGCCAGTAGATTGAATCTCAAGAGTCATTTGTGGGGAAAGAAAAAGGCATTTAGACAGTTCTGAGACTGCCACTTCTCATCAGCACCATGACTTTAAGACCCCAGGGCATGCACCTGTGGGAACCAGACCACACACATGCTTTGAGAAGAGGCCCAGGCAGAGCTGGCAGGTATGCTGTGTCCCTTATCACTGTCATCTAAAACCCTCTGCCAGGAAGATGGGGAGGCCCCTGCAGCCCAGGTGTAGTTAGGAGTCACTTGGGGTTTAAACCCTAAGAAGAAAGACTGTCAGAAGACACGGCAAGATTCTAGCTCTGCCAACTGCAGAAACTGTGAGGTTCAAGGTCAGGAAATAAGAGGTCAGGAGCTAATCATTCAAAGCCAGATTTAGGTAGAAAGAGAGGAAGGGGAAGGAGGGGAGAACATAGGAGCTAGGAATATGGATCAGTTGGTAGAGTTTTGGGGGCATGTTATAAAAAACCTGAAACACGGGAAGAGACCAAAAAAACTGTTAGGCTGAAGTTTTGTTTAACAAGCCTGTCTAAGGATCACCTGCCTCTCTAAGCAAATGTGACTTTATATAGCTTACAATTTATTAATGAATGGGCCCAAACACTTGACAATAAAATGAAGATGTTAATATGTACAAGATGTATAAAATTTGCCTAATAGAAATCCCAGTGATATCTATTCACTATAATCCTACAATTTTATTGCTTTTATTGCCCTGTGGAACATTAATGAATTTTGTATTTAACTTAATAGCTTAAAATATTTAATTTATTTATTGGAGAGAGCTAGAGACAGAATAGATATGCCAGGGCCTCCAGCCACTGCAAGTGAACTCCAGATGCATGCACCACTTTGTGCATCTGGCTTTACTTGGGTACTAGGGAATCAAACTGGGGTTGTTAGGCTTGTGGGCAAGCGCCTTACCCACTGAGACATCTCTGCAGCCCTAATTTAATAATTTTGTCCTAGCCTGCTTTAATATACTATATGTACAGTCACTTCTTTTTTTTTTAAACTTTATTTTTATTTATTTATTTAAGGGAGAGAGAGACAGAGAGAGAAAGAGGCAGAGAGAGGGAGAGAGAATAGGCATGCCAGGGCCTCCAGCCCCTGCAAACAAACCAAACTCCAGACGTGTGTGCCCCCTGTGCATCTGGCCTACGTGGGGCCTTTGGCTTTGCAGGCGAACACCTTAACCACCAAGCCATCTTTCCAGTCTGGAAATCATGTTTTGATAGTACTTAGTGGTGAGCCAGTAGTTTTATCCTTTTTATTGTTTCAAGACCATGCTATTGCTTTTACCTCTTGCGTTTTTGGGGGACCTAAATTCTTTTAATTGTTCTCTTTTGCGTTCTGCCCAAATTTTCCATGGCACTAGAGAATAAACACAGTAGTCAAGGAGGGAGAGAACTTTTTCTCCACCATGGCTCTAGTTCTCAGCCTAGTTTTTAAAATTTTTTTCTGGGTTTTTGAGGTAGTGTCTCACTCTAGCCCAAGATGACCTGGAATTTACTATATAGTTTCAGGCTGGCTTCGAACTGACAGTAATCTTCCTACTTTCATCTCCTGAGTGCTGGAATTAAAGGCATGTGCCACAATGCCTGGCTCTTCAGTTTAGTTTTCATCTCCTTTGGAATTGTTACATAATCTTCTCTGAATACGATTTCTCCTTGCAATCTATTTATGGATGAATGGATGCAGTGCACCAAAATTGTCTTTTTCCTGGTGTATTCTGCAAAAGCACAGATTGTATTTTAACTTTCACTTTTATTTATTTATTTTGGTTTTTCGAGGTAGGGTCTCACTTTAGCCCAGGCTGACCTGGAATTCACTATGGAGTCTCAGGGTGGCCTTGAACTCATGGCAATCCTCCTACCTCTGCCTCCCGAGTGCTGGGATTAAAGGCGTGTGCCACCACGCCCGGCTAACTTTAACTTTTTTTTTTTTTATGAGAGAGAGAGCAAGCATGGGTGAGCCAGGTCCTTACCACTACACATTAATCCAGTCACACGCATCTCTGTGCATCTGGCTCCATGACTGGTTACGGGAGAACAGAGCCCAGAGCAAGAGCTTTTGTAAGCAAGTGTCTTTACCCACTGAGCAATTGCCCAGCCCTTGCTTAACTTTTTATCCCCACCTTATGGCACAGTGCCTGGCTGTAAGTACTCATTTTTTCACTTTTATTTATTTGTTTGCTTTTTGTTTTTATCAAGGTAGGGTCGTGCTCTGCTCAAGATGACCTGGAATTCACTATGTAGTGTCAGGTCTTGAACTCACAGCAATCCTCTTACCTCTGTCTCCTGAGTACGGGGATTAAAGGTGTGTGCCACCACTCCCGGCTTCATTATTATTATTATTATTTTTTTATATATTTTTTTAAATATTTATTTATTTATTTATTTGAGAGTGACAGACACAGAGAGAAAGACAGATAGAGGGAGAGAGAGAGAGAATGGGCGCGCCAGGGCTTCCAGCCTCTGCAAACGAACTCCAGACGCGTGCGCCCCCTTGTGCATCTGGCTAACGTGGGACCTGGGGAACCGAGCCTCGAACCGGGGGTCCTTAGGCTTCACAGGCAAGCGCTTAACTGCTAAACCATCTCTCCAGCCCTATTTTTTTTTTTTTTGAGACTGAATCTTACTGTGTAGCCCAGGCTGACCTTGAACCTCTGATTCCCCTTGCCTCTGCCTCACTATAAGTGAGTGCCAGCATGCCTCATTTTGAGCGAATAAGTGATTATTATACCAGTCTTACTTTGTGTAAGTAAGGGTATACAGTTAGAGCTTCATATAATTTCTAATTTTTTTTAAATTATGAAGGATTTATTTTAAGAGGGAGTAAGAATAAGAGAAGAAAAGCAGGGCTGGTGAGATGGCTTGCCTGTGAAGACCCCAGGTCGAGGCTCGATTCCCCAGAGCCCACGCTAGCCAGATGCACAAGGGGGTGCACACAGCTGGAGTTCGTTTGCAGTGGCTGGAGACCCTGGTGCCCATTCTCTCTCTCCCTCTCTCTGCCCCTTTCTCTCTCTGTCACTCTCAAATAAATAAAAATAATAAAATAAAATAAACCAAAAAAAATATTTTTAAAGAGAGAGAGAGAAAGAAGAAAAGCTTCCAAGCCAAGAGGGGATTTCTCCCTCCTGGCTGGGAGTGGTCTGAAAGGGAAAGACCAGGAAATCATAACTTTCAATTTGTGTGTGTGCATGTGTGCGCGCGTGTGTGTGTATGCATGCAGGTGCACATGTGCAGAGCCCTCGTGTAGAGGTCAGAGGACAACCTCAGGGGTATTGGTCCTCATTGCCTTCCACCTTGTTACAAACGGTGGAGGCAATCGTTAGCCCGTGGGCTCCTCGAAGCCCTTCCTTTTGGAGACTGTAGTGGTGGTGCATAGGTCTTCGCCCAACCAGGTCTCAGCTGCTTTGGGTCCCTTTCTGAATTGTGCTTATTTCCGACCATCAGGAAGCGATCACAGAGGAGAGGTCCTGAAAGCGGCCGAATGTCTGTGTAGATTTAGCCACACCTACTTCATGCATTTCTAGTCGCCTTTAACTTGCCTGTTCACAGATCCCTGTCTAATCTGTTCTTAGGTTGGCCTCGGGATACTGTGGGTTTTGCATCGTCCTGGTTTGAACCCGGTGGATCTGACTATTGGTTTTCAAGCCTCCACCCATCCTCGAATCTGCTTTTCTGCCTTTTTGCTAAGATTTGGCATCTTTAAGTACCTGATCTCACCTCAAACTTCCTCTGGCTTTGTGTCCCTGCTCTTTTGAGGAGAGAGCAGAGTGGGGTTTGCCTGATGGATAGCCTGGGATAGGCAGGGAATGAGCGGTGGCATTGTATCGCACTGGGAGCAATTTCGCTGCACACAGTCATCGTCTCCAGACAGCCTTGCTTCTGCTGCTCTTGCAGTGACACGTCCCTTTTGCCAATATTGAATGGAATATTCCAAAAGGAAGATAAATGGTTGTCTGTCAGTAATTAAGTAAAGCTCTTCTTTACTTTTAGATTCTTTAGTGTTCCCCCCCCCCCCAAATTTCCTGTTCAAAGAAGAGAACATTTTACAGTCTGGAAAAACATTGGACTCAATCTGTACTTCTGCACTTCCGTAATTGTCTGGTCCCCCGGAATTCTTATGTGTTTTCTGTATAACTCTCTACAGTAATTTTTTTTTAAATGAGAGAGATAATTGGCATACCAGGGCCTCTAGCCACTGCAATCAAACTCTGGATGTGTGTGTCATCTTGTGTACATGTGTGACCTTGTGCAGCTGGCTTATGTGGGTTCTAGTTGAACTTGGGTCCTTAGGCTTTGCAGGCAAATGCCTTAACCACTAAGCCATCTCTACAGCCCCTCTCCACAGTATTTTAACAAATAATTTATACAGATATTTGCATAAATTACAGCAGTCTTGGCTCCAGATAATTGGAAAATGGCCAGTTAAAAAAAAAAAAAAAACAAGCAAAAACAAAACAAAATAAAAAAAACCAAAAAACTAAGCCCAGCATGGTGGCGCATGTCTTTAATCTCAGCACTCAGGAGGCAGAAGTAGGAGGATCACTGTAAATTCAAGGCCAGCCTGAGGCTACATAGTGAATTCTAGGATAGCCTGGACTAGAGTGAGACCCTACCTTCAAAAACCAAAAACCAATCAACCAAACAAAAAACCTTAAAGCTAATTTCTAGCTTGTTATTAACATAGTTTTTTGTTTTTTATATTATATTTTGTTTATTTATTTATTATAGATAGAGAGAGAGAGAAAGAAAATGAATTCCAGGGCCTCTAGCCACTGTAAACAAACTCCAGACGCATGTCCCACCATGTGCATCTGGTTTCTATCTGGAGATCTGGAGAATCGAACCTGAGTCTTTGGGCTTTGCAGACAAGCGCCTTAACCAGTAAGCCGTCTCTCCATCCCCTAACATAGTTTTTAGGTCAGTAATTTCTTAGAAAGCTCTCAGGGAATGCATTTTACAAATTGAAAATCTCTATCTATATAGAAAAGCCTCCTCAAGTTGCTTATAACTTTTTAACAAGATTTTTTTCAAACATCATAATTTCTTTCTTTTCTTTTCTTCTTTCCTCCTTCCCTCCCTCCCTCCCTCCCTCCCTCCCTCCCTCCCTCCCTTCCTACCTTCCTTTCTTTTTTGTAACTGTCCAGGTGAAAAAAGTATGGCACTGGCCCTTCCATCCATGGATGCTGTAATGCCACACACTCAGACAAGGTGAGGACACCTGAGATCCTTGGCATACCACCAGATGTGTGGCATTCTCCTGATCTAAGAAGTGCTGGCAAGAAGAAGTCAGCCTGGCCCAGATAACCACAAAAAAGAACAGATTTCAGACAGGCAGTTTTACAGTTCCTCGCTTGTTATTTTGCCAACTCCCAGCCACGTCTTTCTCTAGTGCTAAGCATGCAAGGCAACCGATCATTCTTAAAATGTGATGACTGTCTAGGCCACGGGTGTCTTGCATTATCTTTAATCTCTGTCCTGTATCCGTTTACCTTTCCATACCCATCTGCTCACTTTACATTTAAACAAAGCTTTCAAGAACTGCATACTAAAAAGTAAGCTGTTTAGGGGCTGGAGACTATCAAAAAAGTTGTCTTTTCTTCATGTTTTCAAGATCGAAAAGACCAGTTTTTACAGGCAAGCAGCCTGCATGATGTTTTTCATTCTAGCCACAGCCTGTTCTGGTATTTTCTTAGAACCACTCACACGTAGCACTCTGGCTGTCAATATTTTGTTTCATATGATTTTTACTAGAAAATGCTGAGTCTCATTTGGTAGAATAAAAGAGAATCTGTCTGGAGAGTGCTTGCGACTTTATTCCTCTCCTGCTGCTCTTTGACTCTTAACCCTATGACAGGTGAAAGTGATGTCATGGTATAGTTTGACTAACATTTATATCTTACTAGTGAAGGCAAAGAAATACCTTTCGTATGTTTCCAAATTTCAAATATTTAAAAAAATTTTAAACTATCACTCCCACCTCTATTTTGCCAGTCATTTGGGTTATTAATTTTAAAAAGAAATTATGGCTGTGGGAGGGGGGCATGGGTGCCACAGTGCATGGGTGTCAGGGTGTGCATGTGTGCCCTGGTGTGCATGTAGAGACCAGAGGACAGCTTTGATGTCAGTGCTCCACCTTCTTTGAGACAGGATGCAAGGGTGCCAGATTGCAGATTAGCTGGCCCTCAAGCTTCATATTCTTCCTGCTCCAGCTAAGCTCAGGCCTTGGTCTGTGATACAGTGGGAAGCACTTTGATTTCTCTTTTTAAAATATTTTATTTATAAGCCAGATGTAGTGGTACACACCTTTAATTCCAGCACTTAGGAAGCAGAGGTAGGAGGATTGCCATGAGTTCAAGGCTACCCTGAGACTCTATAGTGAATTCCAGGTCAGCCTGGACCAGAGGAGAGCCTCCCTTGAAAAAAAAATATAAAGCCAGGCATGGTGGCACATGCCCCTAAGCCCAGCACTAGGGAGGCAGGAGTAGGAAGATTGCCATGTAAGGCCACCTTGAGACTACATAGTGAATTCTAGGTCAGTCTGGGCTACAGCAAGACCTAATTTCACAAAACAAACAAACAAAATTATTGATTTATTTATTTGCAAGCAAGGAAGAGAGGGATAAAAAGAAGGGGTGAAGGGGTGGAGAGAAAGAGAGAGAATGGGTGCATCAGGACCTCTTGGCATTACAAACATATTCCAGATACATGCACCACTTTGTACATCTGGCTTTACGAGGGGACTGGGGAATTGAATCCAGGCTTTGCAAGAAAGTACATTTAACCAGTCACCCGGCTCTCCTACTCGGTGATTTCTTTTTTACTTTGATTTTTTAAATGGTGTTATGCTAAAATGTTTTTCCTTTTTTTGAGATAGGTTTTCACTCTAGCTCAGGCTCTTCTGGAATTCACTACATAGTCTCAGGGTGGCCTTGAACTCATGGTGATCCTCCTTCCTCTGCCTCCCTAATGCTGAGATTAAAGGTGTGTGCCACCACGCCTGGTCTTGCACGGTCTTTTTATTTATTTTTTATAATTAACAACTTCCATGATTGTAAACAATATCCCATGGTAATTCCCTCCCTTCCCCCACTTTCTCCTTTGATACTCCACCCTCCATCATATCCCCTCCCCTTCTCAATCAGTCTCTCTTTTATTTTGATGTCATCATCTTTTCCTCCTCTTATGATGGTCTTGTGTATGTAGTGTCAGTCACTGTGAGGTCATGGATATGCAGGCCACTTTGTGTCTGGAGGAGCATGTTGTAAGGAGTCCTACCCTTCCTTTGGCTCTTACATTCTTTCTGCCACTTCTTTTGCAATGTACCCTGAGCCTTGGAAGGTGTGATAGAGATATTGCAATGCTGAGCACTCCTTCGTCATTTCTTCTCAGCACCGTGATGCCTTCTGAGTCATCCCAAGGTCACTGCCATCTGAAAAGAGAAGGTTCTCTAACCAAAAGTGAGAGTAGCATTAATATATGGGTATGAACATTAAGACAAGTGCTTACTGGGCAGTTTGATGAGTATAGTATACACATTTAGCCAGACAGCAGCAGATGTTACACCCCTAGGGCTCATGACTACCGCTGTTGTAAGTTTTCAGTATCAGGGATGTATTCCCTCCCATGGAGCGGGCCTCCAGTCCAATTAGAGGGCAGTTGGTTTCCACCCTGATGAATGTGCCACTGTTGCACCCATTGGCTCATTTGGCCTGTTTGGCCAAATATAAGGCTTACATTGTCCACTGTGGCGTATCTTCACTGGTGATTTCTCTCTCTCCCACTAAGCTGCATGCAGCATGGCTTTTTCCAGCTTTCTGTCAGCCGGTCTACATGGAGGAGGTTTTTAGCTCAGTTCCAGCAGGATTTCTCAGTGATCTTGCAGCTCAAGTATGTGGAGTCTTCAGTAATAGGGTCTTACCATCTCTTCCTGGTGGGAAATCAAGGGCCTCAACAATGGCCTGTAATGTTTTGGGGGCATCAGGGATCTCCTTGGTCAATAACTCACTGGATGGTGTCCCATCCATGGCACTGAAAACTTTCTAGTAACAATCTATGTATCCTATTGTCAAAAAAAAAAAAAAAAGGTTTCCATATGATTTATTTATATCCTCTTAGGTTTTGAGTAGCCTCCCCCCATCTTCCCTTTACTCAATCTCTGCCCCTGACCTCACTTAGACCTTTTAACCCCAATTAATCTATTCTTCTACTAAAATATACACAATACCATCCTATTAAGTCCCCTTCTCCCTTCCTTTCTATTCCCTTTATATCTCCTTTCTAGTTTACTAGCCTCTGCTACTAAGTTTTCTTCCTACTCATACAGAAATCCAATCATCTATAGCTAGGATCCACATATGAGAGAGAGCATGTGATGTTTGGCTTTCTGGGCCTGGGTTACCTCATATAGTATAATCCTTCCCAGATCCATCCATTTTGCTGCAAATTTCATAACTTCATTTTTCTTTACTGCAATGTAGAACTCCATTGTGTAAATGTGCCATAGCTTCATTATCCACTCATCAGTTGAGGGACATCTAGGCTGGTTCCATTTCCTAGCTATTGTGAATAGAGCAGCAATAAGCATGGTTGAGCAAGTATCTCCAAGGTACTGAGACAAGTCCTTAGGATATATTGCATGGTCTTTTTGATAAGGCTCTTTGGTACGTTTTGCTAGTGTAGGGTCTCACTCTAGCCCAGGTTGGCCTGGAATTCACTCTGTACTCTCAGGGTGGCCTTGAACTCACGGTGAACCTCCTACCTCTGCCTCCCAAGTGCTGGGATTAAAGGCGTGCACCACCACGCCTGGCTTAGTTCATTCTTTATGTAGCTGACAGTTCACTACAGGGATATACCACGTATTTTTTTTTTTTTTTTGACAGAGAGAAAGAGAGACAGAGAGAGAATGGGCATGCCAGGGCTCCAGTCACTGCAAATGAACTGCAGACATGTGCACCCCCTTATTCATATGGCTTATGTGGGTTCTGGGGAATCGAACTTGGGTCATTTGGCTTTGCAGACAAATGCCTTGACTGCTAAGCCATCCCTCCAGCCCATACCACGTATTTTTTATCTGTGGATGGACATTTTGGTTGCTTCCACCTTTTGGTTATAGTGCTTAAAGCTGCTATGAACACACGTGTATAAGAGTCCCTGGTTTCAGGTCTTTGGGATATATACATGTATATGTGCTGCATATGGATGTTTTGGTCAATGCTGGACTGCAGGTATTTAGGTAGTCCCATAAGCTTGTAAAGGAACTGAAATATTCCTAGCAGCTAGTGACATTATAGCCAATATAACATCATGGTGTAATTTACTTGCGGCTTTGTGCAAACAGGCTATGCTGCCAGTCATATGAAAGTATAGCAAATACAATTATGTATATAGCACATAATACTTGATCATGATAATAAATATGGTTCTGGCTCATGTACTTACTATGTTTGTTATCGTTATTTTAGAGCATACTCCTGCTTATAAGGAAAAGCTTACTGTGAAGTCATATGCTATGTGACGCCAGCAGTGGCAGCCTCACATGAGTTGTTTACTGCATCCCTTAATCACCTGAGAGGCCATGAGGAGCGTCACCTAGGATATTCTCTATGATGTTTACACAATGACAAAAACCTCCTAAGGACACATTTCTCAGAGCATGTTGTCCCCATTGTTAGATCCATGCTTATCAGAAAACCAGAAGTTGCTGAGGGCTCAACAATAAAGTGGACTTCAAACACACCAGCCAAGGCTCAGGGAATTTTGTGGAAGAGTAGGCCAAAAGATTGTAAGAGCCCCAGAGTGGGAGGGGCTACCCAGAGGAAATGTGCGGCCCGCCCCGCACAGCGACTGCTGCTCTCTCAGCTCATAGCCCACAGCCCGGTGGCCAGCAAGCCCGCTGAGGAGGGCCCTCAGTGGACTGGGGCCAGGGAGGAAGGAAATGGTACCAACACGTGATGTGTCCACGCAAAGTTTCTACTTGATAAAAAAAATAGTTACAATCAAATAAGTGAGATTTGCAAGCAAAACAAAAAAAAGATGCTTATATGTAAGAGGGGAATAGCATGATCATGTAGAAATTCTATTCTAATTTTATCTTTAAATAATTAAAAATGAACTCTTAATAACTTTTTTTTTTTTTTTTTTTTTTTTTTGGTAGGGTCTTTCTGTAGCCCAGGCTGACCTGGGATTCATCATGTAGGCTCAGGCTGGCCTCGAACTCACAGTGATCCTCCTACCTCTGCCTCCCAAGTGCTGGGATTAAAGGAGTGCGCCACCACGCCTGACTCCTTAATAGCTTTTATTTATTTTCTTTTGCTTTTTTTTTTTTCAGTTTTACTGAAGTATAATTAAGAAAATAAAAGGCATATATATTAGCCTGAAGAGATGGCTCAGCAGTTAAAGGGGCTTGCTTGCAGACTGATGGCTTGATTCTCTAGTACCCATGTAAAGCCAGATGTACAAAATGGCACATGTGTCTAGAGTTTGTTTGTGGCAGCAGGAGGTCCAGGTATGGCCATATTTTCTCTGTCTCAAATTAATAAATAAAAATTCAAGGGCTGGAGAGATGGCTTAGCGGTTAAGCGCTTGCCTGTGAAGCCTAAGGACCCCGGTTCGAGGCTCGGTTCCCAGGTACTACGTTAGCCAGATGCACAAGGGAGCGCATGCGTCTGGAGTTCGTTTGCAGAGGCTGGAAGCCCTGGCGCGCCCATTCTCTCTCTCTCCCTCTATCTGTCTTTCTCTCTGTGTCTGTCACTCTCAAATAAATAAATAAAAATTCAAGCCGGGCATGGTGGCACATGCTTTTAATCTCAGCACTCGGGAGGAAGAGGTAGGAGGATCACCGTGAGTTCAAGGCCACCCTGAGAATACAGAGTGAATTCCAGGTCAGCCTGGGCTAGAGTGAGACCCTACCTTGAAAAACAAAAACAAAAACAACAACAACAAAAAAATTTCAAATAAAAATTTAAAGTCATATATATTAGGTTGGGGGTATAGTTCAGTGGTAGAGTGCTTAACATGTGCAAGGTCCAAGATTTGATGCCCAGAACCACAAAGAAAAAATGCTTATGGATTTGTGGTATCCAATGTTATGTCTGACATACGTATACATGAATGAGATGATTTAACATGATCTATCTCATTAACATATCCATCACCATTCTTTATGCTTGCTTTGAAGAAATACTCATGTGAGGAATCCAAATAGAAGGAAAAGGGACACAGGGAAAGGAAGTTTCTCATTTTGGCCACAAGCTTCTCTTCTCAGAAGTAGCCACTGGCCCCTTGGAGTGCCTGGGTTCTTTCATGCATTTCCTGTGGGCATCAAGTACATATCACCCTTCCCAGACTTACATAAACTGGAACTTTGTTTTCACATAAAAAGTTGCGTTTTTTTTTTTTTTAAACATAAAAAGGATGTTATTTGTTGTCCATTCTGCTGTCTTTTGGGTCCAGTTTCCTTCATGGGTGGTTTACTGCTAGAGTGAGTGCATTAGTTGCTTTTCTCATTGCTATGACCAAACACCTAGCAAGACATAACTCGAGAGAGGAAGGGTTTATTTTGGCTGTCAGTTTAAGAAGGGTCACAGCCCACCGTGGTGGCGAAGGCGTGGTGGCATAAATGTGAGACTGGGTGCAGCTGTAGTTAGAAAGCAGAGCATGGGTCATGAAGTGGGGCAGGGCCATCAAACTTCAAGACCCCAGCTCCCAGTAACGCTCTTCCTCCAGCAAGACCCCACCTCCTAAAGGTTCCACAACGTTTCAGAGCCGCACCACCAGCTGGGGACCACGGGTTCAAACACTTGAGCCTACTGGCGACATTTCGTAGTCAGGCTTGTTGCACAGCAGTTTCCTCCGCATTGAAGCCTTCCCCTCTGGAGGAAGGTGTGTTAGGAAGTTGTTAAGGCTCAGCATATAAACAACTCACAAATCCCAGGACGTGCCTGAAATCCACAATACTCACAAGGCCCTCCCCAAGGTTCTATAAGGAGTAAGAACTACTTACAGAAGACTATTCCAGCGTTGTTGCCTGTAAATCCCGTAGTGAGTTTTAGGGATGCAGCTCCAATGAGTGGTCCCCTATGCCGGGCTGGGCTTTGCAGTCATACATGCTCCTGTAAGTAACCCCGCACCCATCCTCATGTAGTCCTCAATGATTTGGATCATTTCCTTGGTCTGACCTGGAACCCTGTGTGAGGTAAGTAGACCCTTGTTTATGTCTCCTCAAGAGAAGTTAAAACAAGAAAATCACAACAGGTGGAGTACCTGGAACAGAAGGGGGTGTGTGTGGCTGAGCCTGGGTTGGCCCCTTCTCTGGTGCTTCCCTTCAGTTGTTCTCAGCCAGCTCTGCTTGTCAGCTCTCCTGGCCCTTCATCCAACCCTCTGGGTGTGTTGAGGCAGGTCCAGAATGTGTAATTAGGCTATGGAATGCCAGGGAAAGCACTATATTCATTAACAAGTTACTAAACACACTGTGTTTAATGTAATACTTTGTAGTCAAAGAGCCACTATGCAAATGACAAAGGTCTTTTATGCTTAGAAAAGCCACCTTTCTCCAGGAATCCTGAGGCCTTTGTTACATAGTCTTGTTAACCCTTTGACAGGAGGACTGTGTTTTATTCATGAGCTTTCTCTCCACATCTCCTGAGAGTACCTTGAAACTCAGCTACCCACGTGTTTATGGAGTGATTAAAATGAATTACACTTTGGGAACAAAGTCTCTCTTGAGGGCAGGTTAGAGTTAAGGGATAAAGCTCTGTAAATGAAGGCTCACACCGCCCAATACTGCCAAGCCAATGCAGAGCAGCTTAGCTGTAGAATACCAAGGAGCAAAAAGTTCCCATGGAGGATATCAGGACATTTATTTTCTCCTAGTAATGTCAAAAGTTAAGCTGCCTGTGGTGAAACGTATCTGGAACCCCAGGGCTCCAGATGCTGAAGGGGGAGGAATGTGAGTTCAAGGCCAGCTTGAGCTAGATCTTGAACAAGGTCCAAGACCAAGAGCAGAGTAGTCATGCATTTCATGTGATGTGAGTTCAGTAGGAGAAAAAGTAGGCCCAAGTGTCATTAGTCAACAAGTTCAAGCTGAATTAGTCTTCCCTTCTGCAGCCCAGTTCTCCACCTTTATTTCCCTCTTTGGAAAAGGCACCAGCATCCTCACAATGTGAGGCTCCAGGAATCTTGGCAATGTCTTGGCTTCTGCTGTCACCACCATATCCAGTTGGTTACCAAGTCACCCATGTTGAATGACTTCAAGGTCTTTGAACTGGCCTGTTTTCGCCTCACAATTTCACCTGTCTCGGTTTTATTTATTTATTTAAGAGAGAGAGAGAGAAAGACAGAGAGAGAGAGAGAGAGAGAGAGAGAGAGAGAGAGAGAGAAAGAAAGAAAGAAAGATTGATTATGGGTGCACCAGGGCCTTTCCACTGCAAATAAACTCCAGATGTGTTCACCACTTACTGCATCAGGCTTAACGTGAGGACTGGGGAATGGAACTTGGGTCCTTACACTCTGTAGGTAAGTGCCTTAACCGCTGAGCCATCTCTCCAGCCCATATCTTTTATTCTTTTGGCTATGATTTAATTTCTAGAAATTACCTTCCCTGTGGTCTTCTCACTTACCTACAGACAATGAGAACCTTATACAGGTGTTGGGCCTTGAGAGGCCCAGACGTGAGGCCTCGTGGAAACTAGTTCCTAGTGGAACTTCCTGAGCCTAGCTAAGGTTTGGCGTCCTGTCTCTGGCCAGCTGTGACTCAGCAGGGCGCCACATTGCCTCTGGCCTGCTACTTCTGCAAAAAAAGTTAGAGTTCCCACGCGTGCTTAGAACCAATCATTTCAAAAGTCGCGTGTGCTATTGGCCCTTACACCTCATCCTTTCCTGAGATCCCCGCCTCCGCTCTCAACGCTATATAAGCACCTGCCTGTGACAATAAAGTGAGATCCTGCTTCCACAAGACTCCTGGCTCGGTGTGGTTTATCTCCGGTGACTAGGAGGGGTCTGGGTCGTGACACTCACCATCCCGCTCAGCCCCAAGGAGAGACCGGCGGGACCGGCTCTCCCACAGCCCGACCTGCCGGAGGACCCGGCATACAGGGAGACCTTGGGACACAGCGTTGCTCATCCTGCCTGTCAGCATTAAACCCATATTGGTAGAAGTTCCTATCTGACAATTAGTCTCTCAGTAGCTCACCAGGCCCTTGTGTTTTCTCTGCCTTTGAAGCACCCATTTATTTAATCATAGCCAGTGCTAGAGAAATGCTTCTGACCCCAGATGAGTGGGAGCTCATGGCCTGGAAAATGTAGACATGAGATATTATGAATAAAACAAGCAAAGCTATATTTATTTATTTATTTAAAAATATTTTATCTATTAATTTGATAGAAAGAGGCATATATATGTATATATATATATGGAGAGAGAGAGAGAGAGAGAGAGAATGGGCATGCCAGAGTCTCTAGCCACTGCAAATGAACTCCAAATGCATGTGCCACCTTGTGTATCTGGCTTTATGTGGGTACTGGGGTCTTGAATCCAGGTCCTTAGGCCTTGACCACTGAGCAGTCTCTAAAGCCTCAAGCAAAACGTAAAAATTTTTATTAACCTATTGTCCAGACATGTGTTATTTTGCGTGCATGTGTGACCATGTGGGCTTGCATCACCTTGAGTGTATGGCTTATGTGGCATCTGGAGAATTGAAAATGGGTCCTTAATCTTTGCTGGCAAGTACCTTAACCACTAAGCAATCTTTCCAGCTCCCCAATCAAAGCTTTTTAAATGGGACTTGACCTTAAGACTCAAGCTAAAGGGATCTAGCACTGACCAGAGGTGACCAGGCTGCTCACTTAGAAGGAAGCAGCAGGTTCTTATTGGTGTTCTGGGGTGGGCTAATCTGGTACCTTTCTGTTAGTGATGGCCATGGCTTCAAAAACTCTTTGTATGTGCAACACCTTGAGCTTGGCTGTTGATGTTATCACCTTGCACAAGCATCCCGACCATATTTTTTAATATTATATTTTATTTATTTATGAGAGAGAGTGAAAGAGAGAGAGAAAGGGAATGCACTACCATGTGTATCTGGTTTCTGGTTTACGTGGGTTCTGGGGAGTTGAACCTGGGTCGTTAGGCTTCACAGGCAAGTGCCTTAACTGGTAAGCCATCCCTCCAGACAACTGGCCATGTTTTGATGTGGGCCTTATGATGAGGATAACTGTAGGGACTTGAGCTGCTGAGAGAACACAGGCTGGGTGGAATAAACATAGATCTACTCCCATAAGCCCAATAATTTGTTGCAGCCCTGGACCAAGCATTGCTCAAATGATCGCCGTGTCTACATGCAAAGGTGAGTAGAGTGCCTCAAAGGGGGGGACACCAGAGGGGACAGACGTGAGGTACAGACAGCAATGCCAGGCCTTTTAGTCACCCATCAAGTATTTGTAGGCTCCAGTGAGCAGTTGGGGTTTAACAAGAGGCGACCTCAGGTTTCTGCACAGTAACCTAGGCCACTGTCACAGTAACTCTGATGCCAGAGGTGTTACCTGTCATGAAGCTAGCGGGAGACGAATGACACCTTGCTTAGCAGGCCTTAAGAGTCCACTGTCTCTGGCTTCCATCGTGTAGCATCAAGATTATTCTTCCTTCCAATTTTTCCTATCTTCTCTGTCTTGTAGAACCCAATTGTAAACCTTCTTTAAAAAAAAAAAAAAGCGGGCTAGAGAGGTGGCTTAGCGGTTAAGCGCTTGCCTGTGAAGCCTAAGGACCCCGGTTCAAGGCTCGATTTCCCAGGACCCATGTTAGCCAGATGCACAAGGGGGTGCACATGTCTGGAGTTCATTTGCAGTGGCTGGAAGCCCTGGTGCGCCCATTCTCTCTCTCTCTCTCTCTTTCTCTCTGCTTCTTTCTCTTTTTGTCTGTTGCTCTTAAATAAATAAATAAAAATAAACAAAAACTTTTTTAAAAAGCCTTCAGTGCTTAAGGCACTTGCCTGCAAAGCCTAAGGACTTGAATTCAGTTCCCCTGTACCCATGTAAATTAGCCAAATACATAAGGTGGAACATGGGTCTGGAGTTTGTTTGCAGTGACTTAGAGTCCCTGGCATGCCCATTTTTTCTCTATCTGCCTTTTTCTCTCTCTCAAATAAATAAAATATTTTAAAAGTAGCCTTTATTTTTGTGTGGGTTGAAGGAGATTTATTCAAGCAATATTAAAGAGTATTTTAATAGATACTATAATTTAAAACAGCTATAGATTTGTAAGAAATGAGAAGACAGAGAGTTCTCATATATTTTATTCATACCCAGTCAGGTTTACTTTTAATATCTTGTATTAGCATATGTTAAAATTAATGAACTGGGGCTAGGCATGGTGGCTCATGCCTTTAATTCCAGTACTTGGGCGGCTAAGAAAGGAGTAGGAATATCACCATGGATTCAAAGTCATCTTGGGCTACAGAGGGAGTTCCAAGTCAGCCTGCATTAGAGGGAAACTCTGCCTCAAAAAAAAAGAAGAAGAAATTAAGGAACTGCTATAGATACATTATTGTTAAACTTTATAATCTACATAGATTTTTTTAATGTAATTTGATTTAATTTTTTTTGTTTGTTTGTTTTTTGAGGTAGGGTCTTACTCTAGCTCAGGCTGACCTGGAATTCACTATGTAGTTTCAGACTGGCCTTGAACTCATGGTGATCCTCCTACCTCTGTCTCCCGAGTGCTGGGATTGAAGGCGTGTGCCACCATGCCCAGCTTGATTTAATTTTTTAGCACACAAAGAATATGGTTCATATACACAGTAGAGTTTTGTTCAGCTATAAATAAAATAAAGTTATGAAATTTGCAGGAAAAGGATGGAATTGTAAAAAATTATCTTAAGTGAGGTAACCCAAATAGGTGGATAGGTGGATCCTAATCTTTTTTTTTTGTTGTGTGTTTGAGGTAGGGTCTCACTCTAAGTCAGGCTGACCTGAAATTCACTGTGTAGTCTCGGGGTGACCTCGAACTCATGGTGATCCTCCTACCTCTGCCTCTTAAGTGCTGGGATTAAAGATGTGTGCCACCACGCCAGGCTCTAATTTTTAGTATTTGTGTGCATGTAAAAACGGAGATGTGAGGTGAGGATAGGCTGTGATTTGAGATAGGAGACCATGGGAGGGAAGAAGAGGTGATGAGAAGTGGGGGAGAGGCCAAAGGGAAACACATAGATGAAAATGGAAAGGAGGCTATGTTGCCAGGGAAATTAGCAAGTGATAAGCTTAGGACCTGCTGCCACAGGACAGCCTCCCTGGGAACTGGTTATGAGAAAGGGCTGCTCCAGGCTTGAGAACAGCCACAGCCTTGGGTGGAGGGAAGTGCTTACTACTCTGTGCTTTAGCTCCGGGAGACCCTTTCTGTCCTTCCTTTAGCTGAAGCCAGCTGAGGCCAGGGGAAAGGGAACTAACTGGTTGATGTG
This sequence comes from Jaculus jaculus, assembly GCF_020740685.1. Taxonomy (NCBI): domain Eukaryota; kingdom Metazoa; phylum Chordata; class Mammalia; order Rodentia; family Dipodidae; genus Jaculus; species Jaculus jaculus. Next base: position 108,076,845 of record NC_059111.1, on the reverse strand, counting down.
GTTCATAAGCTGGCTTCTGAGCCACAGGAAGGAAGGTGGACTCTACATTTGAGGCAAATGTCCATGGGCTGGGGAAATGGCTTAGCAGTTAAGGCGTTTGCCTGTGAAGCCTAGGGACCCTGGTTTGATTCCCCAGGACCCACATAAGCCAGATGCACAAGGGGCACATGTGTCTGGAGACCCCTGCACACCCATTCTCTCTTTTTCTCTGACTCTTCCTCTCTCTGTCTCTAAAATAAATAAAATACTTTTTTAAAAGTCCAGTTACTAGGATACTGGGTTGGACATATTTATTTTCCCTCTTGATAGGGGAGAATGTATACTCAAGAGAATTTTTGCTCTATTCTCCCATCTCTGCATTTGACCTAGGAGTACCTGTCCTCACCCCGCATGCAATTTGAAGCTTCACAAGGCTTGGCTCAGATGTCACCTCTGTCATGCGGGTGTCCTCATACCTGGCTCAGAATTGATCTCCTATGCAAGGTTGTGCTGTCCATATGGTTATTCAAGCTTCCCTTATTATTTCGTCACGCCACACGAATCTTGTTGTGCAATAAACTCGGGTGGGACCGCATGGTGTTCTTATGGCATCCAGTGCCTCTGCTCAGAGAGAGGGACAGAAATGAAGGATGGAGGGTTTTGGAATCATCTGGTTAGAAGAGTCTTTGATGTGCATGCATTTGTGTGTAGGCCAGAGGACAACCTTGAGGTGTTGACCTTCTCCCTTGCCCCTTTTTCAGACAGGTTCTCTCTCAGTTTGCTAGCTGGTCCTTGAGTTTCATGATTCTCCTGACTCTGCCTCCCACTGAGTTAAGATTACAACACATGCACCTCCTATGCATCTGGCTTTATGTGGGTCTGAACTCTGGCAGACTTGCAAAGCAGGCACCTTGATCCACTGAGCCATCTCCCCTGCCAATTTTTTTTTTTTTTTTTTTTTTTTTGAGACAGGACATCACTGTAGCTCTGTCTAGCTCAAACTCATGCTTCTCCTGCCCTAGCTTCCTGAGTACTGGGATGGATTCCAGATATGTGCCTATTGGCTTGGTTGGTACTTTATTTTCAACTTAGCCATTTCATGTTCCTGCTCAGCAAAGACTCTGTCCCTAGGTAGGGGTCAGCGTGGGTGGCCAACTCGGCAAGTCCATTTCTTCCTTTAACAAAGCCCTGTTTTGTTCAAGCCTCTACCTTCCCCATGCAGCTAACTATCAGGAGAGAAGCTTACCCAGGCTACAACAGTGCAAGATCAGTGGATTCCATTTGCCAGGAATTGGCTGAGATAGGTATGTGTGACTACAGAGCCTTTAGGGGAGGCCTGCTTGGAACTTTCAATTAAGTCTCCCTCTTTAGAGAGAGAATCCATTTGCCACTGACAGCCATTGTGCAACTAGGTAGAAAACAAGCTTCCAGATGTCAATGTGGGTAGAAGAATCTTTGCTTTTGCCAACACTGGGGCTAGTCCTGCTGAGACCTGCTGTCCCTTGTAAAGGGAGAGTTACTGGGAACCAGTTACTGGGTGACCTGAAGTGTGCTGCATCCTGAATGTCCTCTTTTGTGATGCCACAGACAAGACCTTTGAATTGGTGTTCCCTTACTCCGGATCTGAAGGCAAGCCCACACACCGTGCCTTTGCTTCCCTCTTCAACGCTGCTCACTTGTGAGCCAAAATGTAACCCAACAGCTCCGTGACCACTCACAGCTCTGCCCCTGGGAATGTGTGATGGCATATGACAGAGAACCCCCCGCCCCACAAGCCTGTAACCTTAGGCATCGCTCCCTAACAGCCAGGACTCCAGAAGCTGGGCATGTGTTCTAGATATATTTTGATTTCTGCTTCTGTGCTGCCTTACTTTAGTCCCACTTTTTAAGAAAATATATTTTTATTTACGAGAGAGAGAGAGAGAGGCAGATAGATAGAGAGAGAAAGAATGGACACATCTGGGTCTCTAGCCACTGCAAACAAACTCCAGATGCATGTGCCACCTTCTGCATCTGGCTTATGTGGGTCCTGGAGAATCAAACCTGGGTCCTTTGACTTTGCAGGCAAATGCCTTAACTGCTAAGCCATCTCTCCAGCCCTACCCCACTTTTTATTCCTTCCTTCCTTCCTTCCTTCCTTCCTTCCTTCCTTCCTTCCTTCCTTCCTTCCTTCTTCCTTCCTTCCTTCCTTCCTTTCTCTCTCTCTTTCCTTCCTTCCTTCTTTCTTTTTTTAGTGTCCTTAAATGTTAAAGATGGGGGAGCTGAGGAATAGTTCAGCATATAAAGTGCTTGCTTCACAAGTATGAGGACCTGTGTTTGAGTCTCTGGCACCCCCACAAAAACTGGGTGTGATGGTGCATGCCTGTTATCCCAGAGCTGAGGAGGCAGAGGCCAAAGCAAGCAGGTCACTAGGGCTTGCGAGCTAGCTAGTCTAGCCAAACTGGTAGAATTTAGGTTCTTTGAGAGACTCCATCTCAAAAAATAAGATGGAGAGCAATTGAGGAAGACACCTGATGCTGACCTCTAGTCTCCATACCCATGTGCTTATTCACCTCCCCCACCATGTAAGCCCCCCCCCATGTTAAAGATGTTTTTCTTCTACATCCCGACCACCCACCCTTGCTTCTTCAAGGTGAGAGGGCATCAGTTAGAAACCCAGGGCAGATCAGCAACAGTATTTGAGGAGGCAAAGTCTTGAGTTCGCCTAGAGCTCTCAGCAGGCCCTTTCTCCACAACAGTAACTGGACGTCATATCCACAGGAGGCTTGTTTTGCCTTTTCCTTGCAGTTTCGATGGGGATTCAGAACCAGCTCTTGTGGCGTGATTGTCCACTATGGAAGACTTTCAGTAGGAAAGGGGTGGGGCTAGCTACTGACAGAATTCTAGTTACTTGATCTGTCATTCCAGGCAGTTATCTTTTCTGAGTGGGAAGATCTCATTGTCCTTCATGTATCCTTTGCAAGCAGGAATGGACAGAAACGTTTCTTTGGACTTGGGGCAGGTGGGAGATAATGATTGGAAGGAAAAAAATTGAAGGCATCAACAATTTATTAGGAGAGGGAGAGGGTGAAGTCAGGAGAGGAGAAAGAAAGGAACATAACATAACGGGGACAAGGCTCACTGGGGTACAATCAGTGAAACATACTCAGACCCGGTGATGGGCTTTTATCTGGTGACAGACTGTATATATACTCACTGGTGACTCCTAAGTGGGAATCTCCTGCAGGATTTTTTTTAAAGGCTGACCAAATAATGAGTGATTCAAAAGCAAAAAAAAGCAGGTTTTTCTGGTTATATGCATCTGCAGGCTGTGGTGTCTAGGCCAGTTAGATAGTCTTTACTGCTTGATTTTAAACAGGAAAGAAATGTCTGAAGTCCTAGTTTCATAAAACTGATCACCTAAGTGGTTCTTTTGTGTCTCTGTATCTTTTTAAAAAGTCAATAAATACAAGCCCTAGAGAAAATAACCGTTTCTTCCAGACTTGGCGTGGGAGAGCAGATGTGCCTCGCTGGACTAGGATGGCTGAGCTGAGGGTAATTACGACGTGGTACAGAACTCCCTTCCCTCCGCTTGCTCAAAGCAGGACATAGATTCTCAGACACAAGAGGCGCCTGCCCACTCTGCCAGGAAGAGCGGAGGTTAACCACCACGGGCAACTCTAACCCTCTTGGTGCCTCAGGACCCTCAAGCCTTCGTCTGAGGTTTTGTCTGTCTTCCTCTCACTTGCCACATGGAGAGACACGAAGTCCTGTTCTATAGTCTTGTGGCTTCTCTAAAAGTCCACTTTGCTGTGCCAAATCTACCGACTTTCAAAGCCGCTTCTTTTTTTTAATTATTAATAATTTATTTGATTTATTTGACAGAGCAAGAGAGAAAGAGGCAGATAGAAAGAGAGAATGGGCGTGCCACGGCCTTCAACCATTGCAAACAAACTCCAGACAGACTCATGTGCCACCTTGTGCATCTGGTTTACACGGGTTCTGGGGAATCGAACCTGGGTCCTTTGGCTTTTTGCAGGCAAGTACCCTAACCGCTAAGCCATCTCTCCAGCCCTCAAAGCTGCTTCTTTTAGAACTATTGCTCTTGGGATTCTCCCCCTCACATGTGAAATACACATGTTAATACACTTATATTTTCTCCTATTCATGTCATATTTATATATGTATGTATATATACACATATATATATGTATGTATTTATTTATTTTTGTTACTTCAGTCCTTCTAAGAACCTTGAGGGTTTGCCCTTTCTACATAAATTGCTTAGTTTTTATGTTATATAGGGTGGTTTGTGGGCTGCCAATTTCAGAATGGCCAGCTGCTTCTTAAGAAGCACGAGGCTCCACCGTGCTGGAATAACCTGGACATTCTGGTCACAGTCACTACCCCAGAAGGATTTCCCCCCTAGATTCTAATGTTGAGAAACATAGGTCTAGATTTTCAGTTTGTTGAAACAGAATCCATCTGCTCCTTATTTTTGTTCTTGTCTGATGCCCGCACATGGAAGGTATCTTGTAAACAGCTTGTAGAGGAATGAGTCTAAGAAAAACTGAAAATGTCTAAGAAGGGCTTCAAAGTCCCTTCTAGGTCTGTCCCTGCCCTTCCCAGTCCGGTTGTAACCTCTGTGTCTGGTGAGTCATGATGGGAGTGATTACAGCAATGTTAAGGGTCCTGGAAGGCAGAGTGACTTGACCCAATGATTCTTGCCCTGGAACGTGGTATAGTGAACAGGAAGACTGTGTGTACAAGAGACAAGCACTGGTGATTCGGTAGTGGGTAGTTCACAAATCAATATGAACCATCCAGTATCATTTTAATAAATTCCTACTTTAGCTGGCCAGTGTAGTTGGACTCGAGCTATGAGAACAGTAAGAATTTTAGCATTGGGCCGTGGCAGGGGCCTCATGACACAAGACACCAAGACCACAGTGTATTTTGGGAGATTTATTCCTGATGGATCTGATCTTTTCTGTGTGATTGATTCCTTGATCTTCAATTGAAAGTATCAAACTTATAATCCTCCTCAAGCATTAGGAATACAGCATGCAAGTGTACCATCACTTTTAAATTTAATTTTTTAAATTAATTTAATTTTTTAATTTTTATGCATGTGTGTGTGGTGTGCTAGTGTATGTGTGTGGTGTGTGTGTGTGTATGCATGCTCATGTGTGGGTGCCCATATGTGCAAGGGCATCTGCATGTGTATGTGCATGAGTGGAGGCTAGACTGGCTAACCAGATGACTCCAGGGACCCTGCTGTAGCCACTTCCCGAGTGTTGGGGTAATAGGCACAAACCGTGGTGCCAGTTTTTTTGTTTTTGTTTTTTAATATGGGAGCACATATGTGGAGTTAGTCTGTAGCAACAAGAGGCCCTGGCATGCCCATTTGTGTTTCCCTTTCTCTCTCCTGGCAAATAAATATATTTAAAGAATGTTAACTCGGTAAAAAATGTAATTGTGATAAATTCATAAAGGGACCTGGGGGAGACGGCTCAGAGAAAGCTTCTGCAGTGTAAGCTGACCTCAGCTTTCCAGGACCCATGAAAAAGCTGGACTCTGCAGTCGGCATCTGTGGGTGCCTATGATGAGATGGGAGGCAGAAACTGGAGAATGGTCTGGAAGCTCGTGGTGAACAACAAGAGATCCTGCCTCAAACAAGGTGGAAGGCAAGGACTAACACCTGAAAGTTGTCCTCTGACCCTCCATGGCACCTATGCAGACACACACACACACACACGCACACACACACACACACGGGTACAAACCGAACTTGACAGCATCATGAAGGTACAGTGGTAGACTTCACTCCCAGGGTGAAAAGACTCAAACCACAGGCGCATGTAGAAACCCAGGGCTGTGGCCCAGGGTGGCAACTGCTGCTGCCCTGGTGAACTTGGCAACAAGGGAACCGAGTGCAGACAGGAACAGCCCCTTCCTTCTCTAGCATCTAAGTCACCATTTTGTCTCCCTCATGGTCAGAGGCTAATCTGACCCAGGTGTCAAGGCACAAAGCCACCGGTGTTTGGAGGAGACACGATGGTCAGTGCTGGGTGCATCCAGAGCACATCTCTGCTTCATTCTCTTGGCTATTTTCAGTCCACTCTTCTCTCCTGAACACCTCGTCTTTCCTTTCCCTCTAGGGTTGCTGTTTCTTTAAGGTAGAACAGCTGTGACGACCAGCAGGAAACCCTCTAGAGACTGGTCCTTTCAGCATGTTAGAGGGAGGCACCTCATTTTCTTTTCATCAGTCTGATTAACAAAGTCACAACCTCATTGAAGATAGTCGGTTTCTAGTACGCCTTATATCCTGGCAAGAGAGTTCCCTGCTCGGGTCCTCTGTATAAGCAATTGTGAGCTTGCTTCCAGTGCTCACCGGGAGCTTTCCTGTGCTCAGCCTACGATGTCTAAAGGGCTGGCTGTTTGTGGGAGCGTATCTGTTCATACACATGTAAGAGGTCCCTTAAGGTGCGGGGTGACAGTGTGCATAGGAAGAGAGTAGAGGGGCTGCAGGTCAGAGGTGAGGACCAGCCCCCCACATTGTACACTGAACTTCAGGATTCTGAAAATTCTAAATTTGAACCTGGCCCTCCAGGTTGTTGTGAAGGTATAGCTGTCAAGGTAGGGAGACAGAAGCTGTTAAACAGCTTGTTACCATTATTTTGCAATTTTAAATGCTTAGAGGTATAAGTGTGAGCTTCCATTTGTATTTTTGCCTGGGCTCTGTAATGTTTAAAGTAGATCCACGTTTTAGGAGTTCAGACTTAGGAGTGCTCATATTCTGCTACTGACGTATTAAGCTCTGGAGTAGCACACCGTCCACGCCACTGCAAACGAGCTTTATAACGAAACACGGTAAAGCCTTGATGAGGGAAGCCAGCCACGAATTTGGCGGAAACAAATAGTTCTTGGATCACACTCTGAGTAGCACTGCCTCAGAGAGTTATGCCTGTGCGCCTAAGGAGTCAACACCAGCATGTGCCTACCAGAGCTGTCACCTAAGTGATGATAGTTGCAGCAGAAGCCAGGGAGCAGCCGAGACGTCTACTAAGAAGAGAATAGAGACCAGCTGGGTATGGTGGCTCACACTTGAAATACTAGCAGTTGGCTGAGGCAGGCGGAATGCATGGGTTTGAGGTCAACTTTGGCTACATAGAGCTTCAGTCCAGTCTAGAATATAGAGTAAGACCCGATCTCAAAGACTGAGAAAAAAAAAATCAGCTGGGTGTATGGTGCATGCCTTTAGTCCCAGCACTCAGGAGGCTGAGGCCATGAGTTCAAGGCCAGTCTGGTGCTACAGAGTGAGTTCTAGGTCAGCTTGGGCTAGAGTGAGATCCTAACTTGATAAAACAAAACAAAAATTAAAAAAAGAAACAAAAACAAAACAAACAAACACAAAAACCCCTACAAGCCAGGCATGGTGGCGCATGCCTTTAATCCCAGCACTTGAGAGGCAGAAGTAGGAGGATCGCCATGAGTTCGAGGCCACCCTGAGACTACATAGAGAATTTCAGGTCAGCCTGGGCTAGAGTGAGACCCTACCTAGAAAAAAAAAGTGTAAGAAACAGCATGCTCTAGAGTTGCACATTCTGTTAGTACACAGTACTTAAAAAGTGTAAGGCAGGGGAAGAAAAAAGTTGGGGTGACGGTGCCTTCTTGGGGATGACGTGACTGGGAAGTACTGTAAAAGCATGCTGGAAGGTGGGCATGATGCACTTGTTATTTCATGCCCACTTGTCTGAAATGCCTTAAATACATTTAGAAAACATTTCAGTTTTAATTTCTGGTAAAAAGTATCATATTATCACATGAACTGGTAATCCAGCTTTAATATTTTCCCAAGTGAGTTGAGAACTTCTATCCCCACAAAAAACTTCGTCAATAGATGTTTATAGTAGCTTTATTCACATTTGCCCAAACATAGACAACTATGTTATCACTTAGTGAGCGAATGGAGAAAAGAACTCTGGTCCATCCTACTATAGAATATTATTTAATGCTAAAAAGAAATGAGCTATGAAAATCAACTCACACGGAGGCCAAGAAATCATGTGATGGCCCATCTGCAAGCTGGAAGCCCCAGGATACTGGCAGAGAGGCTTTGTGCAGGTTCAGAAGTCTCAAAACCAGGGAATCCAAAGCTGTAACTCATTCTGAGCCTCAAGGCCCAGGACCCAAGGAGCCTCTGGTGTCCCAGAGTCCAAGGTCCAGAGAGCCTGGAGTTCGGATGCCCTAGAGCAGGAGAAAAGGGCTGTGCAAACTCTGGAAGCTAAAGAAAAATTTCCTTTCCCTACATTTCTGGGGACCCTGTCTAGGCCCCCAGCTGATTGGGTGGAGCCTACCCACATTAAGAGATGACCCTTCCTACCAAGTCCATGGACTCAACTCCCAGACATATCCAGAGACAATTCTTTTCTACTTCCATGTAGTCCTTAATCTAGTCAGCCTAGGCTGACCCGGGGCTCACTCTGTAGCCCAGAGTAGCCTCAAGCTCACCATGAACTTCCTCTCAGCCTCCCAGTGCTGGAGGTACAAGTGTGAGCCGCCATACCCAGCCACTCCGCAAAGTGTAATTAATGTTAATAGAAATTTATTTGGAAAGAAATTTAAAGTACATATGACTTATAATTTTGTAGTTACTAATTTTCTTTCTAGTGTTCATGGTCATCTGTGATAAGGTAAAAAATTATGGGTTATGGTCTGGGTGAGCCAAAGAAGCATCCATTCATAGCATGCAGTCCAGTCTAGCAGGCTTTAAGGCAAAGTGGTCATGAATGGTATAGGTTGAAAAAAAAATCAAGCAAAAGAAACAAATGCAAAGTGACCTGATGAATGTCTAGAAATGGTCCAGAGAGGATCTGGTCTCATTGTTAAGTGGTCGGGACTTCCTGCTTCTCAGCATCCTTAAAACTCAGTCCTGGGGCCAAGCAGTGTTCAGGTGGAAACGCTTTCTCGTCAATCATCCTTGCTTAGGTAAGTAGGAGTCAGCTGGATGGAGGCTGCCCTTGTAGTGCTGAACCACCATGTAGCAAAGGGGTCATCCATCTCTGGAGTCATGCACCACCCCTTCTTGCTACATCAGGCTGTGGTTTCCTCCTCAGGAAGCTTGACTGTAATGTGGCCGTGTTGAGGTGGCGAGATCTTTAAGAGGCAGGGCTAATTAGATTATGGGGACTCCACCCTCACAATGGACATATGCTGGTCTAGTGGTGAGGATTTGTGTCTGGCAGGAGTAAATTAGTTCCTGTGAGAGTAAAGTGTTATAAAATAAGGGAACCTGTTATGCCCATGCCAATCTTACTTTCTGTCTTGCCCTGTCACTTTGTGGGTATGTGAGCCCATCATTATGATTCCACCCACCTCGACAACCTCAGCAGAGCTGAGCTGGTGCCAGCACCATGCTGTTTGGCTCTTTCAGCCACCAAAAATCACAAGCCAAATAAACCTTCTTGCTTTATAAGGCAGCCAAATGAATTTTGTCACAGCAACACAAAATGGGCTAAGACACTTACCCTCCGAGTGTATATGCAACATATATGCATCATGTTTTCCCTGAGCATTTTTCATTTGGTTGGATTATGTTCCTCTACAAATTCTCATCCTCCTTTTAAAAATTATTTTTATTTATTTATTTGCGTGTGTGCATACACACACGCAAATAAATACATCAACATTCCTTGCTGCTGTACCTGGAATGCCTGTCTGGCTCTTTGTGAGTAGCTGGGGGAATTGAACCCAGGTTGGCAGGCTTTGGAAGCTAATACCCTCAACTGCTGAGCCATCTTTCCAGGCCTCCCTCACCCTCATTTTGCCAAGCAAATCAAATGATACTGTGCTTTTGCCCTTGGGTGTTATCTCTACCACCCTTTCAGGTAAGTTGGCACAATCTGTCCTTTTATTTCACTCCCAGTTGGTGTCTCCTTGGGCCCTGTCCCCACTAGGAGTTTCCCTTTTTTAATTTTGATTTTATTTTATTGAGGCAAGCCCAACAGACTGCCTTTTTTTTTTTTTTTTAATGTGAGAGAGAGTGTGTGTGAGAGAGAGAGAGAGAGACAGAATTGGCACACCTGGGCCTCCAGCCATTGCAATTGAACTCTTGCGCCCCCTTGTGCACAGGTGCGACCTTGCATGCTTGCGTCAATGCATCTTGTTTATGTGGGACCTGGAGAGTCAAACATGAGTCCTTAGGCTTCTCAGGCAAGTGCCTTACTGCTAAGCCACCTCTCCAGCCCAAGTTTCCCATTTTACAATCCTTCCAAACAGGCTTTCCCCTTCCCTCACATCATGGTTAGTGTCAGACACTGAGCCAAAGAGGATACACTTGGATTCTGAATTAACATTTTAAGTGAAAATAACTTACAACATTTAAAAATTATTTATTTGAAAGAGAGAGAGAGAGAGGGAGAGAGAGAGGCATGTCAAGGCCTCTAGCCTCTGCAAACAAACTCCAGATGTATGTGCCACCCTGTGCATCTGGCTTTACATGGGTACTGGTGAATGGAACCCTGGCCCTTAGGTTTTGTAGGCAAGCATCATAATAACTGAGCAATCTCTCCAGCCCTGAAAACAGTTTTATTATGAAAGCAATATATTCTTTAGAAAAAAGTTCCAAATCTTAGAAAACAATATGGAACCCAGAATGGCCTCTGTGAAGAGTAGCCTTCATGCTGTGGCGATCAAGGTGACATTGGTGGAGCTAATTCAGATCCACCGTCAGGCCCCTCCCATCCACAGTGGGCAGTCAGAACCTTTCCCATCTTTTTAACACAGATACATCATGAACTGTCATTGGCATTCCTACCCCAAAATACTCCCCCCTCAGGAGATGTTTGCTTCCTTTTAGACTTTGAATGCTCAGCAAGCTCACCCTGCTAGACTAGACCCCGAGTCGACTAATCACAGCCTGGCCTGCCCGTAGCTGAGCCTTGGCTGGCAGGCAGACCTTGCCCTCTTGCTGACCCCACAGCTCACGCAGCTGTTCCCCAGGAGAGGCGGCAAAGTCTGCCCTCAGATGACTGTCCGAGAGATCCCAAGCCTGTGGTATGTGTCAGCTCTGGGCTGTGTGCCACAATCAAAGCTTGGCACCCGGAAGGTTCCAGGATCCACAGAATGGGAAGAAAGCAGCTTAACGGCTGAGAACTAGATGTGAAGACTACAGTCTCGGGCGCATTCACAGTTGAGACCAGAGACAGAAACCACTGGGAGGTCATGCAGTTACCAGAAACACATGCCTCCGGGAGCAGGCGTATGGGTAGTCAGCCCAGACAAAGCTTGAGGGCTAAGCCAGCATCAAAGATCAGAGGCAGGCGATGAGTTAAAGTTCTGTGTCTTTAGTAAGAGGGAACGAGGAACTAGGAAAGGACATAGGGGGCAGGTGTAGGGCCTGCAGTGGCAGCGGGTGGGCGGACAGAGGCTCCTGTGGCCATCTGTACTAGGCCAGGAGCCACAGCCAGGAGAAGCATACAGAACAAGACAACTGCTTTTACCATAGTGGATAAAAACATGCAATTAGTTTTTGGCTGGAAAATCCCCAGTCACTATGACTCAGGTTGAACATAACACTATTTGGGGGTGAAGGGGTGCTTAGCGGTTAAGGCATTTGCCTGCAAAGCCAGAGGATCTCGGTTCAATTCCCCAGGACCCATGTTAGCCAGCTGTACAAGGTGGTGTATGCATCTGGAGTTCATTTGCTGGAGGCCCTGGCACACCCATTCTCTCCCTCTCTCTCTGCCTCTTTCTCTCTCTCAAATAAATAAATAATATATTTAAAAATAAAAAGAAATATTCAAGGGGTTGCCTAAGGAGAGTACTGGTCGTTCTAGTGGCCATGGATCACTCTACAGCTCTGTGTGTGTGTGTGTGTGTGTGTGTGTGTGTGTGTGTGCAAGCTATCTGTGAGCTCTCAGACAATTCACCTGTCTCCATCCTTCCATGAGAGTGTAGATTCTGGCACTACCCATGTCCAGCTTTACATGGGTTCTAGGGATCCAAACTCAGGTACACTTGCAGTAAGCACTCTATTCACTGATCTCCCCAGCCCTCATCTGTTTTTATCTTCTTTTAAATGCCATTAATCCCAGTGCTCTGACACATACTACAGGATAAAAAAAAAATATGGTGGAACTGGAGCGATGGCTTAGTGGTTAAGGCTCTTGCCTGCAAAGTTTAATGGTCCAAGTTCAATTCCATAGTACCCACAAAAAGCCAGACGCTCAAAATGGTGCATGTGTCTGCAGTTCGTTTGCAGTGGCTGGAGGCCCTGGCACGTGTCCATTCTCTCTCTCCTTGAAAATAAATCAGTAAAAATATTTTAAAACATATGGTGAATAAGTGAATAGGTCCTCAGGAGAAAGCGATTGATTACAATGGTGCTAGTCTATCAAAAAAAATCCTAACTGGGCTGGAGAGATGGCTTAGTGGTTAAAGTGCTTGCCTGCAAAGCTTAACTCAAGTTTGACTCTCCAGATCCTACATAAGCCAGACGCACAGTGATGCAAACATGCAATGTTGCACATGTGCACAGGGGGCCACACGTGTCTGGAGTTTGTTTTCAGTGGCCGAAGGCCCTGCCATGCCCATCCTGTCTCTCTCTGTCATAAATAAAAAGATTAAAAAAAAAAAAAACCCATTGAAAACCCTAACTTACCTTATGTCTTTCTATGGCTTATGACATGTTCTGTTGACCTCACTGTCCCTGGGATAAACCCAGACAGCACTGCTCTCCCACCCAGGTGAAGCTCATTATGAACTTTCTCTCCACCAAGCAGGAGGGTCCCTTTCCCGTTCAGGGTCTGGAAGTTTCTAGGGATCCTCTTCTAGGGATGCTCTTGAAGCTTGTACACCCGCATTTGCATCTTGGAGAAGTAATTACCTTTCCCGGATGCTGACACAGACAGCAACAACTCAACAGCAATCGGGAAAATCAAGTCATAAGGCTCCCCAGAGGCAGGAGGAGGACTCCAAAATGGGATGGATGTCTCACCGCTGACCACCAGATCGGTAGGACTGAAGTCACAGCTAAGTAGAAAATGCCTGCAGCAAACTGGAGGTGAGAGAGGGCCCAGCTGGCCATGTACCGAGCCACCCCTCCGCAGGGTCACTATCCGCACCTGCTGCTGTCCTCCCACACTGGAATCCTAAGGCAAGTTTACAGGACGTCAGCTGGAGCTCCACTGGGCCACTCGGATCGCGTTGCCTGCAGCTCCTAGGAACTCAAGTAAACAGAAGGACTGATATTACTGCTGAAAATGCGATTAAGGCTCTCATTGTAAAGTAAAAATGAATTACTTCTCCCTCACCATATGGCTAGCACTGATTAACACCGAGAAGAAATCGTCTAAAGCCTGTAAAATCATAATTAATGTCTCAGATCATCATGAGACACATTTCCTTTTCTGCAGGGAGGAGGGAAGAGGAAGGGGAGCAAGTGGATGGAAGTTTATTAAACAACCCCCCCCCCAAAAAAAAATCTCATTCAGATTGGCTGAAGGATATTTTCAACATATCACAAATGCCAAGTGCATTGTAAGATTTTCGACTTGGAATTGTCAATGGATCAGACAATTATCTCTGATATAATTGTGGGGAATTCATGGAGGTGTCTCCTTGGAGGCACACAGTTTCAGGAATGGGATGAGCCCAGTCTTTGAAAATCTTTTTTTTTTTTTAATTTTTACATAATTTGTTCATTGAAATGTTGTTTGTTGGCTGGAAGATCATGCAGTGAGACCTATTCCCCTAGGATTAGTTATGGTGGTAGAAGTGTGAGACTTTTTGGTGATGTGTCTAGCAGGTTAGCATCACAAAGATTGCTCAGGAAGATGCAGACCTGTCTGGAAGACAGGGCTGGTATTAGATCTGGTTTGTAGATGCATTGGTGAATTAAGGGCTACCCAAGGCTGTTTCTGGAATTTGCATTGTGCCCTGGGGCCATGCAGGGAAGCATAAAAAAAGGAAATTTGGAATATTTTTTCCCATCACAATCCCTAAGTTTTCTTTGTCCTATATAGGGCTGGGACAGAGTTTAGTGGGCTCAATACTATCCTGGAGGAAAAGTGGGGGAAACCTTTTTTCCTCTTTTGCCCCCCTGCATATGCTTCCATGGGTGGTGGGGGTAAAGGAGTTACCTGCTGCAAAATTAGAGGCGGTAGGGTTGGTGTCCCAAAAACTTAGTTCAGAAGGTTAATGTCTATAGCCTTTTGCTTCTGTGTTGTTGGCCAACAGAAAAGTGGACAAACTTTAAAATATTTTCCATTAAAATTATTAACTAATTAATTTGTGTATGGTGGGGGGAGAGGGTGGCACCAGGGTCTCTTACCTCAGCAAAAGAGCTCTAAACACTTGCAACACACTTTGCATTTGGCTTTTGTGGGAGGCTTGGGAATTGAGCCCAGGCTGGCAGGCTTTGCAAGTAAAACCCTTTAACCCCTGAGCCACTTCCCCAGACACCTTTCTGTTTCATTTCCTCCCCACCTTATCCCTCTCACGGAACCCATTTTTTCTTCCAACTAATCCTTCTTTTATTTTGATGTCTTTTTTTCCCCATGATGACATGTTGATGGGCTCATTATTGTACAGGCCCCCCCACTTTTTTTTGTCTTGTTTTTGCTTCAGGCTGACCTGGAATTCACTATGTAGTCTCAGGCTGGTCTCAAACTCACAGGATCCTCTGCCTCTGTCTCCCGAGTGCAGGGATTAAAGGCGTGCGCCACCACGCCCGGCCTGGGGCAGGTCTTGTACAGGTAATGACAGCTAGTGTGTTGTCATGAACACAATGGCCACTTAGTACTCCTTCCCATCCCTTGGCTCTTAATTCTTTCCGCCACCTCCTATGCAATGTTTCCTGAGCCTTGGAGGGCGTGACAGAGACGTCTCATTCAGGGCTGAGCAACCCCCACTGTCACTCCTCAGCACTTGGACAGATTTCAAGTCTCCTCAATTGTCAGTGCCATCTGCGAAAAGGAATTTCTCTGACTAAAAGTGAGAGCAGCACAAATCTATGGGCATAAATAAATCATTAGAGGGCAATTCAATGGGTATGACATGTCCATAACCAAACAACAGTAGTATTAGCTTTCCTACTAAGGCCTATGCTTTGCTCAACCATAGGACTTTTTTTAAAAAAAAAATTATTTTATTTACTTGAGAGATAGAGAGAGAGAGAGGCAGACAGAGAGTGAGAGAAAGGGGAGGGGGAGAATGGGCATACCATGGCTTTTAGCCATGGCAAATGAACTCTAGACACATGTGCCACCTTGTGCATCTGGCTTACGTGGGTCCTGGGGAAGCGAGCCTAGGTTCTTAGACTTCACAAGCAAATGCCTTAACTGCTAAGCCATCTCTCCAGCCCAACCACAGGACTTTTGACTAGATTTTCAGTACAGGTGTGAATTCCCTCCTGTGGAGTAGTCCTCAAATCTGATTAGGGAGCATATGGTTACCCCTATAACAGCCGTGCAAGTATCACACCAGTTGGTACATCTTGTCTGGGTGGCCAGTAGTATCAAACCTCATGTTCTTCTTATTTCTCCAGCTGATTCCAAGAAAAGTTTAGATCTTAGGTTTGGGAGACCTAACATTTGGTCTAGTTCACTAGATGAAAGCAAATCCCAGGGTAGGAAGTTATTCCTAGACAAGGATGCCTCCTTGAGGAGCAAGAGAGCTTGTCAGTCTGGGGATGATAAGAGTACAATGTATAAGGCTAATTTTAGTTTTTGTAGCTCAAGTTGGATTCAGAGGCTGTGATCTCCTCGTAGAGGGATACTGAGCATTCCTCATGTCACAGATGAGAGGGGCTGCTAAGAAGGCAACCCCTTAGGTGGAAATGAACACAGCACTAGATTCTTTTCTGCTGCTAATTATGAGCTCTGAGATGTGTCACCCTTCACTCTCTGGAAGTTTCTGTACTGCTCTAATTGCTGCAACACACGGTCCCATCTGGGGACAGTAAAACCTGGTTCAGTCACTGAGTCCTATTAGAGAACTTCATCCTAAAATCCTCCAACAAAGAGAGAGATCCTACTACCCTGTCGTTTATTTAAAGTGCCTGGGAATGTCAGCGTGACAGATGGCCTGACTCTCAGTATCACAATGCCCTCAGCAGGCCACTGCTTCTGTTTGTAAAATTTAAATATCTGAACAATGATGCAGGATGCTGGTGACAATGAACCTTTAACCCTGAGTTAATCAGACCTTAGTAGTCCTGACACAAGGAGGGAGGTACGGGGTTTTATTTATGGCATATGTTTGGAGTCTCTGTCATTGTTAGCTACGAATGTACATGGGACCAAGTGGTAGTGAGGCAGAGTGGAAATAGTGCTTTTATCCAGAAGCAATTTGCTGTATACCAGCTAGAGGGACCTGGGGAGCAGAGGCCAAGGCTGTATATGGGAAGAGCTGAGAGGGAAAAATTTATTTTTCCCTGAAAGAATGGTCAGAAAGCTTCTGATTTAAGCCAAAACCAGTGATGTCATTCTTGAGCCAATCCCAGTTCCCCAGAGGCTGATGCGGGAGGATTATGAGTACAAGGGTAGCCTGGGCTATATGGTAATTCTCCTCAGAAAAGGGGGGGAAAGCCCAATCTATAGTTTATTTAATTAATTAATTAATTTATTTATTTTTATTTATTTATTTGAGAGAGACAGACAGAGAGAGAGAAAGAGGCAGAGAGAAAGAGAGAGAGAATGGGTGTGCCAGGGTCTCTGGGAACTCCAGATGTGTGCGCCCCCTTGTGCATCTGGCTAACGTTTGTCCTGGGGAATTGAGCCTCGAACTGGGGTTCTTAGCTTCACAGGCAAGCACTTAACTGCTAAGCCATCTTTCCAGCCCTATAGTTTAATTTTAAGTAATGCAATCATTATAAAAGCTTGTACTCAGGGCTGGAGAAATGGCTTAGTGGTTAAGGCACTTGCCTGAGAAGCCTAAGGACCCAGGTTCAATTCCCCAGAAACCACATAAACCACAGGTATGTGGTAGTGCATGTGTCTGGAGTTCATTTTCAGTGGCTGGTACACCTATTTTCTCTCTCTCTCTTTCATAAATAAATTAGAAAAAAACCAAAATATTTAAAAAAATTTTGCACTCTTCAAATGACAAGGTTTTGAGAGTTTGAGATTTCTTTTTTAAATTTTTATTTATTTATTTGCAAATGAAATGAGAGAGTGAGCAAGCTAGGGCCTCTTGCTACTGCAAATGAATTCTAGATGTATGTACCACTTGGTGCATCTGGCTTCACGTGGTACTGGGGAATTGAACCCAGGCCATCAGACATTGCAAGAAAGTGCTTTTAACTACTGAGCCATTTCTCCAGCTCTGAGGGTTCTCTTTAAGGGAAAATGGGGAAATCAGGTTGCAGTCAGCACTGTTTATTGACATTTTGTGACTTTGGCTGTGTGTGCGCATGCACACTGGCCTCTATTATATTTTACTCTGCCTAAATTAGCAATTAATTATATTGATGCTCTATTAGTTAAAAGCAGGTTTTGTTTTTTCCACAGAAGGAACCTGGTTATCTTTTTTTCCACAGAAGGAATCTAGTTATCTGGTATGGTGGACTATTAATAACAGATTTCACAATTTCCACTGGTAGCACTTACTACATAAGCAGGTCCCAGAGTTGCTTGGTATCCAAAATTCAAATGACAAGCCCAGGGCTGCGGACTCCTGAGACTGTCACTTTTGCAAACCTCAACCTTCATAAGAGGAATGGATCCACAGAGAGAGTGGCCTCCCATGGCGTGAAGGGTTGGGACTGGGAATGTGCAGATCCTCTAACAAGTCCAAGTACTTTCAAGGTCATGTCTACTGTAAGTATTCACACAAAGCCAGGTGATCACTGCTGAAATATAAAAATAAAACCAGGGGCTGGGGGAGATGGTTCAGTGAGTAACAGCACTTGCTGTCAAGCGTGACTGCCTGAGTTTAGATCTGCAAAAGACTCATAAAAGCACATGCCTGTAATCCCTGTGCTCCTAAAGTGAGATGGGAGGCAGAGACAGAATTCTGGAAGCTCATGGGCCAGCTAACCTAACATATGCAGCGATGAACAGCACAGAGAACCTGCCCGCAACAAAGCAGAACGTGAGGACCACACCTGGAAAGTTGCGGCACATATATGCGCCTTCATTCATCAAATAGGCAAGCGTGTGCACACACACACACACACACACACACACACACACACACACAGAAAAAACAACCAAAACAAAATCAAGATATGCTTAGGAGCAACCCTTGAGCTTTTCTCACTGGAAACGCTCCCTTTTGTTGTCAAGTATGCATGCCTCTGATCTATGTCTTGTGCTAAAGATGTTTATTATCCCCATGTCGATGCTGATGAAATTTAAAGGTCTGCGAAACAGCTTCAGAAACAAGTGTCTTTTTGGGGCGAAGTTCCCAAGACGTGGATAGCTGACTTAGAAACACTCGGGTGTACAGGCAAGGCTGTAAGAGATGTCTCCAACCCTTCTCTTCTGCATCCATTGTTGTGTGGATGGCAGTGGGCATGGTGGGAAGCTACACAGGCTTTGTAGAATTAGGGTTAAAGCCCTCTGTGGGATTAGGTGGCCTTCTACTCTGGAGTGTGGCCCTGAGACCTCCTGGGGCTTAGGACAGCTGCCTGAAGGCTCTGAGGAGTAGCGGAGCACCACTGCTGACTTTCTCTCGCCCGTGGCCTTCCTCGGAGAGCCTCGTCCTACCTTCCGCTCTTACTTTCCTTCTAGCTGAAGACCATCGTGCTGTCTGTAGACTTCCTGTTTCCACCCCCAGCACTGCGTCTATCTCTACCATAGCAGCAATAATACCACCTGGAATTTGTTTTTTTATTTTTTGGTTTTTCGAGGTAGGGTCTCACTCTAGCTCAGGCTGACCTGGAAATCACTATGTATTCTCAGGCTGGCCTCGAACCCACGGCAATCTGCCTACCTCTGCCTCCTGAGTGTTGGGATTAAAGGCGTGTGCCACCATGTCCGGCTTCCACCTGGAATATTTTTGTTGTAGTTTAAAAAAAGTTGGTGTCTGATGTTTCTAGAACTCTTTGATGCTAAGTGCTTCAAATAAATTATCTCTCTGAACCCCATCATGTGGCCTGCTCAGATCAGTGAGTTATTTGATCTGATGGTACTAAGGCTTTTGTTTTCAAGTAGCTATTAATGAAAGACCTGGAGAAGTTTCAAGTACATGAAAGACAGCTGGGGAAAAGGAGAGGGACTTGGCTCAGTTCAACCTTACGTGGCCTGCAATGTTGGCGACCCCTTCATGGTGTCATTCAGACCGAACAAGCCAGCTGCCGGGACATCACTCGTGCTGGGCTACTGTGTTTTGACCTCAGTGACTCGTTGGCATCCTATGACTGACCACACTGTTGGCAGGGGTTGAGGGTTTTTCCTGAGGGAATGGATGTTCCCACCATCTATAATTCTGGGAAGATCAATTGGAAATGAGGTCTTGGCCTGGAAGACAGTGCTGAGAAAATTCCATGCCTCTGGTCTCATGGGTAAACAGGCACCCAAGTGGTGTGACCTGTTCTGAAGGAAGTCATGTCTAGAATTCAGTTTTAGAGGATTTCAGTCTATTGATTCTTTTCTTTCTTTTTTTTTTTTTTTTTTTTTTTTTTGGTTTTTCAAGGTAGGGTTTCACTCTGGTCCAGGCTAACCTGGAATTAACTATGTAGTCTCAGGGTGGCCTTGAACTCACAATGATCCTCCTACCTCTGCCTCCTGAGTGCTGGGATTAAAGGCGTGCGCCACCACGCCTGGCTTGTGATTCTTTTCTATTATTCTCAGTGGTAGCAGATGTCTGTTGTGTTTGTCTTCCCAGTATTCACTTTACCCTTTTCTGGTGAATAACAACTTTCCTTTCCTTCTGGGCTACTGGATTCCCTGCACATTCCATGGCCTTCACACAGGACTGTTCCATCTCATGGTTTCAAAGGAGTGGCATGTGACATGTGATAGACACAGACCTGGCCATATTGAGTAGCCCATGGCTGAGCATATGACCCCAGATTGGCCAACCAAAGACAGTCTTAGGACTTACTGAGACTGGTGGGAAGGAGTCATTGCTGGGCTGAACATAACCGGCCCGGCCGGAGCTGTCCTTGGGAGAATGAAGTAGACAGAGCTAGACAGGTTCAGGAAGGGGCTGTGGATCCTGAGAATTTTCTTTGAGTTTATGAATTCAACCACACCCAAACTAAGAGTATACATATGCTTTTTAAATTGTGTGAATAATAAAAAAAAACAAACCACTAAACCAAAGAGTTTCTCCTTTTGGCTTATGTTTGTTCTGATTGGTGTTTCTGTCATTTGCTCCTAAGGGTAACATGTTAAATATGTCTTCCATGTCTTGTCTGGTCATGGCGTGGAGTCTGGGAAGGCTCTATGCCCCTGTTTGGAATAAAGTGTAGTGAGAAGACAGCCAGCTTCCGGAGCCGATGGACATCCCCAGGAAGTAGCCTGCAGGGCAGGAAGTGAAGGCAGCAACTACCCAAAGGTGGACTGTTAATACTCCTCTTGGTGGATTAAATCCCAGGGAAAGGCATAATGTGGTCATTGACAATGTTTTTATCCTGTTCATATCAGCAGTGGTCATCATAGCCAAAGGCGGAAGCAGCCCAAGTGTCTGTCCATTGGCAGATAAATTCACTGGGGTATGCAACAGAGTATTATCCAGTTTTAAGACATGAAGGAAATTCTGACACATGCCACCCCACCAAGGAACCTTGAAGTCCTAATGCTTAATGAAATAAACCAGGACCCCAAACAAAATCTTGCATGCCTCTACTTATATGAGGTATGGAGAGTTGTCAAATTCATACAAACAATGTAGAATGGTGTTTTCCAGGGGCTGGGAGAAGGGAGAATTGAGAAGCTCATCTTTAATGGGCATAAGGGTTCAATTTTACAAGACAAAAAGGTGTGGAGATTGGTTTTGTAACAGTGTGAGTATACTCACACTACTGAATTACGGAATCCTGGGTCCACACTGGGATTCCTTATTAGGGCTTGCCAAGGATGCTACCATTTTTGTTTTCTTTCTTGGGGGTGGGGTCTCCCTCTAACGTAGGTTGATCTGGAACTCACAGTGTAGTCTCAGGCTGGCCTTGAACTCACACTGATTCTCCTACCCCTGCCTCCCTGGAGTTGGTATTAAAGGCGTGTGCCACCCTGCCTAGTCTTTATTTATTTATTTATTTTAGAGAATATAATAACTCATACTCTTAAATTTAGTGCATCACATTTTCTTAGATGTTTCAGTTATAGCTAAAAATCAGAGAATACTTAAAATATTGTGATCATAAACATTGCCACACCTATGTTAACACACCTATAAATTTGAGGAATATTTCTTTAGAATCTACTTAAAAACAAAACAAAACCTTTCCAGGAAAATGGTGAATTTGAGCAGCATTGGTCAGTTGATTGAAAACTCAGGGCCAGAGAAACTCTGGGCCACTCAAGGTAAAGCTTCTAGAAGAGAATTAAGAGAATACACCAGACACCGCATGTACCACTGAGAGGAGCCACTGAAAGGGAGCCACTGAATGTGCCACTGAATGTTCCTCAGTCACTTTTTGCTGCCTCAGTGGGGGTTTTCTCAATGCATGTCCTAGAGCAATCATGTTAAATGTCAATTTCTTGAAACTCCATTTTGTTCCCAAAGACTTGTTTCTTAAGATAAGGGAGGTTTTTCTAAAGTTCCAGGGTTTCACTTCACCTTGTAGATGACATTTTGTGTGTAACCTTATGATCAGAATGGCTATCACAAACTGGGTGCTGGGGTGCTATCAGGGGTCCCTGGTTAGGGTCAAGTGAGCACAGGAGCCATCCCCCATCAAATGGACTTTTCAGCCAGGACTGAGTAAGGGAACAAGGAAGCCACAGAGAAGATGGTCCTGACCCACATCACTTACCATGCTTGCATCTGATCTCCTCATCTCCTGACCCCAAAGAACATCTAACTGTCCTCTTCTTGTTTGTTTGAGGCTGGCCTTGAACTCACAGATATTCTCCTACCTCAGCCTCCCAAGTGCTAGGATTGAAGGTGATGAACAACCACACCCAGTGAGTGTCGTTTTAAACACATAGCCTGGCACCTGCTTTAAGATGACACTCTTGGGCTGGAGAAATGGCTTAGTGGTTAAGGTGTTTGCCTGCAAAGCCAAAGGATACTGGTTTTCCAAGATCCATATAAGCCAGATGCACAAGGGGGTGCATGCACCTGGAGTTTGTTTACAGTGGCTGGAGGCCCTGGTACACCCATTTTTCTCCCCCCTCTCTGCCTCTTTATCTCTCTCAAACAAACAAACAAACAAACAAATAAATAAATAAAATATATATAAAAAAGGTGACACTCTAAGGAGTTGGATTAATGATCTTTCTGAATACAAGATAATCCTCAGAGTCAACAGCCATGCGTGTGCGTGCGTGCGTGCGTGTTTCCTCAAAGGTAGCACACCTACCATATCTAAGTCTATGCTTCCTCCATTTGCAACTTCATGTCTTCTGGGTTGGTGAGTGGGTTCAAGGAGGACATTTTTACTGGGGGGACCCGAGGTAAGGTTTTCATTGTATGTAAAGTTATGGGCGTCACCTGGCCATCAGTGGATCAGCAGATTTGAGGTGACAACGCTAATGACATGATGAGGAAAGAGAGGAATGCATGTCGAACTTCCAGGGCATCACTTACAGCTCTGCATTTTAAATTGCGAATAGGAAGTTATAGTAACTGGCTGGTGACAAGGGCATACTAACTAGGGGTGTAGTTACCTCAGAGGTTGACTATCTGGGCCCCCCCTATCAGAGAAATACTGGCCTAGAAGGAGAGAAACTTGGAATGCAAAGTAGAGGAGGGAGATGAACATCAATTTCAGCCTGAGGACCTGCCAGCCAGGAACGTGTCATTCCTGCTTTACTTGCCTTTCTGAAATCCCTGCAGCATTTCTGGGCACATGGGCTCTTGCAAGTTTTCTCTCCCAACAGTGCAGGGTGCACACGCCTTTGTTGGAGGGCTGCCCTCATGTGGCCATAGATGGAAGTGCTTGAGAATTTGCATTTCTTTGTACTGGGGCATATACGTACCTATATGCTAATCAGGACAATTCTAAAACGGCCTACATTATGTCCAGAGTTCCTCTGTAGGGCTGAGTCAAAGATGCCCGAGGTGAGACTTTGATGGCGTACCCTTAGTTGGTCTCCTGATTCTATTTCTAGTCTTCATTCTTTTACCATTTCCCCCCTAATGAATCACTTTTATATGAATTCTGTTCTCAAGGTTTGCTGCAAATCCAACCCAAGACATTTTCTCAGGAGCTTGAAATTAAAGAAGCAAAGATATTAAATTTGTAATTAGAGTTTAAATGTCTGAGGGAATTCAATTAATTTTCTAAGTAATGTTAAATGTTGAAAGATGGTTTGGTCAGGCAGGACTTGGCTGGAATATTAATAAAAGGACATGAAAGCAGCTGCTATTTTTGTGTGAAATTTGTTAGGTTTTAAAACAGAGTAGAAAAGTTTATTAGATTTTAACTTACAAATTTAATACATTTGATGTGAAGAAAATAAAAATGTTTTTAGGAATCGCTATCCAGGTTAGTGAGTTTTTTTTTGTAAGGCAGTAGAATCTCATTAGACTTTGAAGAAAATAAGTATTGAATGAATGAATGCAAGGTGTACCTGTATATTTATAAATGTCTGTAGCTATATTCTTCACTGTAAATGTGAGTTATCAAGTACATGCAGCAAGATATGTAAAACACTCAAGTCAATATCAAAATGTCAAGCCTGAACTAAAAATTAGAAGTACTCATAAATTATCCCAGATACTCATTTAGCAAAGTAGACAACTAATTATGATTATGCTCATCAATGCATATAAAATAGGTAGTTCAACATAAAAATGAATCTATAAAAAGGCACATCAATGATCATGAATGCAGGATATCATTACACCCCATCCTAGTAATCACCCGAGGTAGCTGCACTTTGAAAATGTGAAGTTTCACGTTGGCACTGCAAGGTGGGATGACAAAAGTTGAATATATTTCCAGCTGTGTCTGTTTGACTAACTGCTGTGTTCAGTGTCACCCAAGAACACAAGGACAGAGTTCAGCAAATGGCATGAAGCCATTCTATTTATTACAATAACAGGGAGTGGGAGTTTTATTTGCAGTCTCCTAACTTGTGCAAAGCAGAGTGAAATGTCCAGTGCCTTAAGATGTTGTTGATATGAATTGAGACTTAACTTTTAAAAATTTCAAATTTTAGGACTTAAATTTACCTTTGGTAATTCACCTTTTTTTTTTTTAAAAAAATTATTTATTTATTTGAGAGAAAGAGAGAGAAAAAGAGAAACAAGAAAAGAGTAAGTATGGGTGCACCACAGCCTCTTGCCTCTAGAAACAAACCCTAGACACGTGCGTATCCCTTTGTGCATTTGGCTTTACATGAGTACCATGAAATTGAACCCAGGCCACTAGGCTTTGTAAGCAAGAGCATGGTCAGTCATCTTTGATGTCTGGTTATGAGATGCACAAGATGGAACATGCATCTGGAGTTCATTTGCAGTGGCTAGAGGCCCTGGCATACCCATTCTCTCTTCTCTCTCTATTTGTCTCTCTGTTAAATAAAATAAAATAAATTTTAAAATTTCTCTTAGTAAAAATATTTAAATTTCCCCTGTGGAAGTCTTACACATCATCATTGCACCTCAAAACTTCATGTTTTTTGATGTTAGTGTAAACAGATTTCCCTGATATTTAATTTTCTAATTGCTGTTTATAATTGGATTACATTCCATTTTAGTATGTTGATTTTATGTTTGACTAACTTGTTAAATTCTCTTATTAATTTTAATAATTTATCTGTGGGGAAAATTGTGATTTTTTTGTTTGTTTTTTTTCTAGGTAGGGTCTCATTCTGGCCTGGGCTGACCTAGAATTTACTCTGTAGTCTCAGGGTGGCCTTGAACTCACAGCAATTCTACTACCTCTGCCTCCCAAGTGCTGGGATTAAAGGTGTGAGCCACCACGCTTGGCCTAATGTACAGTTCTGAAGCATTTTTCTCCCTTTCTTTTCATTTCTTTTTCTTCCTTGTGTTATGGTTTGGACCTGAAATGCTCCCCTGTGCATAAATGCCTGGTCCCCAGCTGGTGGCACTGTTTGGGGAGGTTGTGGGCCTCCGACCTTGGCCTCCTTCTTGTCCCATCCTCACTGCTTCCTCATCTGCCAAGATGTGACCAGGCCGCGGGGCCAGCTCCTGCCATTGCAGACCATGCTGTTCAATCGTCATGCTTCCTGGGTGCACTGTGCCTTCTGGAAGTGGGGCCCAAATTTACAGTGAAGAATATAGCTCTCCTCCTGCAAGTAAGTTGTTCTGAGAAAAGCAGCGGGTATGCCTTGCTATGCTGTATGCAACTTGTAGCATGTGGTCTGAATTGAAAAGAAACTAGTTAATTTGGCATTCAGGCTGTAGCGTGGTTGTTGCTGGGTGCCTTTAGCCAGGTTTACAGTGAGAATTCTGAGCAAAAAGAAGTGAAAAAAATGTTTAGTTTGGCCAGGAATGGAATGTGAACATGAATAAAATTGTAGAAGGGGCTGACAAGGCCAGTTGTAAGTGGCTGTAATTATTAAAGAGATTGGTGCCATTACAGAGAAACACTGGACTTTGCTATTATGGAGAAACCTTTGGCTTTGTGCTAGGACAGCATGAAAGGCACCCTGAGAACCAGATCACACTGACAGAAGGCTCCAGGGAAATGTTTTCCTCAGTCTAGCAGCATGGACATTCAAAGATGCTACAGGTGCGTGAAGGCTAAGCCTGGCTAGAGACCCCAGGATGCTGGAGAAACCAGACGCACCGAATGGAGCTGCCCCAAGAGAGGCAGAAAGGCTTCAGGTGGGGCCTGCTGGAGCCACAGGATGCTGCCATAATATCCAGGTGCTGCCTGTGGAGCTACAGGACTTCATGTTTGCCCTGCTGGGTTCAGTCTCACTTGGTGTGGCCTCTCCTTGCCATCCTCCTGCGCTTCCCTTTTAGCGTGGGGGTTCTGTTCTGTGCCATTGCAGGCTGCGCAGCCAGTGTTTGACACTTCAAGGCTCACAGCTAAACTTTCTTTGGATCGCAGAAGAAACTCTGGGCTTAAAAAACTGTCTGTGTGTGTGTTTGCTGCTGCACCCACCAAGCTGGCCCATGAGCTTTCAATGATCCAGTCTCCACCTCTCTTCTTCCTGTGGCATTCTGGGATTACCGACACATCGTGCCACATCCAGATTTTTCATAGGTTCTGGGATCTGAACTCTGGTCCTCACACAAATACAAGCGTTCCATCCACGGAGTCATCTCCCCAGTCCCTGACTTTTGGACAGTGTTGGGACTGTTAACATTGTGGGCTTTTAAAGCTGGACTGAATGCATTTTGCGCTATGAGCCTATGGGAGCCAGGGGTGGCATGTCAGGGTTTTAGTGTGAAACGTCACCCACAGGCTCATGGGCGTGCATGCTTGATCTCCACATGCCGAGCTCATTTTCTTCTGGCGTGACTAAGGCAGGTTCGGTGTCATTGCTCTTTGTATTCCTTTCTGAGGTGTACTTTGATTTTACAGAGTGGCAGACGCACTCAAGTTCTGTTTTCCGCATAGAAAAACCTACTGCTGGGCTGGAGGGATGGCTTAGCGGTTAAGGCATTTGCCTGCAAAGCCAAAGGGCCTAGGTTCAATTCCCCAGGGCCCACGTTATCCAGAAGCACAAGGGGGTACTCGTGTCTGGAGTTCCTTTGCAGTGCCGTGCCCATTCTCTCACACTCTGTCCCTCTTTCTTTGTTAAATAATAACTAAACAAATAGATAAAAAAGGAAAGAAAACCTAGTGCTATTGGTTTTGGTCACTTTCATTAAACAGAGGAAGGGAAGCTGGGTGTGGTGGCGCACATCTTTAATCCCAGCACTCGGGAGGCAGAGATAGGACTGCTGTGAGCTTCAGAGTGAGGTCCAGGCCAGCTTGTGGCTAGAGTGAAACCAAGGCTCAAAAAAAACAAAACAAACAAACAAAAAAAAAAAAACTAAAGAGAGAGGGGGAGGAGGGAAAGGGCTCCAAGTTATACCTGAAGAAAAATTGAAGCACAATTCGTCTTATTAAAAATGATGAGGAAATTTTCCACTAGTGTGGAGGATCAGAAGGTAACGTAACAAAAACCAAACCACAGCTCCGATGGAGCAAGTACCACAAGGTAGGCTGCAAAGATTTTTGAATTCGGTCAGTATAAACAGTAAGGGTTATCCAAGTCCTTCTCAGGAAGGTCAGGGACACCGTGACTATTTGTGATTATGTTTGTCTCTGAAAAAGCTAATCTGAGGTACTGGGAAGCTACAAAACTGTCTCTGTGTCTACCTGTAACATCCAACCCTGGGCTTCTCTGACATTTTAAATAGCTCATTCTAGAGCAAACCAAATGGAATATTCAAAAAGAGTGCATTTGTAGACAATGGAAAACTGAAGGTATGGATGTTTTTAAACTGCATTTAGAAAAACACATCTGCTACCTTCATGATTTGCTACTAGAGCATCTGGTCTCTTGTTAAACATGTAAACTCTACACTAGCCTCCCCCCACCTTTTTTTGTTTTTTCGGTTGAATCAGGGTCTCATGTAGTGCAGGCTAGCCTTGAACTTGCCATACAGCTAAGGATGACCTTGAACTTCTGATCTTTTCGTTTCTACCTTCCAGATGGTGCTGGGATTACAGGCGCGCACCACTCCATCAGTGACTTTCTCATTGTTGTGAACACACACCTGGCCGGAAGCAGTTTAAGGAAGGAAAAGTTTACTTTGGGTCACCGGTTTTGGGGCATGGCAGCGGAGCGGAGCTTAGGCAAGAGGTGAGTGGAGAGCCAGCGCGGAGGGCCGGGCTTCGAGCTCCAAGCTTCGCCCTGGTGACCCACTTCCTCCAGCCAGGCCGCCTCCTTCCCAGTCGGCGCCACCGGCTGGGGACCAAGTGTTCCAACACGCCAGCCGACGGATGTGGGGGCTTTTCTCTGCTCCAACCTCAAGAACCACCAGGCTCGGTTTTCCGCAGAGGGACTGAATCCCCCGCTGTGTGCATGCAAGGCAGGGACTCTGCCTACTGAGAAGTCCCAAGTTAAAGCCTTTCCCTAAGGGACCAGCAGGTCTCACCCTGTGCAAAAACATACTGCTGATCAAAATCTAGTTGTCTGCGGGGCGTGGTGGCGCACACCTTTAATTGCAGCTCTAGGGATGCAGAGGTAGGAGGATCGCCGTGAGTTCGAGGTCACCCTGAGACCATAGTGAATTCCAGGTCAGGCTCTAGCCTGGGCTAGAGTGAGACCCTACCTTGAAGAACAAAACAAAACAAAACAAAAATCTAGTTATCTGGTGTTATGGAATGTTTGAATGTATTCAAGAAATAAGTTTGGGGCTGGGAGATGGCTCAGACGTTAAGGCGCTTGCCTGCCAAGCCTAAGGACCAAGGTTTGATTTCTCAGTTCCCACATAAAGCCAGATGCACAAAGAGGTGCATGCATCTGGAGTTTGTTTGCAGTGCCTAGAAACCCTAGCATGTCCATACTCTCTCTCTCTTTTTGTGCTTGCAAATAAAGAAATAAAATACCTTTTAAAAAAGTTTGAAATTTAAGCAAAGGATGAAGGTATGGAATCCCTCCCCTTCTTTAGAAAAATGTTTATTTTGGAGTGGCGGAGATGGCTCAGTTGAGAAAGGTGTTTGTTTGCCAAGCCTGCTTGAATGTGTTTGGAGTTTGTTAGTAGTGGCAAGAGGTTCTGGTGCACCTATTCTCCCTACTCTCTGCTGAGCCAGCTGGGTCGCTCTCTCTTTATGTGTCTTGTGACATGCTGAAACTTTGAGCCCAGGGACATGTGACTGCCATATTATTTCAACCCCAATACATCCGAGTTGAAACTCTGCGACACAGAATCCTGTTTCATCATTGAGACTATATAATCCTTGCTTAAATTTATTCATTCTCATTCTCTAAAAGGAAAGCTATCTGCTGGGCATGGTGGCACACGCCTTTAGCCCCAGCATGTGGGAGGCAGAGGTAGGAGGACTGCTATGAGTTTGAGGCCAGTCTGAGACTACATAGTGAATTCCATCCAGGTCAGCCTGGGAAAGAGCAAAACCCTACCTTAAAAGAAAAGCTATCTGAAAATGAAATGAAGAGTTTTTTCTTAATTATATAATTGGTAAAATGCTCTCATTTCCTGCTTTCCCAAACTCAAAATAGGCAAAGTGGTAAGATTATCATATTTTTATTTTTTATTCTTTTGTGTTTTTTTTTTGAGGTAGGGACTCGCTGTAGCCCAGGCTGACCTGGAATTCTCTATTGTCTCAGGGTGGCCTTGAACTCTTGGTGATCCTCCTACCTCTGCCTCCCAAGTGCTGGTATTAAAGGCATGCACCACCACACCCAGCTAAGATTATTATTTTAAGAACATTCTTATTTACTTATTAGAGACAGAGAGGGAGGGGGCACCAGGGCTTTTAGCCACTGCAAACGAACTCCAGATGCATGTACTACCCTGTGCATGTGGCTTATGTGGGACTTGGAGAATCAAACCTGGGTCCTTAGGTTTCGCAGGAAAGTGCCTTAAGTACTAAGCCATCTCTCTCACCCAGATTATTATATTTTAAATATTGTATTTATTTATTAGAGAGAGAGAGAATGAAAATGGGTATGCTAGGGCCTCTTGCTGCTGCAAATGAATTGCAAATGCATGGGCCACTCTTGTGTCCTATTTTACATGGGAACTGTATAATTGAACCTGGGCTGGTAGGCTATGCAAGCAAGTGCCTTTGACCACTGAGCTTATTTCCTCAGGCTACAAGGTTATTTTTTATTTTTTTTTATTTTTGGTTTTTTGAGGTAGGGTCTCACTCTGGCTCAGGCTGACCTGGAATTTACTATGTAATCTCAGGGTGGCCTCGAACTCTTGGCGATCCTCCTACCTCTGCCTCCCGAGTGCTGGGATTAAAGGCGTGCGCCACCATGCCCGGCTCAACAAGGTTATTTTTATTGACTTATTTTAAATTTTTTTTCAGGCAGGGTCATAAACAGTAGCCCAGGTTGGCCTTGAACTCATGGTAATCCTCTTGCATCTTTGAGTGCGGGAGTTTAACTTTGTTTAGAGTCTTGAGTGTTGGAATTTCAGACAAAAGCTACTATGTCTGGCTGTAAGTTTTTTTTTTGAGGTAGGGTCTCATTCTGGTTCAGGCTGACCTGGAATTCACTATGTAGTCTCAGGGTGGCATCGAACTCATGGCAACCCTCCTACCTCTGCCTCCCAAGTGCTAGGATTAAAGGCATGCATCACCACATTTGGCTGTAAGTTGTAAAGTAAATCTTTTTTTTTTTAAAGATCTGGAAACTTTAGTGGGGGACTCATGATGATCCAAGGGTCTGTGCTGCTCAGTAGCAACCTTTAACCCGGGGAGGAAATTGCTAGTTTATGGTTTGTTTTATGGTCAACACCATTCTTTATAGTTTTTTGTCTATAGTCTAAACTACAAGGGAAAATAATTGGAAACATTATGATAAAAATAATAGCATGAGTCCTCTGTTGCTATAGTCACAAGAATAAATTGAATCCATTGCTCTGGAAAATTGCTGGAACGGGTGTGCTTTAGCATTGCTCAGCGGGTGTGTTTGTTAAGAACTTTAATCTGTCAGTTTCCATCAAGATGATGCAGCTCTCAGAAATAGTTTATAGCTGTACTTTTATCAGGTCTTGGTTATTTTGAAAGAAAATAATGGAGTAGAAACAGTTATCACTATGTTGGAAATTTAAGTAATTTTTAAAAAAGTGTCCTGGCAGGTACACATCTAAAAGCCTAAAAGCATATGGGAGTGTTGTTTCCACTATCACAGAAGATGCTATTGTCAGAACTAACTGAACTCCAGATCATTTTCCAAGTCATTGACAATCATTAGTACAATGTGGGATTTGAAGATGTACCATGGAAGCCAGATGAAGTGGACTGGAAATTCACTCAGTCTATGACAGGTCATATATACTTACATGCACACACACACACACACACACACACACACACACACACACACACCTCCTAGGTGTCTCATATGAGAGAAAACATGAAATATTGTCTTTCTGGGCCTGGCTTATTTGTGTACTCTGGTAAGTTCCAGTTCCATCCATGACATGATCTTGTTTTTCTTTATGGCTGAATAATACTCCATTACATATGTCATATACGCCTCATTTGACCCCTGGCCGATTCCCTAACTTGGTGATTGTGGGCCGCGGTGGCGCACGTGGGCACCAGGCCGACTCCGTGTGCGCTGCCCCGGCCGCCCCGCCGGCTGACTTAGATGTTCCCAGCAGGGAGGGAGCTGCAGCTTGTGGTACTTCAAATTTTAGTTTTAGCTTTAGTTTTAGTTTTTTTTTTTCAGGAACCTCCATCCTGGTTTCCACAGTGGTTGTACTACTTCATTTTTCCAACAGCAGTGTATAAGCCTCTCTTTCCCTGCATCCTTGCCAGGATCTTTTTTCCCCCGTAATCATAGCCATTCTGAAAGGGTGAGATGAAATCTCAGTGTAGTCTCAATTGCATTTTCCTGATGGCTAAGGGTATTAAACATTTTTTTCATGTATCTATTGGCCATCTGTACTTTGTATTTTGAAAAGTATTTGCTTATTTCATTTGCCTGTGCATTCATTGGGCTATTTGATTTAAAAAATTTTTTTTTTATTCCCAGCTAACCTGGAACATACTCTGTAGTCTCAGGCTGGCCTTGAACTCACGGTTGTCCTCTTACCTCTGCCTCCCAAGTGCTGGGATTAAAGGCGTGCACCATCACAAATGGCTGTTTTTTTTTTTTTTTTTAGACTTATTTTATTTCTTTTTTTTTTTCGAGGTAGGTTCTCACTCTAGCCCAGGCTGACCTGGATTTCACTGTGGAGTCTCAGGGTGGCCTCAAACTCACGGTGATCCTCCTACCTGTCTTCCGAGTGCCACCACGCCCGGCTCTTCTAATTTCTTTTTTTTAAATTAATTAATTAATTAATTAATTTGAAAGTGACAGACACGGAGAGAAAGACAGATAGAGGGAGAGAGAGAGAATGGGTGCGCCAGGGCTTCCAGCCTCTGCAAACGAACTCCAGACGCGTGCGCCCCCTTGTGCATCTGGCTAACATGGGACCTGGGGAACCGAGCCTTGAACCGGGGGTCCTTAGGCTTCACAGGCAAGCGCTTAACCACTAAGCCATCTCTCCAGCCCTTATTTTATTTCTTTATGAGAGAGAGAGAGAGAGAGAGAGAGCAAGAGAGAGAGAGAATGAGAATGGGTGCTCCAGGGCCTCTAACCATTGCAAACAAACTCTGATGCATGTGCCACTCTACATGGGTACTGGGGAATCAAACCCAGGTTGTTAGGCTTTGCAGGCAAGCACCTTAATTGCTGAGCCATCTCTCCTTCCTGGCAGTGTTTGCAAATGAAGAAACTGAAACTCAGAGAAGTGAAGTAACTTGATCAAGGTCACACAGTAAAATGGAGGGCTGGGCCTCAAGCCTAGGTGCATCTTAACTCTAGAATCTTCCATATCTTGGTGCTTATTGCTTCCTATCATCTCTAACTTATGGTGTTGCTGTTTTCTTTTTAATCTTTTGAAAACTTTTTTATTTTGAGAGAGAGAATGGGCACGCCAGGGCCTTTCAACCGCTGTGGACGCACTCTAGAGGCGTGCACCCCCTTGTACACATGTGCAACATTGCATGCTTGCATCATTGTGCATCTGGCCACCAGCAGTGGGACCTGGAGACTTGAACATATGTTCTCAGGCTTTGCGCGCAAGCACCTTAACCACTAAGCCATCTCTCCAACCCCCGCCCTTTATTTTTGAAATATGTGAGCTTTTAGGTTGAGCAGTATATTCAAGAGAGTTAGCACTTGCCTAGAGGGTTTTTTTTTTTTTTGAAACAGTGGTGAGAGAATAATATATTTAGTACTTCTTAATTTTGATCAGTTACTTTGTTGTCTTTAGGATTTTTGCTTTTTAATTTTAAAAACAATTCTTTGTTCTTCTGTAAAGAAAACTTTTTGGTTATAGGTCAAGAGCACGATTCTACCCCACGTGCGTTCCTGTGCTCATGTCATGCACCAGCCAGGAGAGAGGGGTCTCCGCGCGGTCCAAAGCCAAGCCTCCTAGGCAGAGACTCTGAATATGTGCAAACATCATTTAGTGGACTGTTACAAGAAAAATTCTAGACAAATCAAACTTAGCAGAACTTCTTTGTACAAATAAAAGACTTGTGGGCCGGAGAGATGATTTATCTGTTAGGGCACTTGCCTGTGAATCTATGGACCCAGGCTCGATTCCCCAGTACCCATGTCAGCCAGATGCACAAGGTGGTGCATGCATCTAGAGTTCCTTTGCAGTGGCTAGAGGCCCTGGTGTGCCCCATTCTCTTCTCTCAAATAAATAGATAAAATACAAAAAAAAAAAAAAAGATTTAAAAAAAAGACTTGTGAATTGGGCATCTAGGTGAATGGGTAGAGGTCCAGAGGACTCCACTCAGCAATGTGCAGGTGGGGCTGGCGGTAGAAGGAAGTGACACACAGAACAGCCTGACCAGCATTCACCTTATTTGGAATGTTTTGGCAGCTGCAGTCTGTAATTGGCTGAAAGCTCAGCTGTTGCAGTTGGCTGTGACTTGGTTACTTGTTACAACATTCTTAAATTAGGTTGCAGCTTGTTTAAGTATTAAGTGAGCTTATAGTTCACTTTGTATGGAGACAGCTTTAGGCCAAATTGAATTTAATGGAACCCATTATGATTCATATGGCTTGATGCTTATGGCTCCAATATTTCTTGTGTGTATTTAGGACCTGGCAACTATAATTAAACTTGTTTTTGTTTTGTTCTGCTATTTTTTTTTTTTTTGAAACAGAGTCTCACACCATAGCTCAGGCTGAATTGGAACTTATGTTAGTCCAGGATGGCTTCAAACTAAGGTCAGTCCTGCCTCTACCTCTTGAATGCTGGGATTGCAGCTGTGAGCCACCAAGCCTGGCCCAACTGAATGTTGTCTTGAAATCAGTTAAGTACAAATAGTTAAAAGTAAAGCAAATCTAGTTCTCTAAACAGCTTTTGTCAACACATAGCTGCGTTGGGAGGCACCCTTCCTCGGCTCCTTACCTGTAAATGATCGCTGTTTTCAGTTTCTATAAGTTTCAGATCTTACCCGCTGGCTCTCGTTATGTAACCAGCATTTGGCTCATGCTGTCCTCACCCTGTCATTCTAGTGGCTACTCAGTGCTACCTACATATGGAGGTCTTTATGGCCAGCACTTCTGCAGGAAGTGTAACATGATTGGCCTTTTCCTCTTGTATATCACTTTTCTTGTTGCTGTTGGGCTCATACTAGTTTGGCTTTTTAAGTTGTTTAGTTTTCTGTGAAGATCTTTAATTGTTTCTTCAAATCATTGAGAATCATGTTCCCTTGTGAAAAAAAAAACTCCGATACACCAGACGTTACTTCCATCTGTGGTGGAGTCAGCTTCTACTAACCCGCCATGGTCTTCCATGCACAGCACTCCAGGCGATGCCACTGACAGCGTGGCCCCTCTCTCCTTCCTCGTCTGGTCTGGAGAGAGTCCTCTGGCTTTTCCTTCACTTTGCTGGCGCTCTAGTAGCTTCCAAGTAAATCTGGATATAGTTACATATAAAAGCCTATGTATGTTATAAATATTTTAAAAGCTTTTTTATTGCTTTTTTTGGGGGGTTTGAGGTAGGGTCTCACACTAGCTCAGGCTAACCTGGACTTCACTATATAGTCTTAGGGTGGTCTTGAACTCACGGTGATCCTCCTACATCTGCCTCCCGAGTGCTGGGATTAAAGGTGTGCACCACCACACCCAGTTTTTTAAAAAACATTTTATTTTTGGGCTGGAGAGATTGCTTAACAGTTAAGGCATTTGCCTGCAAAGCCAAAGGACCTTGGTTCAATTCCCCAGGATCCACATAAGCCAGATGCACAAGGGGGCACATGCATCTGGAGTTCATTTGCAGTAGCTGGAGGCCCTGGTGTGCCTATTCTCTCTCTCCTTCTCTGTACCTCTTTCTCTCTTAAATAAATAAAAATTAAAATACTAAAAAAATTTTCATTTCATTTATGGATTTATTTGAGAGAAGAAGGAAGAGAGAGAAAGCTTGAGAGAATGGGTGCACTAGGGCCTCTAGCCACTGCAAACAAACTCCAGATGTATGAGCCACCATGTGCATCTGGCTTATGTGGTTACTGGGGAATTGAACCTTCAACTACCAGCTTCCAGGATCATAACCTATTTCTACTGTTGATTTCAACCTTGTCATTCATAAGTGTTTGGCAGAGCTTATCAGTAGATCCATAGCGCTCATTGCTCCACCTCATTCCTTGTCTTTAAAAAAAAACAGCAATGATGGGCTGGAGAGATTGCTCAGTGGCTAAGGCACTTGGCTACAAAGCCTATGGACCCAAGTTTGATCCCCCAGTATCCATGTAAAGCCAGATGCCCAAAGTGGCACATGTGTCTGGAGTTTGTTTGAAGTGGCTGGAGGCCTTAGCATGCCCATTTTCTCTCTCTCTCTCTCTCTGCCTCTTTCTCTCTCACTCTTAAAAATAAATAAATAAACAAATAAATAAAATATTTAAAAAACTAGTAATGAATTAAGTTAGTCCATACATTTATTTTTATTTATTTATTTGAAATTGACAGAGAAAGAAAGAGGCAGATAAGAGAGAGAGAGAGAGAGAGAGAGAGAGAATGGGCTCGCCAGGGCCTCCAACCACTGCAAACTAACTCCAGATGCATGCGCCCTTGTGCATCTGGCTAATGTGGGTCTTGGGGAATCCTTAGGCTTTATAGGCAAGCACTTAACCGCTAAGCCATCTCTCCAGCCCAGTCCATACATGTTTTGAGCAACTGTTGGATAGCTACCATAAGTCAGACAATGAGAAAGTCATTGGGGAATAAAAAATGATGAACCCCCTCCCCCCCCAAAAAAAGAATTAGAAATGCAGTTCTCCAAACACACTGTGCTCTTCCAGGCCACCGTACCTTTGCACATGTTTTTTTTCCTTTCTGCTTGGACTTCTCATCCTTTTGGTATTTCTCTGTGGAGCTTAGACTCATCCTTCAAAACAGTGACCAAAGTTCAGTGTGAGGCCTGGGGAGATAGCTCCCCAGGTTAAAGGTGTTTGCTTGCAAAACCTGCCTGCCTGGGTTAGATTCCCTGCGACTCATATAAAGGCAGATGCTCAAAGTGGCATATGTGTCTGGAGTTTGTTTATAGTAGCAAGAGGCTCTGGAACCTATGCGCTAACGCCCTTCTCTCTCTCTCTCTCTCTCTCTCTCTCTCTCTCTCGTATGCATGTGCACACACAGTGTGCTGGTGCTCACCTGTAATCCCAGCACTTGAGAGGCTGAGGCAGGAGGATAGGAGGTTCAAGCTCAGCCTAGACTATGGAGTGACCCCCTGCCTCACAACAAACACATGTACAGATCAAGCGCTTTCTCCCTGTCAAGAGAACTATTGAATTGCCTTGCGATTCCACCCTAGCTCCCTGTCCTGTCCCTGTCCATACAGCTGGCTGTCAATTCCATGTTGACTAGCTGCTCTGGTCACCTTTGTGCACTGTGTTAATACAATTCTGTTATTTGTATGGCCACTGTCCTCCCACGTGTCCCAAGCGGGCACATCTGCCCTCTTACATCCTTTCTTTGCTGCATGCCAGCAGCTAAGTATACCCACCTGCCAGTCAGAGTAGCATCTTCTTCACCGCTGGTGATTGGTGGGCAGCTCCACGCCCACCTGACCTTCTTGGCTTGATCTTGATCTCACGTGTGTTGAGCCAGTGCCGCTGAAGCAGACATCATGAGACTAGACAAGCCAAGCTTTTCTCAGTAGAGATGCCTGTGTGGGAGGGAGATGAGGTTGGGGGACTGCTAGTCTGCAGCGTAGGTCTAGTGTTAAAAGAAATAAGGGGGTGGGGAGAGGGCCCAGAGATTAAAGTGCTTGCCCTTCAAGAATGAGGACCTAAATTGGATTCCTAGCGCCTTTGTAAAAATGCCTACAACATGTGCCTGCAACCTCAGTGCTGGGGAAACAGGGAGAGGCAGATCCATGGGGTTTGCTGGCTAGCTTCTCTAGCTAACTCAACAGAAAAAAAGAAAGTGGAGAGCCATGGAGGAAGACATTAGTACACATGCTTTCCATGGGCCACTGGAAACTCTTTCAAGTGGTTTTACACATTCTAAAAAAATGTATTTTATTTATTTATTTATTTGAGAGAAAGAGAGAGAGAGAATGGGCATGCCAGGGCCTCCAGCCACTGCAGACGAACTCCAGATGCGTGCGCCTCCTTGTGTATCTGGCTTACGTGGGTCCTGGGGAATTGGACCAGGGTTCTTTGGCTTTGCAGGCAAACGCCTTAACCTCTGAGCCATCTTCTCCAGCCCGACTTTACACATTTTGTAGATTCACCTTTTGGAGAATGGAACTTGGGACTTCATTTTCATGTATTTTATTTGCAGAAGGAAGCAGCTGGACACAGCGCTGTTTGTACCTCCCGTGTTCCCTGCACCGGGGTACTGGTGGGCTCTGTTCTGCTGGGTTTCAGGGAGCAGGGCAGCTAATGGCATCCCGTCTCACTGCCCATCATAGAAGAGTCTAGAGGGAGCTGCGAGTGGGTCACTGCGGAGCCGGCCGCTGGCTGGCTTCCTCCAGGCAAGCAAGGGGATGCTAAGCTGCTTTTCTGTTGGTGGGGCCTTGAACGGAGCCTGGGCCAGCTGCTAAGAACTCGGCTAGACGTGTGGGGAGAGCCCCTGCCCGGCCAGCTGAAGGCTGTTTGCTGCAGTGACCTTGTACAGGCTGCTGACGGGCACAGCGTCAGACCTGTGAGAGCCGAGAGACAGTGCGGAAGGAAGGACACCTGGAGAGTGGCGTGTGGTTCTGAGGATGTCCCCCTAAAGACAGCGTGGCAGAGGCTTGTTGAAGCCACAGAACTCTGGTCTTAGTGACCAGTTTCCAGGAAGGGGTTGTCACAAGCCTTCGTGGCCTCTGTCCTGGCCCAGCAGGGACACTGAGATCAGCTCTGTCTGAGCATCCTCAGCTCCCAAGACTCCGAAAGGCTGAGCTGAGCCAGGAGTGCTATGAGGACGTGGAGCTCTTTGCACAACTCCCCCTGACAGGGACTTTCTAGAGGTTCCAGAGAATTTACTTGTAATACACGGACCCAGGATATATAGAAACGATTCCCACAAATGTATAAGGAAAAGATTATAGTCAATGAAAAAGCAATTACTAGGAAAAAGACATAAGAAAAAAATGACATGAATAAAAGACACGAAGAGACATTTCATAAAAACGTTTCTTGTCATGATCAAGTGGGAACGCACAGAGTGTTTCTGGGCATAAGAAGCAGAGTTTTCCTGCACAACGCTGTCCTTACTCCTTAGTGCACGTCGGCACAATTGTGCTGGAAAACAATTTGGCATTAATTAGCAAAACTGAACATTTCTATAAGTCAAAATTATGGTACAAGGAATATTATTGAAGAAAAATGTGTAATATTATTTATAGGAATTAAAGATTCAGAATAACCCAGTGTGTCCACCAACAGGGAATTGGCTAACTAAATTTTAGTATATTCATAAAACAGAATTTATGCAGCCCAAATGACTAAAGTGCAGTTCTATGTCAGTACTGATGAATCGTAAATAAAGAAGCAGGTTAGAGAAGAATGCCTCGGGTCTGGCTTCATTTATGCAAAACTGTACAGAAATGAATGGCAGCAGTATCTTGTTTAGAGATATTGGGTGAACTGAATGAAAATTAAGATTAAATAACACGAAAATTTGAGTAGTGGTCATCTATGGTACAAGACGGAGAGGGGGGAGGGAGGTGACAGATGGCTATGTGAGAGGTGTCCTGGTCATTGATGATGGGCCATTGGCTAAGCTGGGTAGTGGCCATGGATGTTTGCTTTATTATTACTTAAGCTATATGTTAGAGTATTTGTTATTTAAACCATATGTATAAATGTATATGCATGCTTATTATCACCTTGTGCATGGTGTCATTTACAATTTTTTAAATATTTTATTTGTTTATTTGAGAGAGAGACAGAAAGAGGAAGAGGCAGATAGAGAGAAAGAATGGGCCTGCCAGGACCTCTAGCCACTGCAAACGAACACCAGATGCAAGTATCTCCTTGTGCTTCTGGCATATGTGGGTCTTGGGGAATTGAACTACGGTCCCTAGGCTTCGCAGCAAATGCCTTAGCCATTAAGCCATTTCACCAGCCCATTGTTTACAATGTTTGAAAGAAGGGAAGGAGAAGGAAGAGACAGTGACTTGGGGGCTGGAGAGAGAGCTCATCACTTAGTACCTGCCTGCAAAGCCTGACCACCTGGCTCAGTTCCCCACGACTCATGTAAATCCAGACGCACAGAGTAGCACATGCATTTGAAGTTTGTTGGCAGTGGCTGGAGGCCCTGGCATGCCTATTCTCTCGGTCTCTCTTCTCTCTCTCCCTGCTTGCAAATAAATAATTTTATAATAAATAATTTAAAACGAGATAGTGAGCTGGGCATGGTGGCACATGCCTTTAATCCCAGTACTTGGGAGGCAGAGGTAGGAGGATCATGGTGAGTTCGAGGCCACCCTGAGACTACAGAGTAAATTCCAGGTTAGCCTGAACTAGAGCAGGACCCTACTTTGAAAAGCAAACAAACAACAACGACACCAACAATGACAAAAAAATGATAGTGCATAGTGTCTTGGATGTGAGGAAGATTCAGGATTGGGACTGGTGATTTGTGGGAAGTGATAAGGTAATGTCTGCTCTGGACCGCTGTGTCCCTGCTCAGAAGGAAGCTGTGGGTCTGTCTTGCCACGACATGCCTCTCCAAGCTGTGTGTTCAGGGTTGGCTTCTTGGAGCAGACAATGCTGGAATTACTTTCTGAAGGTTAGAGGAGGGCATGTCCAAGGCAGAGGCTTACACCACAGTGGCGTGTGGTTGAACAAGAGTGTATTGGGAACCAGACGTGGTGGCATGCATTTATAATCCCAGCACTCCAGAGGCTGAAGCAGGAGGATTGCCATGAGTTCAGTGCAAGCCTAGACTACAAAGTGAGTGTGAGATCCTGCCTCAAAAAAAAAAAAAAAGTACTGAATATGGACATA
Organism: Jaculus jaculus; assembly: GCF_020740685.1. Classification (NCBI taxonomy): domain Eukaryota; kingdom Metazoa; phylum Chordata; class Mammalia; order Rodentia; family Dipodidae; genus Jaculus; species Jaculus jaculus. The sequence continues at coordinate 108,036,659 of NC_059111.1, read as the reverse complement.
TAAGTGAATCTGAAAACATAATTTATGTAAATACAGAAACTAATGTTGGAAAGACTCCACTTTCAATTACAACAGAGTCAAGAGAATATTAGAATTGTGGTATTTCTGAGCTGGGAAGAGAAAGAGCAGACATTGATTGGCGTTGTGTTCTGTTCTTTGTGTTCTGTTCTTAACCACCAGGATAGGTGAGGGAGGGGATTCTGAGTGAAGAGAATGCCTCGACAAAGGACAGAGAGGGTATTACAGGGTTCATCAAGGAATGGTGAGTGGTGTGGTTGGTATGAAGTAAACTACTAATAAGCAAGTATTTATTGAAGGGCTTGGCCGACTTTTCCATGAGGGCAGGATAGTTCAGGTCTTACAGGCACCCTGGTCCCTGGGACAAAGACTCAACTCTACTTCTGTACCAGGAACAGAGAGAGCCCCAGACAATGAATGTGCCTGTGACACATTGCTTTATAAGACAGGGAGTGACCTTGGTTTGACCCATGAACCAGAGTTTATAAACCACCGGTTTATTGAATGTTTTCTGTATAATGAGGTCTGCATGTACACTATCTCAATTCCGAAAATAAGCTGGGAGCGGGACACAATTATACACATTCCTTTCTGGTTACAGAATGGAATCCAAGACTCAGAAAGATTGAAGTCGCCTAGAACCAGGGAATGCAGGCAGGGCTCAAGTCAGTATGCCTCCATTGTTTTCTCAATCACTGTGCTGCCCAGGTAATTAGAGAGGTCACTTGGGAGGATGGGGACATCATGGAGATCCTTGACATTGGCTGAGTCATCTTGGTTAGACGATGGAATGCCATGGGATGTTCCCAATGGAAGTGGATATAATCACAACTCCCCCACACCCCATTTTTTTTCCAGACAGTTCCCTGTTCTGCGCAGCCCGCCACTCAGCCTCTCATAGGTAGGGCGTCAAGGTCAGATCTCAAGATGATTTGAGGTCAGATCATGGAAGGCCAGCACAGAAGCTGAAGGGTTAGCACTGCCGACAGGGGCCCCTTCCTTGATGGGGCCCGAAGCAGAGCGCCCGAAGTGAAAGCTGGAAGAATTTCAGATGAACCAACAGCGCCAGGTCTCTGGGACTCGCTGCAACAGGAAAACCCCTGTGGGTTCCCGGTGCTGCGTTCACACTGGGAGAAGCAGCTTCCACACCGTGGCTGCTGCGCCGTTAGTAACCTGTCACATGACAGCCCTCTCTCTTCAGAGAGCAGTTTGGCAAACTCAGGTTTTCTGTTTTCTAAGCCTTCCCAAAAGTGAGTATGATGTCACTTCCATGTGGAAAACCGACACGATTTTCATTTTTCCAGGAGGATAAGAGCTGGTGGGGGCGCGTACTACTATGTTTGAAAGAGGCCTGCTCCAGGCCTGGAGAGATGGCTCAACCAGTAAGAGTGCTTGTTGTACGATCATGAGGACCTGAGTTCGATCCCTAATACCCACATATAAAGCTGAGCATGGCCTCCTACTTCTGTGGGGTGGAGACAGGCAGATTGCTGGGGCTCCCTGGTCATCTAATCTAGTCTAACTGAAAAGTGGGCAGCTCCAGGAGACTGTTTTAGGGAGGAACACACACACACACACACACACACTCCAACGAAATAAAATAAAACCTCCAAAGCTCCTAAGGCAACAGGTTAAAGATTGAGTTAGAGTTAGGCACAAGCTACGCAAAAGGATCTAGCTAAAAAATCAAGTAAAATAGTCCAGGGAAAGTGAGGGCCCAAGATACTGACGGTCATCGTCAATATGGAGAGAGGAACATTTTTGTCCTAGCCCTTTCCAATCACGGGTTGACCATGGTGGTGAAGGAGATGGAGAAGAGATTAAGGCTGACCCTTGGTTGACCAGAGGGACAACTATCGATATACAGGGAGGTGGCCAGCATGGCTGCCTCTGCAAAACAGGAAGTGCCAGAATTTCCGGATCCCTACAGCACACTTGATGCCCAGGGAGGCCAGGCCCGACAGCACTGGCGCCCCTGGGCTCTGGAGCTGAGGTTTAAGCGTGCGTCCTGCCGACGTCTCCTCTCCGCGTCTCTGTTCACGCCTGTCCATAGCTCAGAGTTGGAACCTAGCAGGTTGCAGTGCCTGGGAATGTAAACAAGCCCCTTTGCTGTCAAAACGTTTAATTATAGCAATCCATTATGACATAATTGGCCAGCTTGGGTCAGTCGGAAACAAGAAGGATTGTTTTTATGGTGGGAGTTTCCAGGCTGTTCATCAGAGGTTTTGGGAAGCCACAGTGGTAAAGTTTGTCAGACTCAGGGATTAAAACTTGCCTCTGGATGTGCCTCAGATCTGAAGATGTTTGAAATCAGCATAAAGGCTAGATTGCTTATCCCGGTAGCATAAACAAAAAGTCACAATATTGTCCTGATGCTTCTCATTATAAAGAAATAACTGAACATTACAAAGAAAAGTACAGCATACATAAAACACCAAAATAGGACAGCTCTACTTTTCTGGGTATGTTTTGAGAGATGTTGGTTTATTAGCACTATCAACATATAATCTGTTGACAGAAAATGAAGGTTTATTTTTATAAACATTATTCTTTAGAATGTTGCTTCGGTAAAGCTCTGTGGTCTCTCAGTTGTACCTCATCCACTTAGATGATTTTACTAGGTTGCTGGTTTAGATTTTATTCTTAACACTGATTCAAAGTCACCATTAGACAGAGCTACATAAAGAATATTTCTGTACCTTCTATAAAACGACTGGAGATATTTTGCTTTGTTTCTTTATTGAAGGATTTATATAATTGTTTTCCTGGGGGATAGAAATGCTGGGATTTTACCTATGGCCTCCCACATGCTGGGTAAGAGCTCTACCACTGGGAAACGTCCCTAAACCCACAATTGCTTCTTTTAAAAACTTGGTACATGAAAAAGAAATCTGTGTCCTTTCCCGAGTTATAACTGTGTGTGTGTTTATTATTTGTTTAGAAGAAGTAACAGAAAATTTAATAACAAATCACAATAGATAGTCTGTTTCTTTTACCCTCCCCCGCCCCGTGCCTTGGATGGGGGCCAGGAAAGACAGCTCCATCAGGTACTTGGTGCTTAGATATGAGAGAGAGATGCAGTCCACGATAGTTCTCTTGGAGATTTATGATACAGATGGTATTTATATATATTTACAATACATATAGTAAGAGTTTGGCGAGTCTGCAGAAAAACCTATATTATTCTAACCTATTTTTCCCCTCCTGTTTTAGGATAGAATCCTTTTTCTTTTTGTCTAACTCTCCTAAGAACTAGTCTTTCATCAACGATTTCATTGTGGTAAAAATATGTATATAACAAAGTATCCCCCACTGGCATCTGAGACTGAATTCTAGTTACTGTTGTACTAACACTTGACAGGTGCTTAGGGAATGCTTGTTCAGTGGTCTAATTTAGCTCAACCATCCATCCACGGCTAGGACATGTAATGTAGACATCTGAAGACATCTTCATATCAGAAAGCCCTAGGACCTAAGCAACCTGTCAATCTATTGATAATCCTGACTGTTCTCAGGTGTTTCTATAAGGTGATCTATGCTAACACAAGAATCAACATTATATTAGAGTTATAAACACCTGAAAGGTAAACTTCTGAGGGTGTGTGTTTTAGAAACTATTATGTCCCCAGTACTAACAGCATCTTTGACCCATAATAGGTTCTCAGTGAACACTTGCTCAATGAATGGATGGGATCATACTCTTTATTACAATCAGATATGAAATGTCCTGTATAGCTATTTAACACTTAAATAGTATTAGAATAAATCCATAAGAAAAAGAGATTAATAAATATAGAAAGGAGGAAGCAAATTGTTATTATTTATAGCTGAACTGCCAAGACAATTAACTTATACATAACTCAAAATTAGACAGCTTAGTAATAAAATTACTTGTTACAAAAATAATGACTTAAAAACATATTTTCTCACATTGAAACCTAAAAAGGAGGGCTGGAGAGATGCTCAGAGGCTAAAGTGCTTGTCTGCAAAGCCTAATGACCTGGGTTCAATTTCCTAGTACCCACCTAAGCCAGTTGTACAAAGTGGCTTCTGGAGTTCATTTTCAGTGGCTAGAGGCCCTGGGGTTTGTTCGTAGCTGCTGAAGACCCTGGCGTGCCCATTATCTTCCTCCTCTTCTCTCCCCTCCCCCTGCTTGCAAATAAATGAAATGTTTTAATCTCTGCTTGCAAATAATTAATTAATTTATTTTTTATTTTGAGAGAGGGAGAGAGAGAGAAAGAGGCAGAGAGAGTGAGAGAGGGCGTGGGTGTACCAGGGCCTTCAGCCGCTGCGAATGAACTCCCGATGCATGCGCCCCCTTGTGCACATGCGCCGCATCCTGTGTTTGCATCACTTTATCTGGCTTACATGGGACCTGGAGATTCAAACATGAGTTCTTAGGCTTTGCAGGCAAGAGCCTTAGTAGTTAGAAATCTCTCTAGCCCAAATTAAGATACTTTTAAAAGAACTGGGCTGGATGTGCTGGTGATGCCTTTAAACTCAGGAGGCAGTGGTAGGGCAATCTGTGAGCTCGAGGTCAGCCTGAGACTACATAGTGAATTCCAGATCAGCCTGAGATAGGGTAAGACCCTACCTCTAAAAACCAAAATAAATGTATAAATAAAAATTAAAAAATTAAAAAATGAAAAAAATACTAAAAAGGAAGTCCAAATGGTAAAACTAAATAAATAAATAAACAACCTGGGGGGGGGGAACCCTTGAGAAACATGCAGGGCATATATGAAGAAAATAATAATGTTAAAAGGGTCCTCAGCCGAGTGGGAGCAAGGAGGAGGGAAATGATTGATACCAACACATGATGTATCCATACGAAGTTTCTACTTAATAAAAATACTGTAAATTATTTCCAAAAATTTAAATTGGATCTCAACCATACATAGACCCAAACAAAATTGTTATTTTTTTAAAAAAATATTTTTATTTGCAAGCAGAGAGAGATAGAAGAGAGGCAGACAGAGAGAATGGGCATGCCAGGGCCTCCAGCTGTTGTAATCAAACTCCAGATGCATGTGCCACTTTGCGCACCTGACTGTACATGGGTACTGGGGAATCAAACCCATGTTGTTAGGCTTTACGGGCAGGTACCGTCTCCCCAGCCCATAAATTTGGAGGTAAATGTAAGTGATGAACAACCAAGGAGTCTGAAGGAAGTGTGTAAGTGCTTACCGTATCCTGGATCTGGATGGGGAGAATGTGTGAGGCAGATGTGCTTTTCTCATAAGTAGAAAGGCCAGTGGATTTGATTACATCAAAATGATAAACTCTTATATATCAAATAACACCATTATACACACACAGAAACACACATACACCCCCCAGACACACACGTGTACATATATGTGTGCTGGTGCTACAGGCCATTAGTAGGCCATTTACCTAGCATGTACAAGGTCCTGAATTTGACTCTAGCACTGAAAAAATTCCATAAGTTTATAAAACTGCTTAGTTGAGGTATAGTTGATACACAAAATCAAGATATGTGTACATGTGGCTGTATTTTGAGTACTAGGACCGATATTAACAGTAAGTGAGGGGCTGGAGAGGTGGCTTAGTGGCGAAGGTGCTTGTCTGTGAAGCGTGAGGACCCAGGTTCAATTCCCCAGAAGCCACGGAAGCCAGATGCACAAGGTGACACATGTATCTGGAGTTTGTTTGCAGTGGCTAAGGCCCTGGTGTGCCAATTCTCTTCCTCTAATGAAAAACGTAAATGAGGGCTTGGGAGATGGATGGTTGAGTGGTTCAAGGAACTTGTTTGCAAAGCCTACCAGCCTAAGGTTTGATTACCCAGTACCCATGTAAAGTCAGATGAATGAAGTGTCCGTGTGCCTGGAGTTTGTTTGCAGTGGCAAGAAGCCCTGGCACACCTATTCATTTTATTCTCCCTTTTCCATAAGTAAAAAAATTAGCCAGGTGTGGTGGCTCATGCCTTTAATCCCAGCACTTGGGAGGCAGAGGTAGGAGGGTCACCGTGAGTTCGAGGCCACCCTGAGACTGCATAGTGAATTCCAGGTCAGCCTGAGCTAGAGTGAGACCCTACCTCAAAAAACCAAAAAAAAAAAAAAAAAAGTAAATAAAGAACTAGCAACCTATTCTGATATAAATGATCTAATAGTTGAGTCCTTAGTATATGTAAACTCATGAAATCAAGCCTCTGGGCCAAGCTTAGGAGTTACCATCCCATTCTTGTTACACTTCAGAAACTTGACCATATCGGGGTGTATTTTGGCAGCTTGTCTCTGTCAGTCTTTGCACATCTCGGGAGGGAAGTCCTGCTATTTGATCTAGGAGCAGACACAAACACCCTTCCGGCCTCCTCCCGGCTCTGCCCCTCAGGGAATGCAGCTGTGGCTTGAGGTTTACGCAGCGGATCTTATCTCCAGGTGTTTCAGAGAGCCTCTCGCTCTCGCCATCAATTTAGTTGCTGAAGGGCCAGGGCCACAAGCTGTCAGCACTCGCTTGTGGGAATGCACATTACTAGATGCAAGAAAAGTGTCTTTGTATAAACTCTTTCCTCGGTGGGAGGGAAGTGTGGATAGGCTACCTGGATCAACAGGGAACATGTGGTGGGAAGGTGGCTAGAGGAAGTTAAGGACTGTGCAGCCACACTGGGAAAGATGTGAGGGTCTGTTATGCTTTCTTTTTCTTTTAAAAAAATAGTTATTTGCTTATTTATTTAAAAGGTGGGGGGGGGTGGAGAAAGGGTGCATCAGGGCCTCTTGCCACTGCAAATGAACTCCATACATCCAGACTTTGGCCACCTGGTTTTAAGTGGGTACTGGGGAACTGAACCTGGGACCTCAGGCTAGTGTCTTTAACTGCTGAAACTTTTTTTTTTTTTTTGAGGTAGGGTCTCACTCTGGGTCAGGCTGACCTGGAATTCACTATATAGTCTCAGAGTGGCCTCGAACTCACAGTGATTCTCTTACCTCTGCCTCCTGAGTGCTGGAATTAAAGGCATGTGCCACCGCTCCCGGCTTTTTTTTTTTTTTTTAATGAAATTAGCTGAGATCACAGAGCTTCTTCTTAAAAGAAGGACCTTGGCGCAGGGCATGGTGGCGTACACCTTTAGTCCTAGCACTTGGGAGGCAGAGGCAGGAGGATCGCCGAGAGTTTGAGGCCACCCTGAGACTATATAGTGAATTCCAGGTCAGTGTGAGCCAGAGTGAGACCCTACGTTGAAAAACAAAACAAACAAACAAACAAAAAAAAGCCGGGCGTGGTGGCACACACCTTTAATCCTAGCACTCGGGAGGCAGAGGTAGGAGGATTGCCTTGAGTTCAAGGCCACCCCGAGACTCCATAGTGAATTCCCTGTCAGCCTGAACTAGAGTGAGACCCTACCTTGAAAAAGCAAAAAAAAAAAAAAAGGACCTTGTCGACAAGTCCATAAAAAGGACAAAGGACAAAATGCACTTCTAGCAACAGAATGGAGTGTTGGGGCTCAATCTGCACAGAGGGTTGGCAAAGGCAGGGTGTTTTAGAAGATGGCACCTGTGCCCATCTGTCTCCAGCCAGGCTTAGGTACTGACAGAGGAAATGAGGCTCATCCAGGCCAGTGTGACAATTGCTCCTCTGTGCTATATCTTCCAAAGCTGGTTACAGAGAAACAAATGTCGCCGGCAAAAGCGACTCTTGCTGCACAACTGTATAACAAGACTCACCTTTCCCACATGGCACACTTAAAAGGAAGGCCATGGCTCAGTGGAGAGAGTGCTTGCCACGCAATTGTAAGTCACTGAGTTCGGGTCCCTAGACCCCACATTAGAAAAAAAAACAAAACAAAACAACAACAACAACAACAACAAAAAGAAACAGAGACTGCAGTGGGCTTCTATAATCCTAGCACACCTACAGTGAGATAGACGGTGGAACAGGAGAATTTTCTAGAAGCTCATGACCAGTTGGACTGGAGAATGGTGAGCAGTGACAAGGTGAAAGGGGAGGATGGACACCTGAAAGTTGTCCTCTGACCTTGTGGTGAGTTGAACGTGAATGTATGGCCTCATTGGTTCAGGTATTTTATTAAATTAAGTTTGCAACTTGAGCCCATCGCAGGCATTCCTGCTACTGGGGGCAGATCTGATTCCAGCTCTGAGGTGTGGAGGGCAGGTTTGTGCTGTGGCAGGGGTGTGTTTTGTGGGTGCTGGTGTTTTGCTTATTGCAGTTGTTTCTCTCTGCTTGGATCTATGAAAACAAAACTTCTGGATCTGTAAGCTTAAAACAAATCCCTTTCTCCCATAAACTGTCTGGTTGGATGTTCATCCCAGGACTTGTAGATTATTACAACAGACCTCCACATGTGAGCCATGGCATGCACACCCACACTCACATACACAAACATGCACACACATATATACATGTCATACCCACTCCAAGGTGGATAAAAGTGGCGAATTTTATGTCTTGTGTATTTTACTACTTTTTTTTTTTTTTTCGAGGTAGGGTTTCACTCTGACCCAGGCTGACCTGGAATTCACTATGTAGTCTCAGGGTGGCCTCGAACTCACAGTGATCCTCCTACCCCTGCCGCCCCAGTGCTGGGATTAAAGGTGTGCCTGGCTTCACTATTCTTTTTTAAGCTATGCATCTCTGATCTTACTGCCGGATCCAAGTTCTATTGCTCGCCTCATACAAACCACTTAAGAGACAGGGGAGACTTCTGTTGAAAAGCCAGCTCAGTGAGACAGTGGGCTCTTGTTCAGGAACCATCTTTCTGGAAAGCTGACGTAGGAGTGACCTTGTAGTTGACGGGCGCTCCCAGTCTGCTAGGCACCCTCTCCCAGTGGACTAGGGGACGGTTACCTGCAGACAGGTGGGCAACTTCTCACAGCAGGAGGGCCATTTGACGCACATCTGGTCCCGCTGATCTGCTCATGGGACGCTTTCATTCAGAGCAAAGATCATTATCTCACCAGCCTATTCTCGTTACTGTTCAGTTTGCTTAACATGAAGTTATATTGTACAATGACATATTATACAATGGACAGGCTGCACGGCTACTCTGAGGCCCTTTTACCGATTGCCAAACTCAAGATAATGAACAAAACCTCCTTAATGCTTAGCTTCAATCTTGTAAAAACTTAAACAGTGAAGCTGGGCGTGGTGGCGCACGCCTTTAATCCCAGAAGTCGGGAGGCAGAGGTAGGAGGATCGCTGTGAGTTCGAGGCCATCCTGAGACTACATAGTGAATTCCTGGTCAGCCTGAGCTGTAGTAAGAGCCTACCTTGAAAAACAAAGCAAAAAAACAAAAATACGGAAAAACAAATAACAACAACAAAAACCCCTTAATCAATGAATATAACATGTAAAGTCATTAAAATAAAGCAGCTCAGAGAGACTTAAAAAAAAAAAAAGAAGTTACTCAGAAGTCAGGCGTAATGATGCAGACCTTGCCTCAGAGCTTGGGAGACTGACATGGGAGGAGGGTGAGTTCAAGGCCAGCCTGGGCTACATGAGGAGACCTTGTCTTAAATTTAAAAAATGGTATTTGGGTTACCTCCTTTCTCTCTTCAACGTGGCTAATTTCTTTGAAATAGAATTTGATTAATTAAAAAAGAGATTCTGTACTGGAATAAAATGAGCGAATTCTGGGTTAAACGAAGGTAAGCACATTTCTTCATTGCTGAGACTTTATCCTGTGATATGAATTTTAAGTTTCAGGAGAGGTCGTTGAGTACATAGTGTCCCCCAAACTTATTGGACCAAATGCACCACTGACCGATGCGTCTGCGGCATGTCGTCTCTGAAGACTGCTCTGTACGGGTTGGTTGGGCCCAGGGAAGCAGGGCCCCAGGACAGGGATCTCCAGGAACAAATGCTTCTGTCTCACTAAACACGGATCTTGTGTGGGGGAAACATGGGTGCTGCAAAGTCAACTGTTTGCATGCTTTTTCACGGTGGCCACAAACTTTTGTTTATCCCCTTAATGCTATAATTAATGTTCTTTTGGGAAAGTGTTACTTCTTAGGTAAATTGGTACCCATGCTCACCAAGCTAAGAACATGGCATGTTCTAGGACTGGATTAGCAATAACAGGCAGGGAACCAGGTGAGCCTGTACACTGGAATTCATAGTCATTATGTGGAGATCTGGAAGGAGCCAGCTGGGGAGGGATGGGAGACTGAGGAAGTCATTGGCAAGAGCAAATGACAGATACTTGGAATGCCTTGGTGCAAGCTGAGTCATTGCTACCTTGCTTAAGGGAGAAAGCTCCTGGTACCAGGGATCCCAAAGGACTAGGCTCCCCCAACTGTTCCAAGACTATGCTAACCAAGGCTAGAGAGATAGCTTAGTTGGTAAAGTATTGCCTCCAAAGCATGAGGATCTGATTTCAATACTCAGAACCCATGTAAAAAGCCAGGTGTGGTGCCTCATACCTGTAATCCCAAAACAAGAGACAAGGGGATTCCTAGAGCTCAGTGGCCAGCAAGTCTTAGCCTAGTTAGTGAGGCCCAGGTCAATGAGATACCCTGTTCTGTCCCCCAAAATGACATCTAAGGGTGTCTTTTGTCCCCTTCCCAGCCCCATGCACATTAGCAGTGGCATAGGGCAGAGAAAGGAGCTTTTTGGGTGGGAATAGGGACAAGGTAGCCCAGACCAACTTAGGACTTACTCTGTAACTTAAATTGGCCTTGAACTCACAGCAATTCTCCTACCTCAGCCTCCCAAGTGCTGGATTACAGGTGTGAGTCACCACTCCTGATGAGAAAGTAGCCTTCATGAACGTCAATCAATGTGAGGCAGATGAAAGGGGTCAGTAAGCTAAAGTCTGTCTTCAAGGAGCTTTCAGGAATTTTGAGATATTTTTGTAGGAAGGAGAAACAGAGGAGGGGCTTGTCCTATGCATTGTTGACAGAGAAGTGACCTGGATGTGGCTGGGACTGATCAGTGATTATCCCAGTTCAGCTTCGGCAAGGGGCTCAGAACAAGGCTCTATCGCTGTCACTCCTTGAGGGGAGCAGTCTGGGTCCAATGAGATGATATTCTGTCTCTGGGGATAGTCTCGGGTTCCTTTATGGGTGATAATTGAGGGATAATTTATCCTCTGCAGCTTGCTGTTGTCATAGAAGTATTTATTGATCAGGCCCATCATTCCTGGAATGCCAGTCACTGCAGAAGAGAGGGACCATAGAGCAATGTGCTGAATGGGGAAAGTGGAGCCAGAGAGGCGACTCAGGAAGGAGTGTCAGGTGGTAACAGCCGGAGGCAAAGGAAGAGTCAGTAATACAGAACTCATCTTTATTTACAATTGTGTTCTTGGGCTGGAGAGATTGCTTAGTGGTTAAGGTGCCTATGAAGCCTAAGGTCCCATGTTCAATCTCTCTCTAGATCCCACCTAAGCCAGAAGCACAAAGGTGAGGCAAGTGCAAGGTCACACATACATACTACTAGGTTGCACAAGCGTCTGGAATTCAGTTTCAGTGGCTAAGGTCCTGGTGTGCCAATTATCTCTTTCTCTCCTCTCTAAAAAATAGTGTTCTTTTCTGCAGACTCTCTGTAGTTGAAATACTATTTATCTCAATTACTGAGATCTTTGATCCCTTAATTTTGGATGTATTACTTAATACTGGCTCTAAAATTTCTAACCTTTTTTTTGCTGGGAAATTTCCCAAAACAGCTACTTATAGGACAGGAGTTTGCATGCATGTATACACACACACACACACACACACACAGAGAGAGAGAGAGAGAGAGAGAGAGAGAGAGAGAGAGAGAGAAAGAGAGAGAGAGAGAGAGAGAGAGAGAGACAGAAGAATTGAAATTCACGTGTATACAGTCTCAACTACATTATAGATCATATAAGTTTGTAGAGTGATATGCTTGAGAATGCAATGTTCATTTATGACATTGTTTCTTTAGGAAAAAACAGTCTGGATTACAAATATTTCTTTGGAATGCAGTCTATTTGTAGTTCAGAGATCTCAGTGGAGGCTTCCAGAACTCTATCTGTATCCCTTTCTCAGGTTCATAAGCAACAGGTGAGGGCTTAAATTTTCCGATGCTCTGTTTCCTAAAATTTCTTGAAGTAATAGGTATTAAGTGATATATAGTCCTTGGCCAACTGCCACATGTGTCCAAGTTCTGAGTCTGGTAGCCACAAATAGGACTTTGCTTGGAAACAGGTTTTGCAAATGTGATCAAGTTCAGGATCTCTGGGTGAGACTGTCCTGGGTCATTTGGGTGGGTCTTCAGTATAGTGCCAAGCACCCTGAAAGTCACAGATGAGGGACAGGAGGCTGTTTGACAACCAAGGCAGAGACTACAGTGTTGTAGTCACAGTGGGAGGAAGGCAGGAACCCTGAGAAGCGGGGAGAAGGCAGGAGCCTCCCTTTGGAGGAAGGATGACCCTGACTGGGCCTTGTGTCCAGAGCGCGGTCTCCAGGGCCTCGAGAGTGCGATCTCTGTGGGTTCAATCAAATTCCATGTTTGTGGAAACTGGCTTCTGTAGACAAGAGTCCAGAATAGTTAGCGAGCTCCTCATGCAGTGTAAGCAAGCATTGCCCATCCCGCAGCCTGACTCCCATCCCAGACCTTCAGAAGGACATGTGTCCAGCTGAGCTAAAGGCACACGGTCGTCTCCTTCCACCCTGTAGCAAACCTGTGCTCCTCTTGAAAACATGGCAGCTGGGGTTTGGGAAGACCAAAGCAGTTGCCCCTGGCCATACAAGTTATAGTTCTCATTCACCGAGCATCTCCTGTGCATCAGACATCATGCAAACGTGTCCTGAAAGAGACCACTCATCCATTCCCACAGCAGGTGTTTCCTGCAGGGTCCCCGCCTCGGGATCTAGCAGGGACTAGAACAGACAACGATCCCTCCCTTAGCAACTGTAAGCTGGAAAGATGGTAGACAAACAAACAAGTGGACCAAATCTTGGGTCCTGTGGCCTTCAGAGCTATGGAGGCAGATCAAGTAAGAAAAAAAGGGAAAGGGTAGACTTCAGTTTTACACATTTGGGTCAGTAAAGGCTTCACTGAGAAGGAGAAGAAAGACAGAGACTGGTGAAGGGAGGCTGGCTTAGCTGGGGAAAGGAGCCCAGGTTCACCTCTGCTTACAGGCTTTGAGAAATGAAATGACCTTCCCAAGGTCACACAGCTACTTATCAGGTAGCTACTGGACAACTCCTCAAACCAATACAAGAACCATGCCTAGTGTTATATAAACATTATGCATTCATATTGTATTTGTAGAGTTTTAAGCTTCATTGGAGTATAATTGACAAATGAAACTGAATATATTTGAGTGAATAACATGCTGACTTAATATATTGTATACATTGTGAAAGGATTAATACGATCAGTTTAATTAACATCCACTCACAGCTGCCATACATCTATGCTTAATCAAACGGCTTACAGGTATAGATGAGAACCCCGAATCACAGACAGGTGACAGAGATGCACTTGGGTCCAGGCCCAGGCTTCCATCCATACCCTCTTTCTGCTGCCAGTAACCAATGGCCACTGGCTGCCACCCGGTGGCAGAAGTTTGAGATGAGGCTGAATTCCTGGTACCTAGGACAGCCAGGCCTTCCATTTCTGGGAGAGAAGGGAGCTGCAGGAGTGTGGTGAAGCTCAGCTTGTCCTGTCCAAAGAGGCTGATGCTGTGGCTCAGCTGGAAGCATGCAGAGAATCGATTTCCCTCTCTCTGTCAATCCTCTTGGGTCCCACTAACTTTTATTGATCTTCAGGAAATGGGAAATAGGTGAGGGTTAAAATCTTATCCTATCATCCCCTGCCTGCCCCCAAGGAGTTTTGCCTTGATTATGTAAGAAGCTAGTATTTGACTTTGAACACACACACACACACACACACACACACACACACATTTTTTTTTTTAATTTTTATTAACATTTTCCATGATTATAAAATATATCCCATGGTAATTCCCTCCCTCCCCACCCCCACACTTTCCCGTTTGAAATTCCATTCTCAATCATATTACCTCCCCATTACAATCATTGTAATTACATATATACAATATCAACCTATTAAGTATCCTCCTCCCTACCTTTCTCTTCCCTTTATGTCTCCTTTTCAACTTACTGGCCTCTGCTACTAAGTATTTTCATTCTCACACAGAAGCCCAGTCATCTGTAGCTAGGATCCCCATATGAGGGAGAACATGTGGCGCTTGGCTTTCTGGGCCTGGGTTACCTGACTTAGTATAATACTTTCCAGGTCCATCCATTTTTCTGCAAATTTCATAACTTCATTTTTCTTTACCGCTGAGTAGAACTCCATTGTATAAATGTACCACATCTTCATTATCCACTCATCTGTTGAGGGACATCTAGGCTGGTTCCATTTCCCAGCTATTATAAATTGAGCAGCAATAAACATGGTTGAGCATGTACTTCTAAGGAAATGAGATGAGTCCTTTGGATATATGCCTAGGAGTGCTATAGCTGGGTCATATGGTAGATCAATCTCTAGCTGCTTTAGGAACCTCCACACTGTTTTCCACAATGGCTGGACCAGATTGCATTCCCACCAGCAGTGCAGAAGGGTTCCTTTTTTTCCACATCCCCGCCAACATTTATGATCATTTGTTTTCATGATGGTGGCCAATCTGACAGGAGTGAGATGGAATCTCAATGTAGTTTTAATCTGCATTTCCCTGATGACTAGTGACGTAGAACATTTTTTTAGGTGCTTATATGCCATTCGTATTTCTTCCTTTGAGAACTCTCTATTTAGCTCCTTAGCCCATTTTTTGATTGGCCTGTTTGATTCCTTATTAGTTAACTTTTTGAGTTCTTTGTATATCCTAGATATTAATCCTCTATCAGATATATAGCTGGCGAAGATTTTTTCCCATTCTGTAGGTTGCCTCTTTGCTTTTTTCACTGTGTCCTTTGCGGTGCAAAATCTTTGTAATTTCATTAGGTCCCAGTGGTTAATCTGTGGTTTTATTGCCTGAGCAATTGGGGTTGTATTCAGAAAGTCTTTGCCAAGACCAATATGTTGGAGGGTTTCCCCTACTTTTTCCTCTAGCAGTTTCAAAGTTTCCGGTCTGATGTTAAGGTCTTTAATCCATTTGGACTTAATTCTTGTGCATGGCGAGAGAGAAGAATCTATTTTCATCCTTCTGCAGATATTTATCCAGTTTTCAAAACACCATTTGCTGAAGAGGCTGTCTCTTCTCCAATGAGTATTTTTGGCATTTTTATCGAATATCAGGTGGCTATAGCTACTTGGGCTTACATCTGGGTCCTCTATTCTGTTCCACTGATCTACATGTCTGTTTTTGTGCCAGTACCATGCTGTTTTTGTTACTATGGCTCTGTAGTATAGGTTAAAATCAGGTATGGTGATACCACCAGCCTCTTTTTTGTTGCTCAGTATTATTTTAGATATTCGAGGTTTTTTATGATTCCAAATGAATTTTTGGATTGTTTTTTCTATTTCCATGAAGAAAGCCTTTGGAATTTTGATAGGGATTGCATTAAATGTGTAGATTGCTTTAGGTAAGATTGCCATTTTCACGATATTGATTCTTCCAAGCCAGGAACAAGGGATGTTTCTCCACTTTCTAGTGTCTTCTGCAATTTCTCGCTTGAGTGTCTTAAAGTTCTCATTGTATAGATTCTTTACTTCCTTAGTTAGGTTTATTCCAAGGTATTTTATTTTTTTTGATGCAATTGTGAATGGGAGTGATTCTCTGATTTCATCCTCTGTGTGTTTGTTGTTAGCATATATGAAGGCTACTGATTTCTGTGTATTTATTTTGTATCCTGCTACATTGCTGTAGGTTTTGATTAGCTCTAACAGCTTGCTAGTAGAGTCTTTAGGGTCCTTTATGTATAGAATCATGTCATCTGCAAATAATGATAACTTGATTTCTTCCTTTCCAATTTGTATCCCTTTTATGTGTGTCTCTTGCCTTATTGCTATGGCTAAGACTTCCAAAACTATATTAAATAGAAGTGGAGACAGTGGACACCCTTGTCTTGTTCCTGATTTTAGTGGAAAAGCTTCCAGTTTTTCCCCATTTAGTAATATGTTGGCTGTAGGCTTGTCATAAATAGCCTTTATTATATTGAGATATGTTCCTTCTATTCCCAGTCTCTGTAGGACTTTTATCATGAAGGGATGTTGGATTTTGTCAAATGCTTTCTCTGCATCTAATGAGATGATCATGTGATTTTTGTCCTTCAACCCATTTATGTAATGTATTACATTTATAGATTTGCGTATGTTGAACCATCCCTGCATCTCTGGGATAAAGCCTACTTGGTCAGGGTGAATGATCTTTTTGATATACTCT